>NC_141879.1:210442803-210745833 GCF_056163025.1 Triticum urartu | reverse complement strand
TTCAGAAGTGCCAGGCAAGCAAAACCCCCTTGTTCATTCCGATACAATCCCACTCTCTCACTCCTGCTCTCTTTTACTGCATTAGGACAACACCGATTCAACTATTACATGCTGCGGTAGTTGAACCCCTTTCCTCTGCATGACCTGTCATTGCCATAGTAAATAGATGAAACCCACTAGCATGAGTAGGAATTGTTTGAGCCCTGATGTGCCTACTCATTCATGCTTGTTGTCATGCCTGCTACTGCTTAGATTTGAGTCCGGTCTGATTCATTGGGAATGAATTGGAACGTGGTGAACATGTCCTACCGTTGAGATCTAAGTGTGTGAACACGATTTGGTAAAGGTAGTGGTGAGAGGCCATGTAGGAGTACATGGTGGGTTGTCTCATTGCAGCCGTCCTCAGGAACTGAGTTCTGTGTTTGTGATCCATGAACAGTTACTACCACACATTGGGTTCTGGTAACTCGGCCCCTCTCGGCTTATTAATCAACTCGATCTCTATCCAGGAGTTGCAACTAGTTCCTGGTGTTTGTAGGTAGTGTTAGTAGTCTACCAAGTGGCACCCAGTACAGGTGGGCTTGGGACAGACTAGTCACAGTGGCACGGTGTACCAAGTGGCACCCGGATGGTGGGCTTGGGAACCCTGCACACATCGTTTGGGGCCGTGAGCGACACCCCGGCCGGATCTCCTTGCGGATGGAACCCGAATAGGCGATAAACCTGGACTAGAGACTTGTTGGTTAGTCAGGTCATGGCCGACTCCCTCGCCCGGCTCCCGCTTGAAGGTTGCCGAGGTACATGACGTGTACAGGGCGATAAGTGGCGAGAGCATGTGTGAAGAAGTACACCCCTGCAGGGTTATCATTATCTATTCGAATAGCCGGATTCCTCGGATATGGAAACTTGGACCCCTTGCATAGTTCATAGACAAGTGAAAGTGGATACTCTAAAACTCGCAAGATAAGCGTGAGTGCTATGGATGGCGTTCACGCAGGGAGGCGGGAGCGGATCCATAGTGGTGTATTGGTATGGTGAATTTGTGGACTCGTGTGCGCCACCTCAAAAGAGTTACTTGCAGTCATAGTTCAGGATAGCCATCAAGTCAAAGCTGGCTTGCTGCAGTTAAACTCCACCACCCCCTTTGTTGATACCGATGCATATGTAGTTAGTTCTGATGTAAGTCTTGCTGGGTACATATGTACTCACGTTTGCTTAATTTATGTTTTTTGCAGAGAGAATTCAGTCCCGCTAGTAGTTCCACTTGGGCTTCGACGTTTAGCTTGATACCTCAGCTACGATCTTGTACCTTGGGAGGGTCTTGTAGATAGTCAGGCTTCTGAGCCTTTTTCATTTATAGATGTCTGTACTCAGACATGTTAAGCTTCCGCATGTGCTTTGACTTGTATCCTCTGAATGTTGGGTCATGAGACCCTTGTTTGTAATATCTCACTCCTCGGAGCCTAATGAATAATACTTGAGTCGTAGAGTCTTGTTGTGATGCCATGTTGTATTTACACATATCGAGCATATTGTGTGTATGATTGAAATGCTTGGTATGTATGGGATCCGACAATCTAGTTGTTTATCCTTGGCAGCCTCTCTTATGGGGAAATGTAGTCTAGTGCTTCCATGAGCCATAGTAGTCCGCTACAGCCTGGTTCACCGGAGTCCTGCTAGCCCAGCACTACTGCTCAGGACACTTGACTGGCCGACATGTGTTTCACTTCATTCCTGTGTCTGTCCCTTCGGGGAAATGTCACGCGGTGACATCCGGAGTCCTGCCTAGCCTGCTACAGCCCGGGTTACCGGAGTCCGGTTAGCCCAGTGCTACAACCCGGATTCACACGCTGTTGACCGACATGCTCGAGGTTGATTCCTGTATGCCTGTCCCAATGGGTTAGTGCCGCTTTGGGTTCACGACTAGCCATGTCGGCCCGGGTTCTTTGTCATATGGATGCTAGCGACACTTTCATATACGTGAGCCAAAAGGCGCAAACGGTCCCGGGCCAGGTAAGGTGGCACCCGTGGAATACCGTGCGTGAGGCCGCAAAGTGATATGATGTGTTACATGCTAGATCGGTGTGACTTAGGATCGGGGTCCTGACAGAGATGGAGTAGTTTTGAATGGTGAACATATCTGTGTTGATCATATCTACTATATGATTCATGTTCGACCTTTCGGTCTCAGTGTTCCGAGGCCATATCTGCATATGCTAGGTTCGTCAAGTTAATCCCGAGCATTCTGCATGTGCAAAACTGGCTTGCACCTGTTGTATGTGAACATAGAGCTTATTAGACCCGATCATCACGTGGTGTCTTAGCACAATAAACTGTAGCAATGGTGCATACTCAGGGAGAACACTTATACCTTGAAATTTAGTGAGGGATCATCTTATAATGCTACCGCCGTATTAAGCAAAACAAGATGCATAAAAGATAAACATCACATGCAATCAAAATATGTGACATGATATGGCCATCATCATCTTGTGCCTTTGATCTCCATCTCCAAAGCACTGTCATGATCTCCATTGTCACCGGCTTGACACATTGATCTCCATCGTAGCGTTGTTGTCATCTCGCCAACTATTGCTTTTACGACTATCGTTGCCGCTTAGTGATAAAGTAAAGCAATTACATGGCGATTGCATTTCATACAATAAAGCGACAACCATAAGGCTCCTGACAGTTGTCGATAACTTTTACAAAACACGATCATCTCATCACGTCTTTGCCATATCACATCACAACATGCCCTGCAAAAACAAGTTAGACGTCCTCTACTTTGTTGTTGCAAGTTTTACATGGCTGCTACAAGCTTCTAGCAAGAACCATTCTTACCTACGCATCAAAACCACAATGATTTTTCGTCAATGTGTTGTTTTAACCTTCAACAAGGACCGAATGTAGTCAAATTTGATTGAACTAAAGTTGGAGAAACAGACACCCGCCAGCCACCTGTGTGCAAAAGCACGTCGGTAGAACCGGTCTCATGAACGTGGTCATGTAATGTTGGTCCGGGCCTCTTCATCCAACAATATCGCCGAATCAAAATAAGACATTGGTGGTAAGAAGTATGACTATTATTGCCCACAACTCTTTGTGTTCTACTCATGCATATCATCTACGCATAGACCTGGCTCGGATACCACTGTTGGGAAACATTGCATGCAATTTCAAAAAAATTCAACGATCACGCAAGATATATCTAGGAGATGCATAGCAATGAGAGGGGGAGAGTGTGTCCACGTACCCTCGTAGACCAAAAGCGGAAGCGTTAGGTTAATGCGGTTGATGTAGTTAAACGTCTTCATGATCCAACCGATCTAGTAACGAACGTACGGCACCTCCGAGTTCAGCACACGTTCAGCTCGATGACATGCCTCAAACTCTTGATCCAGCAGAGGGTCGAGGGAGAGTTTCGTCAGCACCACAGCGTGGTGATGGTGATGGTGATGTGATCCACGTAGGGCTACGCCTAAGCACTACGACGCTATAACCGGAGGAGTAAACTGTGGAGGGGGCACCGCACATGGCTAAGAGAACAATTGATCTGTCTTTGGGGTGCCCCCTGCCCCGTATGTAAAGGAGGGGAGGTGGAGGCGGTCGTCCTAGAGGTGGCACGCCAAGGAAGGAGTCCTGCTAGGACTCCTAGTCCTAGGAGGATTCGCCCCCCCTTTACTTTCTTCACGGGAGGGAAAAGGAAGGAGAGGGAGAGAGAGAGGGAAAGGGGGCGCCGCCCCCTCCCCTAGTCCAATTCGGACTTCCATGGGGGGTGGTCACCCCTTGCGGCCCTCCTCTCTTTCCACTAAGGCCCATGTAGGCCCATTAATTCCACCGGGGGGTTCCGGTAACCCCTGGTACTTCGGTAAAATACCTGAATCACTCAGAACCATTCTGATGTCCGAATACTACCTTCCAATATATGAATCTTTACCTCTCGACCATTTCGAGACTCCTCGTCATGTCCGTGATCTCATCCGGGACTCCGAACAAACTTCTGTCACCAAAACACATAACTCATAATACAAATCTTCATCGAATGTTAAGCGTGCGGACCCTACGGGTTCGAGAACTATGTGGACATGACCGAGACACATCTCCGGTCAATAATCAATAGCGGAACCTCGATGCTCATATTGGTTCCTACATATTCTACGTAGTTCTTTATCAGTCAAACTGCAATAATAACATACGTTATTCCGTTTGTCATCGGTATGTTACTTGCCTGAGATTCGATCGTCGGTATCATCATACCTAGTTCAATCTCGTTACCGGCAAGTCTATTTACTCATTATGTAATGCATCATCCTGCAACTAACTCATTAGTTCCATTGCTTGCTAGGCTTATAGTGATGTGCATTACCGAGAGGGCCTAGAGATACCTCTTCGATACTTGGAGTGAAAATTCTAATCTTGATCTATGCCAACCCAACAAACACCTTTGGAGACACCTGTAGAGCATCTTTATAATCACCCAGTTACGTTATGACGTTTGATAGCACACAAGGTGTTCCTCCGATATTCGGGAGTTGCATAATCTCATAGGCAGAGGAATATGTATAAGTCATGAAGAAAGCAATAGCAATAAAACTTAACGATCATTATGCTAAGATGACGGATGGGTCTTGTCCATCATATCATTATCTAATGATGTGATCCCGTTCATCAAATGACAACACATGTCTATGGTCAGGAAACTTAACCATCTTTGATTAACGAGCTAGTCAAGTAGAGGCATACTAGGGACACTCTGTTTTGTCTATGTATTCACACATGTACTAAGTTTCCGGTTAATACAATTCTAGCATGAATAATAAACATTTATCATGATATAAGGAAATATAAATAACAACTTTATTATTGTCTCTAGGGCATATTTCCTTCATCTATGCCAGCACAAGATTGATATGGAGCACTATGCTAAGCCAGTTGTTGATCACCAGCGACGATCAAATCATAAGATGAAGGAAGTAGTAATAAATGAAATATATAAAGCTCCTGGAAGCAGGTATTATCTATCCTATAGCTTATAGTAGATGGGTAAGTCTTGTTCATTGTGTTCCTAAGAAGGGAGGTATTATTGTTGTCCCTAATGATAAGAATGAACTTATTCCAAAAAACCGCTTAGGGAACTCCACTCATGGCTCCCACCTCCCACCCTAACCCCTGGCCGCCGCCACCCCACTGGCGATCTCCACGCCTAGCCATGGTTTTTGCCATCTGATCCGTTCATCGTCTCCGACGTCCTCTCCCGAAGCCTCTGGTTGTCATCTCAATGGCTGTTCATGCGTCCATATCTCTAGGGTTTGACTTCAACCCAGGGATGAGCTTCGCTTAGGAGATCTGGCGCTCTTTTCACCGATCTGTTCATCCTTTAGAAGACTCTGGCCACTTCGTCATGGTTGTCTCATTTGCCAGGCATTCTTTCAGATTATCTGAGGAGAATGTTGCCCTGGCTTTGGAATCTTCTATTGGTGGATATTGTTCTCAGCTCAAGGTTTCTTGCCTACGGGGTCAGGTTTTCTCTTTTCATGTCTCCTGCAAAGAAGTTGGATTTTTCATCTTGCATCAACGTAGCTTCGTTTGCCCTCAGTTTAAGTGTTTTTTCCATCTCTGGGGTCAGGGTGGCCCGGATTGGATGAAGGAATTTCGTCTCTGGCAGACGGAGTGCAGCAAGGAGTGGACGGTGGTTAGTCCATCTAAACGCCGTGCTAAGCTAGGTTTATTAGCCATGCGAAATCCACCCGTTAAGTCCTCCTTACGCACAAATCCTAGATCAGGGCATGCTAAGAGTTTGAGGTTTGCTACTTTCATGAAGTATGATGTTTGCAACGGTTATCAATATCGTCCAAATGCTGTTGAAGTTTTGACCATCCGGGAGGCTGGTTATGATGTTGATTCTCCTAACATCTCGGGCTGCACATCGTCGGGCAACTCTCCCCTTGCAACATCGCCTCCGGCGAGCCCGTCATCGTTGCCAATGACCATTCAGTTTGGATCTTTTCCTCCTTCCCCGAAGCCGGTTAGTTCGTCAAGTGACAATCCCGGATTTTCTGGGATTTCAAAGTCATCTGGGCCCCCTCCAATGGTCCTTACCCTTTCGGACAGCCCTAGCATCCCATCGTCTTTTTTGGGCTCGACCCATGGCTCGCTTGATAGCAGCCCTCGCACTCCGCCGCCGGGATTGGATTTGGCCCATGGATGCTCTTTGACCAGCCCAATTTTATTATCTGATGATGATTCGCTTGACACCTCATCTCCGGTTTGTTTTCCGTCACCGAAGGAAATTGTGGATGATTTACAGAGTTTCAATGAGATGATTGAAGATAAGGCAGCTAAATATTGGGATTGTCAGAACTGTTTGGGTATGGGCCATATGTCCGATACGTGCATAAATCGTATACGCTACAGATTGTGTTTTCGGTCCGGTCACGTTAAGAAAGACTGCCCGGGTATTAATGCTGGTTTCACTGTATGGGTACCTAAAGTCCCATCGCCCAGTTTCGAGCCTCGCGCCTTGACAGTACCCCTCCCCGGCGCTTTGGGCTCGCTGCCTTCACCGCCCACCTCCACCTCTTCCCCATAGAACCAATCTGCCCAAAAACCCCCAATCGCCTCCACCATCACCTGCTGCAGCAGATTCTCCATCCATGGCGGTCTACGAGCTTGACCCCCGCCGATTTCTTCCTGCTGGCCATGACATCATCGATGGAGGAGCAGAGCGTTTGCCAAGAACTTACTACACCCCGATGCAGCCCCCCCCCCCCCCCGCGAACCCATGAACAATTCGTGGTGGCCATCGTCGAGCCGTTGCCGCCGGCTCATCTTGTGGCCATCAGACGGGAACAAGTGCTCAACTTCTTGCAAGAGGATCTCCAGGTGATTATTCACTCTGCTCAAACCTGGTTCCAGGGGGTTGGGTTATTTGAAGTGGCCAGTCCGGTGATGCGTTCTTGGTTTACTCGACATCCTCCTTTCCCCATGGGTTTAGATGATGATGGAAATGAGTTCTTTGTGCATTTCATACCTCACAATCAGGTAGAGGGTTTTAGGGCTATTCATGGCACAGAACGGGTTGGTTAATGTTCATTGGGGTACCGTTGGATTACAGGAATACCCGATACCTGTCTGATGTTGTGAGTACTTTTGGTCAGTTTCATTACTGGGATGAGCTAGATCGGCGATTAGTGAGATCTTTGGTATATGCTTCTTTTCCGGATAACATTATGGTGCCTCGCTCTGTGGTGTTTCGTGAGTATGCTAATTGGGGAGGTACTATTGTTTCTTGGACTGCTGCGGTCTATATCCTCACTGATAATTTTGCGGAAGCAATGTTGGGTGCTGATGAATACCCAATGCCATTGGACGGAAACCCTCATCCTATGATGGGGCATGTTCCTCCCCAACCTTTCTAGGGGATGCCACCGTTTCCTGCTTTGGGCTGGGATGCTAATCCTGCGAATGGCCAACATAATGTGGAGCCGCCTCATGGCTGGGGAGTTGATCCACCTGAACAACAGCCAGAGCCAGATCAGAATGCTGAAGGATGGGGCCCTTGGGATGAGGCTGTGATTGCCCAGAACACTCCAGTACATGAGCCTGCATCCCAAGAAGCCCAAGATCAGAACTCCATGGTGCTAAATCCTTCCTTGGGGTCCAATAGTTCTTCTGAAGATCAGCCAGCAGAAATTGAAGTGGTTCAGCATATTGCAGTCCACGAGAGTTTGGAGCGTGCAATAGTTCCCTACGTTCCTCCAGCCGTTCACCCCCCTGTGGTTAACCTCGACCCAATCCACCTGGGCCTTGTCAGGGTTGTGTTTGGTCCAGTTCTTCCACCTTCCATGGTGTGGGAGCGTTCTTTCAAGAACCTTCTGCCTGATTTTGAGATTCAGAGCATTCACAGGCCTGTTTGTCTTTCTGTCCTTCCACATGCGGTTTTACCCAGGAGGTTTTGGTCCCAGGAGTTTGAATGCTCCCTCCTGTCTATGATTGGTATGGCTCCTCATGGAACTATTGGATGTTCTACTTCACAGAGGGAGTTACCTGAGGTTTGTTCTGCCGATCCGGTTGATCTGGATGGTTCTGATGGACCTGCAACTCTGATGGACTTATCTGAGGTTTCTTCTGCAGTGCCAGTTCGGGCTGAGGACTTTGAGTTTACGACCAAGACTCCATCCATGTTAGGCAAGCACAAACATGTCCGTCGTCAGGGATCCAAGCTCGTTCGCTCTCCAAAGGATTTTTCTAACAGGAGAATGACCCACAGTTGTGCCAAGAAATCGGGTTTCAAGCCTACTTCTACTATTCCCAACAAGCCGTCTTCCCTCCGGCGACCTCGTGCTAAGAAGCCTAGGTATGGCTCTGTCTCTCAAGAGGAGGACTCGTCTACGGCAGAGGAGCACACCACAGTAGTTCCACCACCTACGCCTATCAGTCTCATGCAGCGTATTGGAGAATCTCTTGGGATCTCACCAGAGAAGCTCACCGAGGACAAGCTTACGGCGTGTCCTGAGGCCAAGGACCAGCACAACGATCGTGATGATAAGTGAAGCTTCCAGATGTCTGTTGGGCGGGAATGCGGTGTCATTCCTTTTTTGTTTTGATTTCTGTGTCGGTCAGCTTTTCCTTTTGTGTCTGAAGTGTGAACTTTCCTCTGATACTTGTGATCTTATGATGTGGGCCGTTTATGTTCTTTGCGTTGTCAGCACTGGGTCTGAGTCTGAAAACCTATTATCTATTTGCCTGTATAGACCTGGTGGCAGTTACCTTCTCTGTTATGCAGTGGAGTGGTTTGATTATCTCCTTGAGTTTCTTTATGGATAATCCGCGTTTTCGTAATTGGAAAGTCCTGTGCTGGAATGTACGTGGTTTAAACTCAGAGAAATGTCAGTGAGACGTCCATGCTAAGATTGAGGAAAGTAACTGATCCATTATTTGTTTATAAGAAACAAAATGTGAATCCTTCGATCTGAAGTTTATCCGGCAATTTTGCCCGCGCAGATTTGATAATTTTGCTTTCGCTCCCTCACATGGGTCCTCTGGGGGAATTCTAGTTGTTTGGAATTCAGCTATTTTCTCTGGTTGTCTCCTAGAGATCCAGCATTTCGCTGTAGTTGTTTCCTTTACTTTAGTCCATAATTCTGAAGTTTGGAATCTGGTTTCTGTGTATGGCCCATGCGACGGCCCTTTGCGTGATGACTTTGTTCATTGGTTATATCATCTTCAAATACCTGTGGATACTAACTGGTTGTTGGTGGGTGACTTCAACTTCATCAGATCTTTGGACAAAAGGAATTTACCTGGCGGTGACATAAATGCTATCTTTCTGTTCAATGAGATTATTGGACATCTTGGTTTATTGGAATTGCCGTTGAAGGGTAGGACCTATACCTGGTCAAATATGTAGCAACATCCTCTCCTTGAACAGTTGGACTGGTTTTTTGCATCTAGTTCTTGAATCTCTTTATACCCTAACACAGTCATGCACCCCCTTGCTCGCACGGGTTCTGATCATATCCCGTGCTTGGTATCGATCGACACCACCATTCCTAGAGCAAAAGTTTTCCGGTTCGAAAATTACTGGGTGGAATTACCTGGATTTATGGATTGTGTCACAGCCTCATGGAATGCTCCTTTAGCTTGCGTCGCCTCAGCAGCTGCGGTTATTTCAAAGAAGTTCAAGCATCTTAGGAGTGATCTGAATAGATGGCATATTAATATTGCTTCCATAAAGAAAGTTATTCTTAAATGCTCTAAAGTGATTCTCTGTCTGGATACTTTGGAGGAATGCAGGCCTCTCACAGTGTCAGAGTTCAATTTCAGGAAGATAGTTAAGCTCCATCATGAGGATTTGCTTCGGTTGCAGTATATTTACTGGAAGTAGCGATGTACTATTCGCTACATCAAAGTTGGTGAGGAAAATTCAAAAAATTTCCATGCTATGGCATCTGAGAGCTTGCGGAAAAACAACATTGCTAGTCTGGTATCCGATGATGGTGTTACTATTCATGATCATGACCAAATGGCGGGAGTTCTTTGGCACTCTTTCAAATCAAGGATGGGCCAGTCCAGGGGGATCTGCATGGGCTTCTGTTTGGCTGACCTTATCTAGCCCATAGATGGCTTGCATGATCTGTCGAGGCCCTTTTCACAAGCTGAAATTGATAGGGTATTGAAGGAAATGCCTACGGATAGTTCCCCTGGGCCTGATGGGTTCAATGGATTTTTTGTTAAGAAATGCTGGCCTGTTATTCAGAAGGATTTTTTGCATCTGATCAAGCAATTTGCTGCTGGCTCCCTGAGCTTGGAGGGCATTAATGGCTCCCTGATAACTCTTATACCTAAAATGATTGCTCCTCAGGGCCCAGGGGATTTCAGGCCTATCTCCTTGACCAACACATGTCTCAAGTTCTTAACTAAGTTGCTTGCTAATAGGCTACAGTTGGTGATCCTTAAGTGTATCCACAAAAACCAGTATGGATTTCTGAAGTTGAGATCCATTCAAGACTGTCTGGCGTGGTCCTTTGAGTACATTCACTAGTGCAAGCAATCCCGGAGACCTATTTTGATTTCGAAGCTGGATTTTGCTAAGGCTTTTGATACGATCGAGCATGAAGCAATTTTGTTAATCCTGCAGCAGAAGGGTTTTGATGTCAAATGGCTCGCTTGGGTTAAGGAAATATTATCTTCTGGTTCTTCTTCGATTTTGTTAAATGGAGTGCCGGGCAAGCAATTTCATTGCAAGTGCGGTGTTAGGAAGGGGACCCTTTATCTCCACTGCTCTTTGTAATTGCTGCCGATCTTCTACAATCAGTTGTCAACAAAATGCTAGCTCATGGAGTCCTCACCCTGCCAATTCCCTCCCATGATCCACAATTTCCAATCATCCAATATGCGGACGATACTATATTAATTGTACCTACAGTGGACTCCCAGCTCATTGCTCTCAATGAAATGTTGGATGTCTTCTATGCCTCAACTGGCCTTAAAGTGAATTTTCAGAAATCCACAATGGTTCCCCTTAATGTTGACAATGAGGAGGCCACTAGGCTTGCGGCTGTGTTTGGCTGTTCTTTGGGGACGCTTCCTTTCACTTACTTAGGTCTCCCCATGGGAACTACTAAACCAAGGATTATTGATCTTATGCCTTTGGTTGATAGGATGGAAAGAAGGCTTACTGCTAGCTCTGCCATGCTGAATCAAGGTTCCCGGCTTCAGTTGCTGACCTCTGTGTTGTCCTCTATGCCCATTTATTTCCTTTGTACCTTGGACATCCCAATTGGCATAATTAAGCAACTGGAACGAATTCAACGGCAGTGCCTCTGGCGTGGCAATTCAGACAGACCCAAGCAATCACTTGCAGCATGGGAGTTGGTTTGCAGGCCCAAGGATAAAGGTGGTCTTGGCGTAATTAACTTACACCTTCAGAACCAAGCCTTACTCATAAAGCATCTTCATAAGTTTTTCAATAAGGAAGACATCCCTTGGGTCTCTCTTATCTGGAACTCTTACTATGATGGTGTTGTACCCCAGGCCACAGTGTTGTGTGGCTCTTTCTGGTGGAGGGACATTTTCAAGCTGGCCGATTCTTACAGAGCTATCTCTTCAGCCACTGTGAATCAGGGTGATTTAGTTTTGTTCTGGCCTGACAGTTGGATCGTACACAATTCAAACAGACCTCTTCGGGACCGGCTGCCTCACTTATTCTCCTACGTCAAGGATGATAAGATCTCAGCCATGGATTTCTTGGATTCTAAGGATGTGACATCAATGTTTCATTTGCCAATCTCTAGCACTGCAGCTTCTGGACTTGAGCACCTCCTTCTTTGGGTCACTATGTTGCAACGAGATGCTGCTGCTCCTGATGTGTGGTCTTGGCCGTCAAAGTTTGGTTACTCTGCTAAGAGTTTCTACACCATAATGCACACACACCTTCCGATAGTTACACCTTGTGTTTGGCTTTGGAGAAGTTCATGCACGATGAAAATCAAGGTTTTTGGCTGGTTGCTCTTTTTTATTGCCTGAACACTCGAAACAAGCTTCTCCGGAGACATTGGAGGTCTGATCACGAGGACAATTCTTGTGTACTTTGTTCTGCTCATCTCCATGAGGATAGGTTCCATCTCTTCTTCAATTGCAATTTCAGTCAACGGGTGTGGTCTTATCTTCAGATTGATTGGTTGGGAGGCCAGGATGTGACCTCCTGCTTTCTGCACGCCAAGAAGAATTTCATCAACCATTCTTCCTTGAGGTGATGCTCACGGCGGCCTGGTGCATTTGGACTACTAGGAATGGCAAGATCTTCAGATCAGAGAGGGCTTCGTTCGGTGTGTGGAGGGGTAAATTTGTACATGATATCAACTTGTTGTACCATAGAGTGAGGGAGAGTGTTAAACCTGCTTTCTTAGCTTGGGTTAATAACCTTCCTTAGTATGTTGTATTTTGTATCATAGGTAAGTACGTATGCTTCTTTTTTTGCCTTTTCTTAGTTTGTATATAGGTGGACCTCTTTTTCTTTGATTTTTGAATAAAAGACTATGGAGATTTTGCTCCGCAGTACATAGTCAAAAAAACTTATTCCACAAAGAATTATAACAGGTTATAGGATGGTAATTGATTTTAAAAACTAAACAAAGCCACTAGGAAGGATCATTACCCCCTACCATTTATTGATCAAATGCTAGGAAGGTTATCAAAGCATACACATTTCTGTTTTCTAGATGGATACTCTGGTTTTTCCCAAATACCTGTATCACAAGAGGATCAAGAAAAAACTACTTTTACATTCCCTTTTGGTACTTTTGCTTATAGAGGTATTCCTTTTGGTTTATGAGATACACATGCTACCTTTCGAAAATGTAAGACTGCTATATTGTCTGATTTCTATGAAAAGATTGTTGAGGTTTTCATGGACTATTTTTCCATTTACGGAACTTCTTTTGATGATTGCTTAAGCAACCTTGATCGAGTTTTACAGAGATGTGAACAAACTAATCTTGTCTTGAGTTTGGAGAAGTGCCACTTTACGGTGAATGAAGGTATTGTCTTGGGGCATAAAATTGCTGAGCATGGCATTGAAGTGGATAGGGCCAAAGTTGATGCAATTGAGAAAATGCCATGTCCTATTAAAGGTATCTGAAGTTTCCTTGGTGATGCTGGTTTCTATAGGAGGTTCATTAAAGACTTCTCCAAAATTTCTAGGCCTCTTACTAATCTCTTGCAAAATGATGTTCCACTCATTTTTGATGATGATTGTGTAGAAGCCTTTGAAATACTTAAGGAAGCCTTAATCTCTGCACCTATTGTTCAACCATCTGATTGGAACTTACCCTTTGAAATTGTGTGTGATGATAGTGATTATGTTGTCGGTGCTATTCTATGAAAAAGACTTGATAAGAAATTAAATGTTATTCATTATGCTAGCTAAACTCTAGATAGTGCTCAAAGAAATTATGCTACTATTGAGAAAGAATTTCTAGCACTCATGTTTGCTTGTGATAAATTTAGATCTTACATAGTTGACTCTAAATAATTGTTCACACTGATCATGCTGCTATTAAATACCTTATGGAAAAGAAATATGCTAAACCTAGACTCATTAGATGGGTTCTTTTGTTAAAGAATTTGACTTGCATATTACTGATAGGAAGGGTGCTAAGAATCCAGTAGCTGATAACTTGTCTAGGTTAAAAAATATTTTTGATGACCCACTACCTATTGATGATAGCTTTCCTAATGAACAACTAGCTATCATAAATGCTTCTCGTAATACTCCTTGTATGCAAACTATGCTAATTATATTTTTGCTAAAATTTATACCACCTAGTTTCAAATACCAACAAAAGAAAAAGTTTTTTGTTGATTTAAGACATTAATTTTGGGATGACCCACATCTTTATAAAGAAGGAGTAGATGGTATTATTAGACGTTGTATACTTGAGCATGAACAGGAACAAATCCTATGGAAGTGTCACTCCGAGGCTTACGGAGGACACCATGCGGGAGACAGAACTACACACAAGGTATTACAATTTGGTTTTTATTGGCCTACTCTTTTCAAAGATGCACGTAAGTTTGTTCTATCTTGCGATGGATGTCAAAGAATTAGTAATATTGGTAGATGTCAGGAAATCCATATGAACTATTCACTTGTTATTGAACCATTTGATGTTTGGGGATTTGATTATATGGGACCTTTTCCTTCCTGTAATGGCTATAGTCATATTTTAGTTGTTGTTGATTGCGTTACTAAGTGGGTGGAAGCTATTCCAACTAGTAGTGCTGATCACAACACTTCTATTAAAATGCTTAAAGAAGTTATTTTCCCTAGGTTTGGAGTCCCTAGATATTTAATGACAGACGGTGGTTCACACTTCATTCATGGTGCTTTTTGTAAACTTCTTTCTAAATATGATATTAACGATAGAATTGCATCTCCTTATCATCCTCGATCTAGTGGTCAAGTAGAATTAAGTAATAGGGAAATAAAGCTTATACTATAGAAGACTATCAACAGATCTAGGAAGAATTGGTCTAAGAAACTTGATGATGCACTATGGGCTTATAGAAGTGCTTATAAGAATCCTATGGTTATGTCTCCATATAAAATGGTTTATGGAAAAGCATGTCATTTACCTCTTGAATTAGAACATAAAGCTTATTGGGTAGTTAAAGAGCTCAACTATGATTTTAAACTTGCCGGTGAAAAGAGGTTGTTTGATATTAGCTCACTTGATGAATGGAGAACTCAAGCCTATGAAAATGCTAAATTGTTTAAAGAAAAGGTTAAAAGATGGCATGGCAAAAGAATACAAAAGTGGGAATTTAATGTAGGTGACCAAGTCTTGCTATACAATTCTCGTTTAAGATTTTTTGCAGGAAAACTTCTCTCCAAATGGGAAGGACCCTATAGTATTGAAGAAGTTTATCGGTCTGGTGCTACCAAGATCAACAATACCGAAGGCACCAACCCGAGGGTGGTGAATGGACAAAGAATTAAGCATCATATCTCAGGTACACCTGTAAATATTGATACTAATATTATTCATTCCATAACACCAGAGGAGTACATAAAGGAAACTTTTCAGAACGCTCCAGAACCTTGAAAAACGAATAGGTATGTGATACGGAAAGTAAACCGACTCCAAAAGTTCCATAAAAGCAATTTTACTCCGTTTGGAATATTTAAAAAATTAGGAAAATAATTTGTAGTCCAGAAAGAGCACGAGCAGGCGACAAGCCTGGGGGGGTACGCCCTAACCCCCTCGCGCCTCCCAAGCTCGTGGAGCCCGTGTGTGTCATCCGGACTCCATTTTCTTCTATATTACTTGTTTTGCACGGTAACAAGTCATTATATAATGTCCCGGAGGTTTTGAGCACTGTATTATGACAATATCCTCTGTTCTTGTTTTGGCATATTTTTTTGACAGATCTAGATCATCATGACACCTCCAAGTTCATCCAAGGACAAGTTCTATGAGAAAGTCATCAGCCCTATCTTCCGGAGGTGATGAAACACCCTCAAACAATTCAAATGCGTGAGGGGTGCTTTATCTGGGATGTTCAAGGGCCAAAGAACACCGGACGCATGGAGACCAGGCTCGAAGCAGTGGAGCAAGAGATCTTTAAGTGCCAAGGGATGGTGGAACGCGAACTCAGCGCTAGCCACTCCATGATCATGGAATTCACCCATGATCACAAGCTAGACAATAATAATATTGGAGAGGCCATATTTGTTGGTGCAACAAACCCCAGGTGTATGTTGCCCAGACTATACACAGGCTCAACAGTGAGGTTGCAACATCCAAGACAAGACCAAGCCAGAGAGATAGCTCTTTGAGGAATCAAAGGGCGGATCAAAAAAACCAAGACCTAGCTAGGTGAACAAGATACCGTTAAGGAAAAACCTCCCTTGCCGGGCAGGCGAGCCTACGAGGTCGAGATTGCACCAAAGACAAGTCACAAGACTGCCCCGGCAAGCTTGCCGGGAAGGCCGAGGGAGGGTTACCCCGCCAAGGCTCCAGCACTCCACCTCACAGTAATGCAAGTCACCTATCGGTGCGGTGTCGAGCACCCAAGTGATTAAGTGGCTGTTATTTGGCACGTGGCAGGCAGCCATTTCCGAAGGAAATCATCTCCAAATGACACCCGTCCAGGGACGTGTCATGCAGGTAGGCGAGAAGGTGGTGGAACGACACAGCGAGGCTTGTCGGGCTACGCCATGATGTGACACTAAGCGGTGCATTTAATGCACCTTATCCTATCTACAAAGTTAGGTATGATAGCATAGTTTGCTATCTAATTAGTGTGTAATGACTGATTTGCCATTCTGGTGACGCCTTGAGCTATAAAAGGAGGGTCATGGTGACCTTAGAAAGGATTCAGACCTTTGTACACTCATACACGCGTAGCTGCTCTTGTCCCGAGGAAACCTTGCCGAGCAAGAGCATTGTGTCTCCACCACGGTCCCCTCATCAATCCACCAAAGTAGGAGTAGGGTTTTACGCCTCGCGGCGGCCCGAACCTGGGTAAAATTGCTCGTGTGATCATTGTCGTGGTGCTCTATCCTCTCCGCTCTTTGTGCAATGTGCTCTTCCCCCTATAGAACCACAAGGGGCCGATGGTCCCATAGGTGGTCATGTTTCCCCCAACATATTTGGCGCACCAGGTAGGGGGAAGCGCTTGTGCGAACCAGAGAGTGTAAGCAGTGCGTTATCTTCATCATCGTTTTCTTCATCGACGGCTCCATCATCCATGGCGCCCAAGAAAAGTCTGGTGCTGCAGCTCACCCGTCCACCTCGAAGGCCCCTTCACACGTGGCTGCCGATGTCGTGGGGGCTATGGGGACGCACGGGGACGTGGACACTGCGGGGGACGTAGCCGGCGCAGGCGGCGTCGTCACCACTCCCCCTACGACCGAAACGGGAGCAGGGGGCACTGGAGAAGGACAACACCAACAGTATCCCAGTGGCCATGCTCCACAAGATGCGGGTGCAGAGATTATTCCGTCTCCGCCTCTCCACCCCACCGAAGGACGCAGCCGCGGTGGTGGTGCTGCTCTTGGTTGAACCACAACCCTGTGGCCGCCCCCTCAGTGGGTGCGGCTACAGGGCAAACGCCGCCTCCGGGACGAGCTAACCAAGATGGTGCACCGAATGGGGATGAGAATCCCCAAGCGCACCTCCCTCGTCACCACACCACCTTCGCGACCGGCTCACGGCGACGTGGGCATGGCGCTGCCACTACTGGCACCATCAGAAGCTAAGCAACATCACGATCTACATCATCTATGCTGAGAACCACTTCAGAGGCCATGGCGCGGGCCCATCTCCTGTTGAGATTCCTGCCGATGGCCGATCAGATGGATGAGTGGAGAGCCACCATTTAGAGCTTGATTGGTTTCACCAAGGTGGGAGGATCACAGCGAGAAGGCCTGTCACGGCCTCCACAGGCAACGACAACGGCCCAAGACGCTGACCGTACCCAGGGGTTCACCCCCACGGTGCAATCCCCTCCGTGACATCCAGTGTAGGGGCCGCCGCCAGAGCCACACGACCAAGAACCCGAAGACGTATCAATGGCTTCATCCGATCCTCGAGCACGTCGTGACCAGCTATGAGTCCTGTAAGACAGGCGGAGGGAAGATGCGCATGTCATCATCGAACGACGCCGCGAAACCCACCGCCAGTCTGATAGGCGCAACGGCCCTGACATCAACGAGCCCATGCCCGGTGAAGGCGGGTACCTGCCTTCTGAGGTTGGGTGCCCTGCCTTCACTCGCGAGCTGCGGCAAGTCCGTTGGCCTTTTGCTCATACGTTCAAGCCAGAAATACCAGAAAAGTGCGATGGAAGATTGAACCCGACAGAGTTTTTGAGCATCTACACCATCGTTGTTCAAGCTGCCGGGGGAAGAGACGAGAAGGTATCCGCCAACTACTTCCCTTTGGCACTCAAGCCAAACGTGAGGTCGTGGCTAATGCACTTGCCAAGAACTCCATCTCGACCTGGGCTGACCTGTGCCATGAGTTTGTTGGTGCCTTCACGGGCGTCCATCAAGAACCGGGGCAGCCCAGCGACTTGCAGCTCCTCCCGCACAAGGAAGGACAAAGTTTGTGGAAGTACATGCAAAGGTTCAGCCGGGTGCACAGGAACATTCTAGACATCCACCCGGCAGCTGTAATAGTTGTGTTCCAGTCCAACACACGCAACCACAGGATACGTTCCAAGATGAACGTCCGGCTGCCCAAGACTGTGAATGAGCTATACACTCTGGTGGATAAGTGTGCCCGAGTGGAGGAGGGGAGGCGACTCCCCGGTGAAGAATATGGTTTCGACATTTGATTCAGAGGACGACGACGACGCCACCAGTCAGAAGAAGAAGAACAAGAAATGCAACAAGAAGCGCAAGGACAAAGCAGTTTGTCTGTTGAAGGATCGAGTACTCCTTGTACCAGCAAGAAGGCCAAGACCGAGGCTCCCGGCAAGGAAGTTGTCGCGTGCACTGATTGACGGGAAGCCGCGGCTACCGAGAAGGCTGGGAAAGCTGATGGACCATACTGCAAGATCCATCGGACTAAGGGCCATGATCTGCAAGAGTGTCATCAGGTTGAGCAACTCGTCAAGAAGCAGAGGGCTGAGTACGAGAAGCGTGACAAGGAGAAATACCAAGATGGTGTTGGAGGGAAGGGCCGAGGCGGCAGAGGAGGTCGCCCTGGCAAGGCCCCTCAATATCAAGGGAAACCCACCAGAGGCCATGAGAAGAAGGAATGCAATGATGAGAGTGATGAAGGAGATGAAGAGGAAACCAGCGAGCACGAGTTCCAAAAGGCCACTGACGCCATGTGCATTGACGGAGGTGCGTCCTTGCACTCCTCCCACTGCCAACTTAAGTAGTGGGCGCGTGAGGTCAATGTCGTGGAGCCAATGGCAAATTCTCAGAAACCGCTCAAGTGGTCCCGCACGCCCATCGTCTTTGACGAAGAGGATCGCCCTGACCGCACCACTATGGTAGGGTGTTTGCCATTGTTGGTTTCGCCAATGATTCGTAACCTCAGAGTCACAAAGATGTTGGTTGACAGCGGGGCCAGGTTGAATCTGATCTCTCCTAAGGTCATCAGCAAGCTCCAGATAGCAGACGAAGAACTCAAGGTTATTGTTACTTTCCAAGGGATCAACCCCAGCAGGAGTCATCCTAAAGGAAAGATCACACTGCTGGTAACGTTTGGGGGGGGAGTTAAACTACCAGACTAAGAAGATCGTGTTTGATGTGGTTGACCTCCCCCTGTCATACAATGGAATCCTCGGTCGCTCAGCCCCGACAAAGTTCATGGTGGCATCCCACTATGCCTACAACACTCTGAAGATGCCAGGGCCAATTGGCGTCATTTCCATTCCATCAGGCTAGAAGGACGCAATAATATGTGTGGACAAGATGTACCGAGAAGCATTCGCTGCAGAGGCTGCGGAAGCTACCGCTCCCGCCAAGGAAAGCAAGAAAGGGAAGAAAGCTAACAAGGATGCCAACAAGGAATCCGGGAAGCGCGCCTCTTCAGAGTGCACCACACCCATCGATGACTTGCCAGAGAATTCCAATAGCAAGAGATCAAAGGTTGCTGCACCTGCTATGAAGAAGGTCCCAGCAGGGCTGGTTGGCGCTGATGGTACCTTTACTATCAGTGCCTCCCTTGATGACAATTAGGAAAGCACACTCGTCGCCTTCCTATGAGTGAATGTCGATGTGTTTGCTTGGCAACCATCTGACATCCCTGGTGTTCCCAGGGAGGTAATCGAGCACCATTGAGGGAGTCTATGATTAGGGGGTCCTCGGACAGCCGGATTATATCCTTTGGCCAGACTGTTGGACTATGAAGATGCAAGATTGAAGACTTCGTCTCGTGTCCGGATGGGACACTACTTGGCGTGGAAAGCAAGCTAGGCGATACAGATATGCATATCTCCTCCTTTGTAACCGACCTTGTGTAACCCTAGCCCCTCCCAGTGTCTATATAAACCGGAGGGTTTTAGTCCGTAGGACAACAATCATAGCATACAATCATACCATAGGCTAGCTTCTAGGGTTTAGCCTCTCTGATCTCATGGTAGATCTACTCTTGTACTACCCGTATCATCACTATTAATCAAGCAGGACGTAGGGTTTTACCTCCATCAAGAGGGCCCGAACCTGGGTAAAACATTGTGTCCCCTGCCTCCAGCTACTATCCGGCCTAGACGCACAGTTCGGAACCCCCTACCCGAGATCCGCCGGTTTTGACACCGACATTGGTGCTTTCATTGAGAGTCCCGTTGTGCCGTCGCCATCAGGAAGGATGCCTCATCCCGTCTTTAAAGACGGCACTGTTGCTAAGGGAGCTTTGGCTGTCGGCCAAACTCTCCGGCTAGGTGGTTTTCTTATGACCGCCTGTTCGGCCGCTGCACCGACAATGACTTCTCAGGTCATCGAAAGCAATCTTCACGTCAACTCGGAACTCGCCGAGCAGTTAGATCCAATGGAGATCTCTTCCCTAAACAAGCTCTTGGATCGCATTGCCGCCCTGGGAGTCGCTACAGACTATGATCAGATTGGGCCTAAACCTGATATGAGAGAGATCAACTCTCCCCAGGTCACCCATCACGTTGCAGTGATGAAGGAACAATGCAGCAACCCTTCATCTATCTTAAGGACTAGCTATGTCCGGATTCCCGATCCGTCCAAGCCGGATACCCGGCAGGGCTCCAAGTCCGGCCCTAGGCCGGACACCGCTCCGGAACCTTCAAAGGTTCCAAAGTCCGGCAGGGGACCTCCTTCCAAGAGGAGCAAGCCCGCCGTGCCGGTGACCTCCGTCCAACCGGAGGCGCCGGACAATCTGTTGGAGGCGCTCCAAGGCGCCTCCATCGATGAGGGGCACCGCACTATTATGAGTGCGGTGGTCCAGAAGGTTCAGTCCGCCAAGAGCGGACTGACTGAAGCTTGTACAAGCCTTTTAACAGGCTTTGAGGTAAGTAAAGAATGCGTAGATAATATTACCGCATAGACAGTAGCCCCTGATGCTCTGTTTAGCGTTCGGAAAGAAAAGCCGAATAGAGGATCAAATAAAATCGCAGGAGTCTAAAAAGAGTCAATATGCGTGTGCAGGCTTCCCTGCTGGCGTCCGCCGCACTGACTGCGGAAGTGGACGTGTGTCGGTGTCAAAACCGGCGGATCTCGGGTAGGAGGTCCCGAACTGTGTGTCTAGGCCGGATGGTAACAGGAGACAGGGGACACTTTGTTTTACCCAGGTTCAGGCCCTCTCGATGGAGGTAATACCCTACTCCTGCTTGATTAATATTGATGATATGGGTAGTACAAGAGTAGATCTACCACGAGATCAAGGAGGCTAAACCCTAGAAGCTAGCCTATGGTATGATTGTTGTATATATTGTATATCTATCGACTAGCCTGGCCTCGGTTTATATAATGCACCGGAGGCCTAGGATAACAAGAGTCCTAGCCGAATACGCCGGTGGGGAGAAGTCCTTGTCTTGATCGCCAAGTCTTGTGGAATCTTCCTTGTATGCGGTAGCCGTCCGAACTGGCCCATGAGTATACGGCCACGGGGGTCCTCGGCCCAATCTAATAGATCGGGAGATGACGTGGTGAGTACCCCCTAGTCCAGGACACCGTCAGTAGCCCCCTGAACCGGTCTGCAAGTTAGGGCTCGAACTATTCTTCATCTTCGGTTGCCGGACTTGAAAACTGGTTCAACAAATCTTCTTTATCTTCGATCTTGAGGATCGCCGAAATGCATTCGACGAGTTTACACGTCGGGTATCCGAGGATCCCCTTTAAGTTTCCGGCCTTTATCAATGCCTTGTTTATTTTTATGCCACACCTCGGGTTTGAAGTTGTTCCCGGGAGGCAGGGTCCTCTTGCGTCCGAGCTCCAACGCCGGACTGCATTCGAGGTATCTTTTGCAGCCGAGCACCAACGCCGGACTGCTTCCCAGCTCTAGCGTCGGAATCTATCCGAGCTCCAACGCCGGACTATATCCGAGCTCCAACGCCGGACTGTATATCCGAGCTCCAACACCGAAATATATCCGAGCTCCAACGCCGGACTGTGTCCAGGCTCCAATGCCGGACTATATCCGAGGTGTCATATCACCTTGGTTCAAAAAAGTTGAAGGAGTTTAGCCGAGCTTAATGCTGGACATGCCCTCTATGGAGCCAGCCACTAGCGCCCGAGCTTTATGCCGGACTGCTTCCGAGGTGGTGCACCACCCCGACTATGGGCCGATTTTTTGTCAATATTTTTTATTGGTGCAATTTATTCTCTGCCGAGATATATAGCCAGTAGCCCTCAAGGTGTGTATCGGTCTAAAACCCGAGATGCACATGAAGGATGACATAAGACCGCCGATCCCAGTACCCGCTGAGACTCAGGTTGATTTGCAAAATCGGCCTGAGGATCAAGTCCTAGCTCGGCAGAATACTTCGGGACACAAAAGCGGCGTGCTCAGTCCTCAAGACTCAGGTTGGGTGCGGCCGACCAACCTGAGGATCAAAATCTCCTCGGAAACTATATTGCACATAAAATTTTCTGCATTGGACAAGCAATGCAGTAGCCCCCGAGACACTAGTCGGGTGGCAACACCAGATCAGGGGATCGATGTGCCCCTTTAATATTTGTAAATAATAAGCCCGAAGCCCAGTAGCCCCCGAGCCTTAATGCGGGCACGGGTGGCCGAATTAAGGATCAATATCCATAGTAAAATCACAAATTATGTGTAATGACTCTATGTATCCAAGTACTTTACGTCATTAATGCTCGGATCCACATTGTACAAAACTTTGTTGACCGACCATCGGCTTCCACCTCCTTGGCCAGTAGCCGAGGAGTGTTTGTCCTACTTTATAAAGCCTTTATGAGGGCAAAGATTTACGACAAACAAGGCAATCTGGCCACACGGTTTTATAAACAAAGGTACGTAGAGAGATATGTTATATTACTGTTTAACAGAAGAAATGTATTCCAAAGAAAATAGTCCCGCTATCGGTTCCTTTCTTTGGGTTGTCATGCTAAGCATGATCATGAAACCTCAGCTCGAATGTAAGAGAAAAATATCGAGGATTTAGTTTGGGAGGATAGTTAATAGCCCCCGGTAGTGTTCGGCGATAGTCGAGGTCAAGCCGTAAACACTTCGGCCAATGTTATGAATGGCCTGTCATAGTCATCGGATCGCTGACCAGTTTACGCTTATTGTGACAGTCAGTTTTCGGCTTTCTCCACTAAGGTGCTTAACCATGTGAGCTGGAAGCACAATCACAGTGGTTCTCCCTTTGCACGCCTAGCCGAACAAAACGGAACGTAGGAAGCAAGTGCAGGAGCCGAGCAACCCAACTATTGACCGAAGACACAATTCGAAACCGATGCATATATAGCAATATCTGAGAATGTTTTTGCTGAATCCCTAAAGGTGTCCGGCGTTGCACTGCGAGACTAATGCTGGAAAAGCACAAATAGTTTAAAAGTGCCAAAAATCTTGGAAAACCAAGAAACGTCAGTAAAACATGTGGTCCGAACAAGATCAAGTGTTCAGTGCCAATCCGAAAATTGGTCTTAGAAAAAAGAAGTGCTTCTGTCGTCCTTTAACACGATACATCCTATCTCAAGACTTCGAGCGGGTCATCCTACAGCTTCAACCTCCTATCCCGAGGGCGGAGTACTTCTCATCAGGCCTGTTTAGCAAACTAAACTCTAGAGGCTTTGAGAGAGAAATTAGGCTCCCCGGCTAGTGACCGCACACTCGTGTCGAAAAAGGAGTGATAAATAATAATAAAACTTTGCAACGACTAAGAAGAAGAACACTTATTATAAAACGGCTCAAATAAACTTAAGAGCACCCAAGTGACTTGGGTAGAAGAATGATTGCATGTACCTAAGTACTTATATCATATCTATGTTCAACCGAACTTTAAACGCGTCTTAACCGACCGTCAGCTTCTCCCTCTTCGGTCAAGGACCGAAAAGTGTTATGTACTCCATAGGTTGAGAATATCGATGGTGTTTCCAATAACCAGGCAATCATGCCATAATGCTGCAACAGACAAAGCGCGCTCAGGGAACTTATGCTATATTACCGTGAAGTGTAAGAAGCATCTTCGAAGAAAATAGTACCCCCCACCGATACCTTTCTTGGGTGCTCATTGTTATTATGAGACTTGTGCAATAGATTTTTTGTACTCATGAGTTCCGTTGTGTGCCGACCATCATTGAATAACTATAAGAGTGCTAGCTTTCGGCTTCACGCAGTCCGAGGTCCTGCTCGGTTGACCCGATCATGACAATCGCAGAGGTGCTCCCTTTACTCCCTAGCCGAACAATCGGGAACGTAGGGGTAAACACAGGAGCGAGGCAACCCATCTTGCAAATCGCTTAAGTCAATATGGTGCATATTGTGGCGTAATACACGAACAAGGAACGAAGCCGTACAAGTATAATCATATGCAACAGGAAAAAGCTTCATAAAGGAAGCCCCCAAGTAAACGGGGTATTTGAATTTATGCGTCACAAACAAAGTTTGGACAAGGAAATTTTTTACAAGCAACTTTTTTCCAAAAAGGTATAATGCTTGGTCGAGCCGAACACAAGTTAGAAATTAAAGCTTTGAGCATGAAAGCAACTTAGCTGGTTAATGTGTTCGGTATTGATGACACGGTCCGAGCTTGATGCGGGGCAAGGTTCCATCCCCCAAGCTGGTCTCGAGGTGGCGGAGCGGAGAGCTCTACACGACGAAGTGCTGACATAGCACGGTCAATGCAGACCGGCAGAGTGACGCCGAAGTGCCCGGATCATTTTCCTGTGCACAAAAAATAATGCAAACCGGAGATTATAGTAATAATGATAATTAAAAATAGAGTTGCAAAATAAATAATTTATGCAAAGTGAGTAATAAAATAAATATGGCCTGGCGCCGAAGTCAATGTCGATGCAGGGCGTCGGCGTGATGCAGTAAAGGCGTGGCAAAGCCTGAATTCACAGGTCGGTCTGAGCTCCGGATGCGGCGTTCACCGGACTATGTACGGAAACCGATCGAACCACCACGCGACCGTCGTTAACGCGGTCACCATTTGATAGACCTGTGTACATATCATGGACAAACCGGAGTAATAATTCCTTGGGAAAAATAAACCCAAACAAGCAAAAAATACTGGGATTAATAGCACCTGGTTTATTTGTTGTAGCAATCCGAAGGAAGGTGATTCCCAAAATTGGGACTCGCTCCGCACACCCATTGCCTGATGGGCGATAAAACGACGGCATGGCAATGCTGGTAAAGGTTGACTCGCCGAGGCAAAGCCCTCGGCCCAGCTAACGTGATGGAGCTGGTCGGCTAGTGACGTCGAAGCATCCGGAGTAGGTTGATGAAGAGATGGCGAAGCCCCCGGTCCAGCCGAGATGTCGAAGTAGGTCGGCGTGATGGACACCATCTTGAAGAAGCAATAGTGCAGCCCTGTCGATGCAGGTCATGACGTAGTCAATGCCGGCTTGATGAAGTGACCGTGCGGCGATGCCGGTGTGCCCGCTTCGTGTAATCCGTGGGGTGGCGATGTTGATGATGATTTATACTTCGCGATGCCGGACTCTTGTTCGGCTTGCCGAGGTGATGATCCAAAGAAGTTGAGCTCGGCTCAATAATGTGACGACGTGTCTAGCGCAGGTCGGCAGCCGTGGAGCAATATTGCCGGACTGGTTTGACACCAGCATGATGTTGAAGATCATATTCAAAAGATTTTACAGTTAGTGGGATGTGTTCGGGGACAAAACACAATACCCCATACAAAACTTCCTTCAAAAGGGATCTCCGAAATCCTGTTCATAAAAAAGATGAACTCGGGTCGGATTCGTTTTCGCGCAAAAAACAGATCCGAAAAGTGATGCACTAATCGGAAGGTTTCCGGAGTTTGGACGGTCGGATCGAGCCGAAATTTTGAGAGGTGGTAGATATAGGAATTCTGCAGCCGATCAATGGTTGGATCTTCCAAAGGACGTCCGAGCTAGAAGCTGGACACCACGCCCTAAACTCATCCAAATTCCCGTCCAGATTTGACAGAGCTCCGGTATATCGTGGATTGCCAGAGATTCCTCCATCGGAACTCGACGAAATTTTCCAGGGTTGTTGTAGACTCAATTCCGCCCAATTCCACCAAAGCGATCGTCAAAGCGATACTCGAGGAGGTGGTGGTGGCAGATACGAGTTTGCTGTCCAGAAAAACAGCATGGTCGCTTGAGGGCAATGTTGACGTTGAGCCCCCAAGCTCCATAGATGATTCTTCTGTGATCTTGATAGAGATCGGAGTTGATGTTTGATGAATGCCCTCGTCCGGACATGGTGATCCGAAGACGGGGCTCAATTCTTGGTCGAAACAAGGTGACCAGTCGAGCTGGTGACGAAGATGCCGAAGTCGCAATTGATCTGCAGGCGAGCCATCGATCCTTTTGTCGATCACACAGCAGAACTCTCAATGAAAGCACCAATGTCGGTGTCAAAACCGGCGGATCTCGGGTAGGGGGTCCCGAACTGTGCGTCTAGGCCGGATGGTAACAGGAGACAGGGGACACTTTGTTTTACCCAGGTTTGGGCCCTCTCGATGGAGGTAATACCCTACTCCTGCTTGATTAATATTGATGATATGGGTAGTACAAGAGTAGATCTACCACGAGATCAAGGAGGCTAAACCCTAGAAGCTAGCCTATGGTATGATTGTTGTATATATTGTATATCTATCGACTAGCCTGGCCTCGGTTTATATAATGCACCGGAGGCCTAGGATAACAAGAGTCCTAGCCGAATACGCCGGTGGGGGAGAAGTCCTTGTCTTGATCGCCAAGTCTTGTGGAATCTTCCTTGTATGCGGTAGCCGTCCGAACTGGCCCATGAGTATACAGCCACGGGGGTCCTCGGTCCAATCTAATAGATCGGGAGACTACGTGGTGAGTACCCCCTAGTCCAGGACACCGTCAACGTGCTAGTGCAGAACCTCGAGCGGTCCGAGCAAGAGCTCGGACGTGCCAAGAAGCAGCTCGAGGACAATGAAGGTAAGAAATACCTTGTTTAAATTAAATATATATATAGGTGCAATTGCGAAAAATTACAGGATTATCGTGGCTATTGTAGGGGCCACGTCTGAGGTGGCGACCCTGAAGCAAGCGCTGCTCGAGGCCGAGAAGAGATCGGCCGCGGAGCGCACTGAGCGAGAAAAGTATGAGGCCGAGGTTGGCAAGGTGCGGCAAGAGCTCAAGGCTCTCATGGAAAAACATGAGAGTTTGGAGCGTGACTCAAGGACGCGAGCGTCCGAGCTCGTGGCGGCTATTGAAAGTGCCAAGTCTGCCAAGGCCGAATCCCAGAAGACCCTCCAGGAGTTGGATGAGGTGAAGAAGATAGCGGCGGATAAGGCATTCTTTATGCAAAGCAACCACATAAGCGTGAGCTACTTGTTACTTACCCGAATCCGGAGTTCTCCAGGCGCGTTCGCAGATCTTCCCCAGAGTGTGTCTGATGCTGCCGCATTCTATCGAGCCGAGGAGGGCAGCTCGACAGAGAAGGTGTTCTGGTCTCAGTATGCTGAGGCCGGAGACACCGTGCCCATGAGCGACCAGCTGAAGCAACTGGTCGAGCTCCACAAGGCGGCCGAACAGGCCATGAGGGGCCTCATAGTTCGGCTGTGGCCTGGAGAGGCTCTGCCTGGGAGCTACTTCGGGCTGGTGCGGCGGCTGGTGGAGGCCTGTCCAAGGCTCGAGGTCATCAAGCGCTCCGTCTGCATTGAAGGTGCCCGTAGGGCTCTTGCCCGTGCGAAGGTGCACTGGGGCAAGTTGGATGCTGAGAAGCTTGTGAAGGACGAGCCACCGCCGGGGAAAGAGCATCGCAAGCCCGAGAATTATTATAAGGATGTTCTGAAGGGTGCCCGCCTTGTGGCGGATGAATGTTCTATGGATGTAATTTTTGAATAAAACTCGCTCGTTTTGTCCCGTGCGCTGAAAACTTGTTCGTATGTGCTTAAGCAATGCTGTTTGAATTTAAAATATTACCTTTTGTGCGGCTGTTTATCAATTCTGAGAGATGGCGAGTCGTCGGCTTCTGCCCCCGTGCCGCTAGTGCTGGGGTGTTCGGGGATAAACCTGAGGGCTCTTTTTCCCATGTTTGGGTCCTTCGAGGGAGGCGCCCAGCCCAACGAACAAGGCAATCGGACTATAATGCATGAACACTCTCACTTAGCCATAGAATTCTATAATTTTAAATTTCGGCGAAGCCCCTGGTATTCGGAAGACCGAGTTCGGGGCGCTATCCACGCCTTGGCCGGACAAAGCCGGCTCCTCGCCCTAAGCGGCATAAGTCTTTAAGGACTCAAAAAGACCTCTCGAACAGCGACCAGCTCTCGCCTCATCATGACGGTCAGTTTTAGCTTTCTTCACTGAGGTGCTCGACCCAGCTCAACCGGGGCACAATCGCAGTGGTTCTCCTAGTGCTACCTTAGCCGATATAGTGGAACGTAAGGCACCAAAACATAGGAGCCGGGCAAACCCAACTATTGACCCAAGACATGATTCGGAGCCGATGCATATAATGCTATAAGTTCGGGTGCCGCACTTGTTGAAGTGTTCGGACTTCTCACACCATATTGAGGGGTACAAAAGCCCCTGGCGTATTTTGGCCGTACCAACGTGTACGGGTGCAACATGTTGTTAAGGAACATATATTTATAAAAAGATAATGCAAAAAACAGACAAAAGCTATGCATTGTTTATTAAAAAGAGCTGCGATCAAAGCAGAACGATACAATTAATGCGATGAGCAAAAGGTTGGACTATGTGACATGTCCGTTCCAGGGGCAAGCTGCGGAATAGTATGCGAAACAGGTATACTGGTCGTGATAGAGACCACCTGGGAGTTCCGTAATGCGGCGTGGCTTGTATGCTTCCCTGGTTCTTGCATCGTTTGTGCGGCAATTGAACTGCCGAACAGGCCTTCCGAAGAGTGGAGTCCGGAAAGTAAGAGAAAATTAAAAAATTGGCAGCCCCTGGTACGGTTGAAGCCGTGTTTTGGGCGTGCCGTGATGGTGCCCCTCCCCCTGTGCCCATGGTATCTCTAGAGCGTAGTTATGTACGCGAAGTACTGGCGTCGCCTTTTGCGAGGGTTGGGGTTGGGGCCGCATTGCTACGCCTGCTCGGATCGTGCCAGACGGTCTTGTTGTAGGTTACTCCGGGCGCGCTTGACGGTGTCCGGTCATTTAGTGGCCGGACTGGATAACTGCCTGGAGAGGCTGCTTTGAACTTCCGCCGCAAGGGTCGCCGTGTGCTCCTCCGTTCGGAGGGAGCGTTCGGTGTTTCCATTGACCGTAATTACTCCTCGAGGACCTGGCATCTTGAGCTTAAGGTATGCGTAATGCAGTACCCCATTGAACTTAACGAATGCGGTTCGCCCGAGCAGTGCGTGATAGCCACTGCGAAATGGGACTATGTCGAAGATTAACTCCTTGCTTCGGAAATTATCCGAAGATCCGAAGACCACTTCAAGTGTGACTGAGCCTGTACAGTTGGCCTCTACACCTGGTATTACGCCTTTAAAGGTCGTTTTGGTGGGCTTAATCCTCGAGGGATCTATGCCCATTTTCCGCACTATATCCTGGTAAAGCAGGTTCAGGCTGCTGCCGCCGTCCATAAGGACTCTAATTGGGGTAGTAACCTGCGCTTTGGGTAGCTCTTGGAGTGGCGTTCGAGTTTATGCTCTTCGGCCGCAAGGACTTCAGTCCATCTGTCGACTAGCAAATCTTGATCAGCTCTAAGTTGTTGCTATTTTTTCTTAAGGCTTCTTGCCGTGGCCATGAGCCTGCGTTGAAAACGATTTTGCTCGACGGGATCCTCTGGCACGACGAATTCGTCGTCGTCGAGGCTTGCCTCGTCTTCGGAGGGAGGCATATAATTATCGTCCTCGACCTCTCTGTCTGCCGCTCTCTCATGAGGGCCGGTTTCTCCATCCTCCTGTGCTAAATCTTGCTGGAGGGGGTTTTCTTCGGTGCTTTCCGGAGTATTATTATCTCCCGTGCTGGAATCGCTATGTTTGTTTTGGCGGGATTTTGAGCGGCGCCGCTGACGCCGGCGCTTAGGCTGTTTCTTGGAGGGGTCATCCTCCGTTGTTCCGTCGCCATCTCCCTCTTTTGGGGTGTCCACCATGTATATGTCATACGACGAGGTGGCTTTCCAGGGCCTAACAGGCACTGGTTCTTCATCATCTCCTTCATCGGCGTCCATATCGTCGATGTCTTCGGAGTCGAAGTCGAGCATGTGGGTTAAGTCGTCGATAGTGGCTACAAAGTGGGTGGTGGGTGGCCTTTGAATTTCTTCATCGCCCGAATCCCAACCCTGCTGGCTGCAGTCCGGCCAGGGCTCTCCTGATAAAGAGAGAGACTTCAGTGACTTCAGAATATCGCCAAAAGGCGAGTGCTGAAAGATGTCCGCGGCAGTAAACTCCATGATCGGCGCCCAATCGGATTTGATTGGCCGGGGCGCGGAGGGTTCGGAGTCCAGAAAGGAGTCCGACTCCTTGGAGTCACGAGTCTCATGGAGTGCGGGGCTGGTGTTCGGCTCAATCGCCGTTGGGATCGCAGCCCCCGAGGCAGCATCCAACCGCCCATCCTCGATCGGCGTAGTTGGCTCCGAATTAAGGATCGGAGCTGATGCGGGTGCGGCCTCCGGGGCACTGTTCGGCGGCAGAGCTAGATCATGCTCATCGGGACAGTGCGGCGCGCTCAGCAGTGGCTCGAATCCTTCGAGGATCAAGTCCCCGCGGATGTCAGCCGTGTAGTTTAAACTTCCAAATCTGACCTGACGGCCAGGGGCGTAGTTTTCGATCTACTCCAGGTGGCCAAGTGAATTGGCCCGCAGTGCGAAGCCGCCGAAGACGAAGATCTGTCTGGGGAGGAAGGTCTCACCCGGGACTGCATCGCTATCGATGATCGTAGGAGCCATCGAGCCTGACGGTGACAGCACAGAGGAACTCTTAATGAAAGCACCAATGTCGGTGTCAAAACCGGCGGATCTCGGGTAGGGGGTCCCGAACTGTGCGTCTAGGCCAGATGGTAACAGGAGGCAAGGGACACGAAGTTTTACCCAGGTTCGGGCCCTCTCGATGGAGGTAAAACCCTACGTCCTGCTTGATTAATATTGATGATATGGGTAGTACAAGAGTAGATCTACCACGAGATCAGAGAGGCTAAACCCTAGAAGCTAGCCTATGGTATGATTGTTGTTGTGTATGTTGTCCTACGGACTAAAACCCTCCGGTTTATATAGACACCAGGTAGGGTTAGGGTTACATAGAGTCGGTTACAATGGTAGGAGGTCTGCATATCCGTATCGCCAAGCTTGCCTTCCACGCCAAGGAAAGTCCTTCCCGGACACGGGGCGAAGTCTTCAATCTTGTATCTTCATAGTCCAGGAGTCCGGCTGAAGGTATAGTCCGGCCATCTGGACACCCCCTAATCCAGGACTCCCTCAGGGGCTATGGGGACGAACGGGGACGTGGACACTGCGGGGGACGTGGCCGGCGCAGGCGGCGTCGTCACCACTCCCCCTGCGACCGAAACGGGAGCAGGGGGCACTGGAGAAGGACAACACCAACAGTATCCCAGCGGCCATGCTCCACAAGATGCAGGTGCAGAGATTATTTCGTCTCCGCCTCTCCACCCCACCGAAGGACGCCGCCGCAGCGGTGGTGCTGCTCTGGGTTGAACCGCAACCCTCTGGCCGCCCCCTCAGCGGGTGCGGCTACAGGGCAAACGCCGCCTCCGGGACGAGCTAACCAAGATGGTGCACCGAATGGGGATGCCCATCCCCAAGCGCACCTCCCTCGTCACCACACCACCTTCGCGACCGGCTCACGGCGACGTGGGCATGGCGCTGCCACCACTGGCACCATCAGCAGCTAGGCAACATCGCGATCTGCATCATCTATGCCGAGAACCACTTCAGAGGCCATGGCGCGGGCCCATCTCCTGTTGAGATTCCTGCCGACGGACGATCAGATGGATGAGTGGAGAGCCACTATTTAGAGCTTGATTGGTTTCACCGAGGTGGGAGGATCACAGCGAGAAGGCCTGTCACGGCCTCCACAGGCAGCGACAACGGCCCGAGAGGCTGACCGTACCCAGGGGTTCACCCCCACGGTGCAATCCCCTCCGTGACATCCAGTGTAGGGGCCGCAGACAGATCCACACGACCAAGAACCCGATGACGTATCGATGGCTTCACCCGATCCTCGAGCACGTCGTGACCAGCTATGAGTCCTATAAGACAGGCGGAGGGAAGATGCGAATGTCATCATCGAACGACGCCGCAAAACCCACCGCCAGTCTGATAGGCGCAACGGCCCCGACATCAACGAGCCCATGCCCGGTGAAGGCGGGTACCTGCCTTCCGAGGTTGGGTGCCCTGCCTTCACTCGCGAGCTGCGGCAAGTCCGTTGGCCTTCTGCTCATACGTTCAAGCCAGAAATACCAGAAAAGTGCGATGGAAGATTGAACCCGACAGAGTTTTTGAGCATCTACACCATCGTTGTTCAAGCTGCCGGGGGAAGAGACGAGAAGGTATCCGCCAACTACTTCCCTTTGGCACTCAAGCCAAACGTGAGGTCGTGGCTAATGCACTTGCCAAGAACTCCATCTCGACCTAGGCTGACCTGTGCCATGAGTTTGTTGGTGCCTTCACGGGCGTCCATCAAGAACCGGGGCAGCCCAGCGACTTGCAGCTCCTCCCGCTCAAGGAAGGAGAAAGTTTGCGGAAGTACATGCAAAGGTTCAGCCGGGTGCACAGGAACATTCCAGACATCCACCCGGCAGCTGTAATAGTTGCGTTCCAGTCCAACGTACGCAACCGCAGGATACGTTCCAAGATGAACGTCCGGCTGCCCAAGACTGTGAATGAGCTATACACTCTGGTGGATAAGTGTGCCCGAGTGGAGGAGGGGAGGAGACTCCCCGGTGAAGAATATGGTGTCGACGTTTGATTCAGAGGACGACGATGACGCCACCAGTCAGAAGAAGAAGAACAAGAAATGCAACAAGAAGCGCAAGGATAAAGTAGTTTGGCTGTTGAAGAATCAAGTACTCCTTGTACCGGCAAGAAGGCCAAGACCGAGGCTCCCGGCAAGGAAGTTGTCGCGTGCACTGATTGCCGGGAAGCCGTGGCTACCGAGAATGCTCGGAAAGCTGACGGACCATACTGCAAGATCCATCAGACTAAGGGCCATGATCTGCAAGAGTGTCATCAGGTTGAGCAACTCGTCAAGAAGCAGAGGGCTGAGTACGAGAAGTGTGACAAGGAGAAATACCAAGATGGTGTTGGAGGGAAGGGCCGAGGCGGCAGAGGAGGTCGCCCTGGCAAGGCCCCTCAGTATCAAGGGAAACCCACCAGAGGCCATGAGAAGAAGGAATGCAATGATGAGAGTGATGAAGGAGATGAACAGGAAACCAGCGAGCAGGAGTTCCAAAAGGCCACTGACGCCATGTGCATTGATGGAGGTGCGTTGTCGGTGTCAAAACCGGCGGATCTCGGGTAGGGGGTCCCGAACTGTGCGTCTAGGCTGGATGGTAACAGGAGGCAAGGGACACGAAGTTTTACCTAGGTTCGGGCCCTCTCGATGGAGGTAAAACCCTACGTCCTGCTTGATTAATATTGATGATATGGGTAGTACAAGAGTAGATCTACCACGAGATCGAGGAGGCTAAACCCTAGAAGCTAGCCTATGGTATGATTGTTGATGTGTATGTTGTCCTACGGACTAAAACCCTCCGGTTTATATAGACACCGGATAGGGTTAGGGTTACACAAAGTCGGTTATAATGGTATGAGATCTGAATATCCGTATAGCCAAGCTTGCCTTCCACGCCAAGGAAAGTCCCTTCCGGACACGGGACGAAGTCTTCAATCTCGTATCTTCATAGTCCTGGAGTCCGGCTGAAGGTATAGTCCGGCCATCCGGACACCCCCTAATCCAGGACTCCCTCAGTAGCCCCCGAACCAGGCTTCAATGACGATGAGTCCGGCGCGCAGATTGTCTTCGGTATTGCAAGGCGGGTTCTCCTCCAAATTCCATGTACCTGTTGAATAAAGTCCGGTTTCTTGTAGATGTTGCGCTTCTTGGCTTCTGCGCCCAACAATGGCCGCTCCCCACGTGTCAAACGAATATGAAAGGTCTGAGTATTTTTACATTCACACCCCTAGCCGCGTAAACAAACTGACCTATTTAAGGAGACGAGGATTTAAATCCAAACCACACCTTCCCCCTTCGCGAGTGTTCATCAGAGCGCATTCGACAAAGATCCATTCCACCATGGCCAGCCGTCGCGACTCCTCCTCCCGCCCTTCCAGCCCTAAGCCTGGATATTGGGAAAGATGCTCCATCCCGCATAGCGAGTTAGTGACGCTCCAGACTAAGGGATTTCTCCCCCCGGCCTATATGATCCCGGTTCGAGCCGGTCTTGCCGTCTATAACGACGGAGAGCAAGCTGAGAGCGCCGCTAATCCCTCCAAAGGAGAGTGGGTATGCCTCGTCCCTTATTTAATAAGGGGGCTCGAATTTCCAATTCATCCATTTCTCCGGGAGCTGCTGGAGTTCTACGGCCTCCAGCTACATCATCTCATGCCTGCCTCAGTATTCCATATCGCGGGCTTTGTAGCCCTCTGCGAGCTGTTCTTGGGTGTTGAAGCTCATTTCGGACAATGGAGGGAGCTATTTTGCCTTGTGCCCCGTTCCAAGAAGGGGTCTATGTATCAAGTGGGCGGAGCCGAAGTATGGCGCATCGCCGGGACTGGTTATCTGTCCGGAACCCCAAAGAAGGCGTCCGAAGACTGGCCCTCGGAATGGTTTTACATAGAAGACGTCCCGCGGCCGGATCCTATCCGGATCGGCCTCCCTGAATTCAACAATACTCCCTTAAAGAAGCGCCTAAGCTGGCGCCCATGGAGCCCTCAGAGGGAAAGTGACAGGGACGTTGTTTACCTGATGGGCCGGATAATATTGTTAGCTCATTCTGGACTAACCATGATCGGGGTCATGGCCGCATGCATCATGAGAGGGGTGCAGCCGCTACAGTATAGAGGCCACCCTATGTGGGATTTCAACGGGGAGGACGACACCACCCGCTACGGCCGTAAGGGGCCGGATTCGGCTGCGGCTCTAATAAAGACCTTGTCCGCTTTGTACAAGGGAGAAGAGGAGGATTTTCTCCGCGTCGACCCAAAGGGCAGATTTTCCATGTACAATCCTCCAAGTTGGGTGAGTGATCGCATCTTGCCCATCCGTTTTATATCCCCATTGTTAAATATTCAATCTTAGTGATTCCGACGCAGGAACTGCGCCAGGCTGTTAAAGAAATAAATAGCCCTCCTCCGCATCCCGAGGACCCAGGACGGTCCCTCGACCCGGACTTGCAAGAGGATCCGGAGCTTTCGGTGGATCTGATTGATGGAGTGTTCCATCAATTGAGCAAGGACAACGCCCTGGTGGCCATTACGGCCGATTATCCAGGGCTAATCCCGGCCTCCCAGAAACGGGAGGCCAAACCTGCGGAGACAAGCCAACAAGGGGCCGCAGGGCCCCGTGGGCAGAAAAGAGGTGCAGTCCGGACCGGGGCGTCAGCGCAAAGGTATGGTGCACCCCCTTATCCCAGGTGTCGTACCTTCAGGTCATATTAACACTTGTGCTCTCTTCAGGACAAAGAGACCTCGCCGAACTATATTCGGAGAGACCGCCAATCGCGCCTCCACTAGCCAGGCTCCAACCAGAGCCACAGAGCAATATGTAAAAGACATACGGGTAAGAAAATTTTGGTAATTATATATATACCAGTAGCCCCCGAGACTTGAAACAGTTAAAATAACGGATTTAAGGATCATTTGTTATGCAGGTTCTTATAGAAAAGAATTCCCTACTATCCAAGGAGCTGGAAGAGGTCAAAGCCCAACTTGAGGCCGCACTAGCCGTGGCAGGGGAGCCTAAGGAGGCCCCCTCTGGTAATATACACTTCGAAAGATAAGTATTTTGCGAAGCACGGCTTTGGTGTGAATCTGACAAATGAAATTGCAGATGGCGCCGGATTGGATCCGGAAAGGCAGCACCTCCTACGCCAGCTAAAGGCTGGTGAGAGGGTGCTGTTAAAGGTGATGGGGGAGAAGAACGATCTCCGAGATGCCAACACCAAGCTAGGCGTTGAGCTGAAAGATGTTCGTGCCCAGCTGTCAGACTCCGTGAAGGAGAATCAACGGCTTCGGCGCGGCATATTTAGTAAATGCTTGAACGAACCTTTTGAAAGAAAGCTCGACGGGGAAGTCGACTAACAGAGCAATGTCTGTAGGTGTGCTGACAGGTCATCCTGCAGAGGAGATGCCCGGTTCTACGGGCGACCTTCTTCCCGAGCTCTCGCAACTGCTCGATCGAGTTCGGCAGGAGATGCGAGGCGTCGCCCAGGCCCTGTGGCCATCCGTCTCCATGCCCGAAGGTCTTGGAGAGCTTGCAGAGAAGCTAAAGGGAGCACGGCGGCGCTTCCGATTGTGGAAGATATCAGCCTGCCGTCAAGGCGCTAGGGAGGCCTGGGCCATGGTGAAGATGCGGTACACAAAGGCTGACCCCAACCACATGGCCGAGGTCGGTCCTGTAGGGCCTGATGGGAAGGAGATCCCTGTAAGCTTAGTATACGGCCAAGTAGAGTTGGCCGCGAAGTATTCCCAGCAGGACTGTAAATTAGACAGCCTGCTAGATGGTATTGAAGAGGAATACAATCAGTCAAAATGACTATGTAATGTAATTGACATTTATGATGCCTTCTAGCCAGATTGTAGATCATTCGTCATGGCCAACCTTTTCACTTCAGCCTCGGGACCTGACGGTCTGGAGTGTGTCCGAATTCCCATGCGGTTATATAAGAACCGGGGAATGCATGGAGACCAGGCGTAGGGGTCATTAGTGCATGAACAGACAAGTGCCCGACTAGTTATGTTATATTACATGGTTAGTAAGAAACATCTTCCAGGGAGAATAGTTCCGTTAGGGGTTCCTTTCCCTGGGAGTCATGCCCTGAAGTGCATGTCCATGCTGTGAAAAGAAACGTAGGAAAAACATCTGGGGGCATATAAAATAAAAAGGATCATCTTTAGTTCACCGACCGAATATTCCCTTAAGAACGCTAGCTTTCAGCTTCACCCAGTCTGAGGTACACATCCGGCTGACCCGGCAGTAACAATCGCAGAGGTGCTCCCTTTACCACCTAGACGAACAATTGGGAACGTAGGGGTAAGCACAGGAGCCGGGCAACCCAGCTTGTCCAAAACTCAAGTCATATCGATGCATATAATGGTGAAGAAAAGGTACATGCGGAAGTGTGACACATGTGTTGGGCATGAAGCCCGTATAAATAAGCTTCTGTTTAAAGAAGCCCCCAGGTTTAATGAGCGCGGATAGCGCGTCACTTTATGAGCCTTTAAGGGCTATAAGAGAGAGAGAAGAAGATAAATGCAAGACAGAAAATATATAAAAAGTGGACAGAGGAAGGAGACGAACATAGAGTCCGGCGCTAGGCATAGAATCTTCGGAGACGGGCTGCGTTCCATGGGTTCGGCTTGAGTCGGTTATCCGATGCATCTCGCAGGCGGTACGCTCCACCAGTCAGGACTTGGTCAATTATGAAGGGACCTTCCCACTTGGGCTTGAGTTTGTCCTTTTTCTTGTCTGGTAGCCATAGAACTAATTTGCCAACGTTGTAATTTTTGGCCCGTACTTCTCTGCGTTGGTATCTTCGAGCCTGCTGTTGATAGAATGCGGAACGGGCTTTTGCCACGTCACGCTCCTCCTCCAATGCGTCTAAGCTGTCCTGCCGATCGATCTCGGATTCTCTTCCTTCGTACATGCGCACTCGAGGTGAGTCATGAATTATGTCGCGGGGCAAAACTCCCTCTGCGCCGTACACCATAAAGAATGGTGTGTATCCGGTGGTGCGATTTGGCATGGTCCGCAGCCCCCAGAGTACGGAGTCGATCTCCTCTACCCAGTGCGTGTTAGATTCCTTGAGGGACCACACTAATCTGGGTTTAATGCCGCTCATGATAAGACCATTTGCACGTTCGACCTGGCTGTTAGTTTGTGGGTGATAGATGGAAGCATAGTCGAGCTTGATGCCCATGTTTTTGCACCAGAGTTTTACCTCGTCGGCCGTGAAGTTCGTGCCGTTATCAGTGATGATGCTGTGGGGAACGCCGTAACGGTGTACGACCCCGGATATAAAGTCTATCACCGGTCCGGATTCGGCCGTCTTAACAGGCTTGGCTTCTATCCATTTGGTGAATTTATCCACCATGACTAGTAAGTATTTTTGCTTGTGGGTTCCGCCTTTAAGGGGTCCAACCATGTCAAGTCCCCAGACCGCGAAGGGGCAAGTAATGGGGATAGTTCGAAGGGCGGTGGGTGGCATATGGCTTTGGTTTGCAAAGAGCTGGCAACCGGTGCATTGTTGGACTAAGTCCTGAGCGTCTACCCGGGCCGTCGGCCAATAAAAGCCTGTACAGAAGGCCTTGCTTACAAGGGAACGAGCTGCAGCGTGATGACCGCCCAGTCCGGCATGAATTTCAGCCAGGAGGTTCCGCCCCTCCTCTTCGGAGATGCACCTTTGAAGGACTCCGGTAGGAGCTTTTCTTGTAAAGCTCTCCCTCATGGACTCTGTAGGCTTTAGATCGCCGCACTATGCAGTGTGCCTCATTTTGGTCCTCGGGGAGGTCCTGCCTAGTGAGGTAGGCGAGGAATGGTTCTGTCCACAGGGTGATGACGGCCATTATTACATGGGCTGAAGGTGTTATTTTGGCAGAGCCTCCGATTGTGTCAGAATGTTCGGTGTCGGGCAGTGCGGTTGGGTCCGGGGTGTTATTGTTCGGCTCCCCTTCCCATACTACGGATGGCTTGAACAGCCTTTCCAAGAAGATGTTGGGGGGGGGGACTACATCGGGTTTTGCACCGATGCGTGCCAGGACATCTGCCGCCTGATTATTTTCCCGGGCTATATGGTGAAATTCAAGCCCCTCGAACCGAGCTGACATTTTTAGGACGGCGTTGCGGTAAGCTGCCATTTTTGGATCCTTGGCATCGAAGTCTCCATTTATTTGGGATATTGCGAGGTTCGAGTCCCCACGCACCTCTAGGCATTGAATGCCCATGGATACTGCCATCCGGAGACCATGTAAAAGGGCCTCATATTCGGCTGTGTTGTTGGAGTCCGTGTACATAATGTGGAGTACGTATTGAACTGTGTCTCCTGTGGGGGACGTCAAAATGACGCCAGTCCCTAGTCCGGCCAACATCTTGGAGCCATCGAAATGCATGATCCAATTTGAATATGTGCCATACTATTTAGGGAGTTCGGCCTCCGTCCATTCTGTGACGAAGTCGGCCAAGACTTGTGACTTGATGGCTCGCCGTGGCTTATAAGTTATGTCGAACGGGAGGAGCTCAATGGCCCATTTTGCAATCCGGCCCGTTGCGTCATGGTTGTTTATAATATCGTTAAGTGGTACTTCCGAGGCTACTGTTATTGAACACTCTTGAAAGTAGTGTCGTAGCTTCCGGGATGCCATGAATACCGCGTACGTGATCTTTTGATAATGCAGGTACCGTGATTTGCAAGGAGTGAGGACAGTGGACACATAATAGACCGGATTTTGAAGGGGGAATTTGTGTCCGTCCGCTTCTCGTTCGACGACGAGCACTGCGCTTACAACCTGATGTGTTGCTGCAATGTATAATAATAACATTGGTTCGCCAATATTTGGCGCGGCCAGGACTGGGTTTGTTGCCAGTATGGCTTTTGTTTCCTCGAGTCTGGCCGTGGCTGCATCCGTCCATTCGAAGTGTTCGGTGCACCGAAGGAGGCGGTAAAGGCGTAGGGCCTTTTCACCCAAGCGGGAGATAAAGCGACTTAGAGCCGCCACGCATCCGGTTAACTTTTGTATTTGTTTGAGGTCCTTTGGGATATCCACTTGCGGCAGAGCTAGGATCTTGGCTGGATTTGCTTCAATTCCTCTACTAGATACAATGAAGCCCAAGAGCTTTCCGGCTGGAATGCCGAAAACGCATTTTTCCGGGTTGAGCTTGATGTCGTATGTTCGGAGATTATCGAATGTGAGCCTCAAGTCGTCTACTAGAGATTCAACATGTCTTGTTTTGACGAACACATCATCTACGTATGCCTCCACTGTTTTACCGATCTGGCTTGCCAGACATGTCCGAATCATGCGCTGATATGTTGCGCTGGCGTTTTTGAGCCCGAAGGGCATTGTGTTGAAGCAGAATGGCCCGTATGGTGTGATAAATGCCGTTGCGGCTTGGTCTGGTTCTGCCATCTTGATTTGATGGTAGCCAGAATATGCGTCGAGGAAACACAACGAATCGTGTCCTGCGGTAGCATCGATAATTTGATCGATGCGGGGGATGGGGAAGGGATCCTTTGGGCAAGCCTTGTTAAGGTCTTTAAAATCAACATACAGGCGCCAGGATTTGTCCTTCTTTGGTACCATCACCAAGTTTGCTAGCCAGTCCGGATGTTTTATGTCTCTGATGAATCCGGCCTCTAATAGCTTTGCTAGCTCCTCTCCCATAGCATGTCTCTTAGGTTCGGAAAAATGCCGAAGAGCCTGTTTGACAGGTTTGAATCCTGTTTGGATATTTAAGCTGTGCTCGGCCAGCCTGCGTGGGATTCCTGGCATGTCTGAAGGGTGCCAGGCGAAAATGTCCCAGTTCTCTCGTAGGAACTCTCGCAATGCGGCGTCGACATCAGGGTTTAACTGTGCCTCGATGGAAGCTGTTTTATTGGGGTCCATTGGATGGACTTGGAATTTGACTATTTCGTCTGCTGGTTTAAAGGAGGTGGATTTGGATCATTTGTCGAGTACCAAATCGTCCCTATTCATCGTAGAGCGCAGCGCAGTCAACTCCTCAACCGCTAGGGCTTCGGATAGTGCCTCGAGGGCCAGTGCGGCTGTCTTGTTTTCGGCGCGGAGTGCTATGTCCGGATCACTAGCGAGAGTGATGATCCCATTAGGCCCGGGCATCTTGAGCTTCATGTACCCGTAATGGGGTATTGCTTGGAAGATTGTGAATGCTTCCCGCCCTAGCAGAGCGTGATAACCGCTGCCGAACTAGGCACATGGAACGTGACCTCTTCGGACCTATAATTGTTCGGCGTGCCGAACACCACATCTAGTGTGATTTTTCCTATATAGCGCGCTTCCCGACTGGGGATTATTCCTCTAAAGGTTGTGATGCTTCGCATGATGTGGTTCCAGTCTATATCCATTTTTTGAAGAGTTTCCTCATAGATGAGGTTCAATCCTCTGCCGCCGTCCATGAGTACCTTGGTAAGACGAAAGCCGTCCACTATTGGACTAAGGACCAATGCAGCTGGTGCTCGGGCTTTTCGGAATTTAGGTTCATCACTAGCATTAAAGGTAATGGCCGTGTCACTCCATGGGTTTATTGTTGCTACTTGGTAGACTTCGGCAAGGCTGCGGAGTGTCCTTTTTCGCATATTATTTGATGCGAATGTCTCAAAGACTGTTAATACCGTATTGGTGTCTCTGGGGTGGCTTTCTGTGGCCTCCGGAATTAGGAGGTTTTCGCCAATTTTGGCCACCTGCCGGAGTATCCAACATGCTCTAAGGCTGTGAGTTGGTGTGGCGTCCTCTGTACTATGAATTTTACAGGGTCCGTTAAGCCATCCTTCCAGTACGGTTCCATGCCCTGTATAGGGTTTTTGCCTTTTGGTGTTTGACCCAGGTGTCTGGCGATGATGCAACCTTTTATTTCGGACTGGGCTTGCCTTGAGGGCCAGATTGTCCCAAAATTTTGTTTCGGTTTTCCGGGCGCTTTCCGTCGCACAGTACTTTCGTACTATGGATGCTAAGTTAGCGAAGCGTGTAATATCACGGCGACTTATGGCGTTGAGTATTCCCTTGTTTGTGCAATTATTGCAGAAGAATGAAATTGCGTCTTCCTCGCGGCAGCCCTTTATCCTGTTCATAACCAGGAGGAATCTGGCCCAGTAATGATGTACTGTTTCTTTGGGCTCTTGCCTGATTTGGGATAGATCGCTAATGTTCAGGTGGGTGGGTGGAATTAAATCCGAAGCCTTACCCCTTCTGAGGCTTAGAGGCTGAGGAATTTCCGAACTCGAGAATTTGGATTCCTGGATGTCGTCCAATGAATCCAGTCTGTCGCCTGATTCAAGGTTCAGGTCTTGAGTGATATCCTCCCCTCTGCGGACATCCGGCTTGGAGGGATCGGGAATCCAGACATAGCGAGTCCTTAAGATAGATAAAGGGTCACCGCACTGTCCCTCTACCACGGCAACGTGATGGGTGGCTTGGGGAGAGTTAATCTCTCTCAGATCAGTTTTAGGCCCAATCTGGTCATAATTCGTAGCGACTCCCAGGGCGGCGAAGCGATCCAAGAGCTCGTTTATGGAGGAAAGCTCTATTTGATCTAACTGCTCGGCAAGTTCCGAGTTGACATGAAGATTGTTTTCGATGGCTCGAGAGGTCATCGTCGGCGCCGAAGCCGAACAGGTGGTCATAAGAAAATCACCTAGCCGGAGGGTTTGGCCGACAGCCAAAGCTCCCTTAGCAATGGTGTCGTCTTTAAAGACGGGGCGAGGCATCCTTCCTGATGGCGACGACACAGAGGAACTCTCAATGAAAGCACCAATGTCGGTGTCAAAACTGGCGGATCTCGGGTAGGGGGTCCCGAACTGTGCGTCTAGGCTGGATGGTAACAGGAGGCAAGGGACACGAAGTTTTACCCAGGTTCGGGCCCTCTCGATGGAGGTAAAACCCTGCGTCCTGCTTGATTAATATTGATGATATGGGTAGTACAAGAGTAGATCTACCACGAGATCGAGGAGGCTAAACCCTAGAAGCTAGCCTATGGTATGATTGTTGATGTGTATGTTGTCCTACGGACTAAAACCCTCCGGTTTATATAGACACCGGATAGGGTTAGGGTTACACAAAGTCGGTTACAATGGTAGGAGATCTGAATATCCGTATCGCCAAGCTTGCCTTCCATGCCAAGGAAAGTCCCTTCCGGACACGGGACGAAGTCTTCAATCTTGTATCTTCATAGTCCTGGAGTCCGGCTGAAGGTATAGTCCAGCCATCCGGACACCCCCTAATCCAGGACTCCCTCATGCGTCCTTGCACTCCTCCCACCGCCAACTTAAGTAGTGGGCGCGTGAGGTCAATGTCATGGAGCCAATGGCAAATTCTCGAAAACCGCTCAAGTGGTCCCGCACGCCCATCGTCTTTGACGAAGAGGATCGCCCTGACCGCACCACTACGGTAGGGTGTTTGTCATTGTTTGTTTCGCCAATGATCCGTAACCTCAGAGTCACAAAGATGTTGGTTGACAGCGGGGCCAGGTTGAATCTGATCTCTCCTAAGGTCATCAGCAAGCTCCAGATAGCAGATGAAGAACTCAAGGTTATTGGTACTTTCCAAGGGATCAACCCCAGCAGGAGTCATCCTAAAGGAAAGATCACACTGCTATTAACGTTTGGGGGGGATTTAAACTACCAGACTAAGAAGATCGTGTTTGACGTGGTTGACCTCCCCCTGTCATACAATGGAATCCTTGGTCGCCCAGCCCTGCAAAGTTCATGGTGGCATCCCACTATGCCTACAACACTCTGAAGATGCCATGGCCAATTGGCGTCATTTCCATTCCATCAGGTCAGAAGGACGCAATAATATGTGTGGACAAGATGTACCGAGAAGCGGTTGCTGCAGAGGCTGCGGAAGCTACCGCTCCCGCCAAGGAAAGCAAGAAAGGGAAGAAAGCTAACAAGGATGCCAACAAGGAATCCGGGAAGCGCCTCTTCAGAGTGCGCCACACCCGTCGATGACTTGCCAGAGAGTTCCAATAGCAAGAGATCAAAGGTTGCTGCGCCTGCTATGAAGAAGGTCCCAGCAGGGCTGGTTGGCGCTGATGGTACCTTTACTATCAGTACCTCCCTTGATGACAATTAGGAAAGCACACTCATCGCCTTCCTACGAGTGAATGTCGATGTGTTTGCTTGGCAACCATCTGACATCCCCGGTGTTCCCAGGGAGGTAATCGAGCACCACTGAGGGAGTCTATGATTAGGGTCTCCTCGGACAGCCGGATTATATTCTTTGGCCGGACTGTTGGACTATGAAGATACAAGATTGAAGACTTCGTCTCGTGTCCGGATGGGACTCTACTTGGCGTGCAAAGCAAGCTAGGCGATACGGATATGCATATCTCCTCCTTTGTAACCGACCTTGTGTAACCCTAGCCCCTCCCGGTGTCTATATAAACCGGAGGGTTTTAGTCCGTAGGACAACAATCATAACATACAATCATACCATAGGCTAGCTTCTATGGTTTAGCCTCTCTGATCTCATGGTAGATCTACTCTTGTACTACCCATATCATCACTATTAATCAAGCAGGACGTAGGGTTTTACCTCCATCAAGAGGGCCCGAACCTGGGTAAAACATTGTGTCCGCTGCCTCCTGTTACTATCCAGCCTAGACACACAGTTCGGGACCCCGTACCCGAGATCCGCCGGTTTTGACACCGACATTGGTGCTTTCATTAAGAGTCCCGCTGTGCCGTCGCCATCAGGAAGGATGCCTCATCCCGTCTTTAAAGACGGCACTATTGCTAAGGGAGCTTTGGCCGTCGGCCAAACTCTCCGGCTAGGTGGTTTTCTAATGACCGCCTGTTCGGCCGCTGCGCCGACGATGACTTCTCGGGTCATCGAAAGCAATCTTCACGTCAACTCGGAACTCGCCGAGCAGTTAGATCCAATGGAGCTCTCTTCCCTAAACGAGCTCTTGGATCGCATCGCCGCCCTGGGAGTCGCTATAGACTATGATCAGATTGGGCCTAAACCTGATCTAAGTGAGATCAACTCTCCCCTGGTCACCCATCACGTTGTAGTGATGGAGGAACAATGCAGCAACCCTTCATCTATCTTAAGGACTAGCTATGTCCGGATTCCCGATCCCTCCAAGCCGGATACCCGCGAAGGGGAGGATGTCACTCAAGACCTAAACCTAGAGTCAGGCAACGGGCTAGATTTACTGGGAAACATCCAAGAATCTAAACTTCCGAGTTCAGAAACTCCTTGGCCCCTGAGTCTCAGATGGGGTGAGGATTCGGGTTCAATTCCACCCACCCACCCAAACATAAGCGATCTATCCCAAACTAGGCAAGAGCCCGAAGAAACAATACACCATTACTGGGCCAGATTCCTCCTGGTCATGAACAGGATAAAGGACTGCCGCGAGGAAGACGCAATTTCATTCTTCTACAGTAATTGCACGGACAAGGGAATCCTCAACGCCATAAGTCGCCGTGAAATTACACGCTTTGCCGACTTGGTGTCCATAGTACGAAAGTACTGTGCGATGGAAAGCGCCTGGAAAACCGAAATAAAATTTTGGGATAATCTGGCCTTGAATACAAACCCAGTCCAAAATAAAAGGGTGCATTATCATAATACACCCGGGTTAACTACCAAAAAGCAAAAGCCCTCTACGGGTGAGGGAGTCCTGGATTAGGGGGTCTCCGGACAGCCGGACTATCTCCATTAGCCGGACTGTTAGACTATGAAGATACAAGATTGAAGACTTCGTCTTGTGTCCGGATGGGACTCTACTTGGCGTGGAAGGCAAGCTAGGCAATACGTATATGGATATCTCCTCCTTTCTAACCGACCTTGTGTAACCCTAACCCTCTTCGGTGTCTATATAAACCGGAGGGTTTTAGTCCGTAGGACAACAATGACAACATACAATCATACCATAGGCTAGTTTCTAGGGTTTAGCCTCTCTGATCTCGTGGTAGATCTACTCTTGTAACACCCATATCTTCAATATTAATCAAGCAGGACATAGGGTTTTACCTCCATCAAGAGGGCCCGAACCTGGGTAAAACTTCGTGTCCCTTGCCTCCTGTTACCATCCGGCCTAGACGCGCAGTTCGGGACCCCCTACCCGAGATCCGCCGGTTTTGACACCGACATTGGTGCTTTCATTGAGAGTTCCTCTGTGTCGTCACCGTTAGGCTTGATGGCTCCTACTATCATCGATAGCGATGTGGTCCAGGGTGAGACTTTTCTCCCCGGACAGATCTCCCTATACGGCAGCTTTGCACTGCGGGCTAATTCGCTTGGCCATCTGGAGCAGATTGAAAGCTACACCCCTGGCCGTCAGGTCAGATTTCGAAGTTTGAATTACACGGCCAACATCCGTGGGGACTTGATCTTCGACGGATTGGAGCCACAGCTGGACGCGCCCCACTGTCGCGGTGGGTATGACCTAGCTCTACCGCCGAACAGTAACCCATAAGCCGCGCCCGCATCAGCCCCGACCCTTAGTTCGGAGCCAACTGCGCCAATCGAGGATGGGTGGTTAGACACCACCTCGGGGGTGGCAGTCTCAACGGCGATCGAGCCGAATACTAGCGCAAATCTCCATGTAGCCCGTGACTCCAAGGTGCTGGACTCTCTTCCGGAAACTGAACCATCCATGCCCCTCCCAATCGAATCCGATTGGGCGCCGATCATGGAATTCACCGCCGCGGATATCTTTCAGCACTCGCCCTTTGGCGACATTCCGAATTCACTGAGGTCTCTCTCTTTGTTAGGAGAGCCCTGGCCAGATTACGGCCAACAGGATTGGGATACGGACGACGAAGAAATTCGACGCCCACCCACCACCCACTTTGTAGCCACTGTCGATGATTTAACCGACATGCTCGACTTCGACTCCGCAAACATCGACGGTATGGACAACGATGTTGGAGGCGAAGATGAACCACCGCCCATAGGGCGCTAGACGTCCACTTCATCATATGACGTATACATGGTGGACACACCAAAAGAAGACGACGACGAGGAACGGAAGGACGCACCGAAGGCTTGTTCCCTCGAGAAGCAGTCAAAGCGGCGGCGCAAGCGCCGCCCCAAATCCCGCCTCGCCAGAAATAACAATCACACAGACCCAGCGTTGGAGCATGGCGAATCACTACCAGACCATGGCAATACGGAGAATCAAACCGAACAAACCAATTCTGTCAAAGATAATAGTCCGGGCGACACAACGCCGGACAGGCACCCGGAGCAGCAGAATGCCCGTCAAAGGCTTGTTGCCACCGCGAGGAGCCTAAAAAAGCAGAAGTAAAGGCTCAAGGCTGCGCAGGACACACTCCAAATCATATGGAGTAAAATACTCAACACATCAGCAAAGTACGGCGACAATCGCCCCACCAAGAGCTACCCAAAGCGGAAGTTGCTACCTGAATTCGATGAGGAGGCCTCAAACCCCTCACAACCAAAAATCAAAACAGCCACCTAGCCGGATAGACGACCTCACGGCCATCATAGAGCGGCCAACAATGCCACTCACAAGACAATACGCAATTCACGCGGGGGCTTGCACCAAAAGAACAGCGCAACCAGATCCATCTATGGACCACGCAAGCACGCCCCAGCATACGATATAACATCCGAACAACGCGGTACACCCAGATACAGGGGTGCCGCACACCCCCTATGTTTCATCGATGAGGTTCTGGATCATGAAATTCCAGAGGGATTCAAACCTGTAAACATAGAGGCATACGATGGAACAACAGACCCGGGGGTCTGGATCAAGGACTATATCCTCCACATCCATATGGCCCGAGGAGATGATCTCCACGCCATCAAGTACTTACCACTCAAACTCAAAGGGCCAGCCCATCACTGGCTCAAAGGCCTCCCCGAAAACTCCATTGGAAGCTGGGCAGAGCTCCAAGATGCTTTTCGGGCAAACTTTCAAGGGACTTATGTCCGACCTCCGGATGCGGATGATTTGAGTCATATAACTCAACAGCCCGGAGAGTCATCCCGAAAGCTTTGGAACAGGTTTCTTACTAAAAAGAACCAAATTGTCGACTGTATGGACGCCGAAGCCTTGGTAGCTTTTAAGCACAGCGTCCGTGAAGAATGGCTTGCCCGACACCTCGGCCAAGAAAAGACGAGAACGATGGCAGCACTAACAAGCCTCATGACCCGCTTTTGCGCGGGTGAGGACAGCTGGCTAGCCAGATGCAGCACCAGCGACCCCAGTACATCTGAAGTTAGAAATGGAAACGGGAAATCACGGCGCAACAGCAATAACAAACGCCGGAACAAAGGAGACAGCACGAAGAACATGACAGTAAACGCTAGATTCAAAAGCTCTCGGCCAGGTCAAAAGCCGCCCTCTAAAGGCGCCAGAGATGAACTATCCAGCCTGAATAAAATTCTGGACCAAATATGTCAGGTCCATAGCACCCTTGGCAAACCAGCCAACCATACCCATAGAAAATGTTGGGTCTTCAAGCAGTCCGGCAAGCTCAACGCCATACACAAGGGGGAGGATACACCAAGTGAAGATGAGGATGAGCCTCTCAAGGAAGACACTGGGGAACAAAAGAAATTTCCACCAGAAGTCAAAACAGTAAATGTGTTACACGTGATCAAGGGCAGAAACAAAACGACACTCTAAGAAAAATACGCGCGAAGGCCTATCACCGCGGAACCCTACCATTGGTCGTCTCAACCGATCACCTTCGACCATCGTGATTACTCAGCAAGTGTCCGGCGTGCATGATGGGCTGCCCTGGTATTAGACCCAATAATTGACGGATACCACTTCACACGAGTCCTGATGGATGGTGGCAGCAGTCTAAACCTGATATATCAGGATATAATCTGCGAAATGGGGATAGACCCAACAAAAATTTGCCATAGCAATATTACCTTTAAAGGAGTAACGCCAGGCCCAGGGGCTCGTTGCACGGGCTCCCTGCTACTAAAAGTTATATTCGGCCTCCCCGATAACTTTCGTAGCGAACATCTAACCTTCCACATCGCTCCGTTCCAAAGTGGCTATCAAGCACTACTCGGACGCGAAGCTTTCGCTCGCTTTAATGCAATACCATACTACGCTTCCCTCACACTCAAGATGCCCGGTCCACGTGGCATCATTACAGTGAACGGAAATGTTAAGCAATTCCTGCGCGTCGAAGAGCGTGCGGCTGCCTTGACACCAGCACACAAAAACGGCCTCACCAAGTAACATATTTACCAGGTCGTCACGACCTCGGACACGGTTAGACGAGTCCGGTGCATCTTTATGCAATTTATACCGGATCAATGATCACACCCCTATTACAAATACAAGGGGCTCAGCATGCGCAGACAAGTGGCAATTCTTACTCACTTTGAATTATACATGGTTTATTTAAAACTACTTTTTGCATGACAGCTTTTTTTTACCTAAGCTCCTCTCTTCTACAGATAATCATCGTGCTACACCCGTCCAGGATACGGCACAACGGATACACATGCGCAGACGTGCAGTAGGGACCCGCCCCAAGGATTCTTTTTAGATTAAGACCCTGCGTAAACCTTTTTTACTGTCTCTTGTTGATACATATCCACCGAATTCTCAGCACCATTGAGAAGGATGTTGATGTCTTGGCATATGGCCACATCAGAATAATGCACGTACCTGGAGACAAGGGGCTTCTTACAAGCGGCACTATTGTGGCCCGGTTTATACCATAAAGACCGAATACCTTAGGGAGTGTTCAGCGTCGCGAGTTCGGCCTTGTATGCATCAGCTCCGAATCATTGTCTTTGGTCAAATGTTGGGTTTGCCCGGCTCCTGTGTTTTGGTGCCTTATGTTCCGCTTTACCGGCTAATGTAGCACGAGGAGAACTACTGCGATTGTGCCCTGGTTCATCCGGACGAGCGCCCCAGTAGAGAAAGCCGAAAACTGACTATCATGATATAGCGTGAGACTGGTCAACCACTCGATGACCTATCGGAATGCTAGAATTCCTCCACCTTAACGAAGGGCCGTTTTCTGGCCAGGCATATATGCACCCCGCGATCGGGAGAGTGTGGAGCCACCAGGGGCTATCTAGTAGCCCCACTGTCAAACTCCTATGGCTAAGTGAAAGTGTTAAAGCATTATAGTCCGGTTGCCTCGCTCGCTGCGCTATCACCTCCTTATCAGGACCAAGATGTTGGGTTAAGTGTGAACACGCATTTTTTGCGAGCACCTCCGCATTATATGCGTGGGGGTTGAAGCCGACGGCTGCAATCTTTCAGGTTATACACACATATATATATAAACGGCCGCACAGGAGGTATCATACTACTTTCAGGCAAAAGTATAAACATAGCCTTATAAAAACTTCATAAAAGCATTATGTTTACAATGCGAATACATATCACTCAAACATAATATTTAGAGCACTGGGCCTCTATTAAATGAGCAACCTCAAGAACTTCCTCGAAATAGTGTTCGGCGGCCACATGGCCTATGGCCGAACCCTGCGCTGCAACAGTGGTAGCGTCCATCTCCGCCCAATATGCTTTAACACGGGCAAGGGCCGTCCGCGAGCCTTCTATGCACGCCAACCTCTTCATTGCATTAATACGCAGCACCGCATCAAGGAACTGCTGCACTAAACTGAAATAGCTGTTCGGCTTAGGCCCTTCCGGCCATAGCTGATCCACAATAGACCTCATGGCGAGTCTGGACAACCTATTCAGTTCGGCCCATTCGGCTAGCTGGTCAGTCAAGGAAAGCGGATGCTCTGGAACGTGGAATAGCGTCTAGAACAGCTTGTCCACTTCACGATCTGTCTGACCTTGGAAGTACTTGGCCGCATCGGCAGCGCTCGCCGAAAAATCCATATACGCATCTGCTGAGCTCCACAGCCGATCCAGAGGGGTATACCGTGGATCTCCGAACTTCCTCTATAACATGAAGGGTTTCCCAGCCGCAATATCCCCGGCTTCCCGCAGCTCCTCCTTCTTCGCCCTCATAGCAGAACGGGTGTCTTTGTCTGCCGCCGCGGCCTTCTCAAGGTCAGTTGCCTTTGCTCGATTTTCTTTCTCAAGGACCCGGCAATGGTCGGCAGTGTCTTTTAACTCTACGACCATCTTGGCCATCTTCTCCTGGCTCCCGCAATGTGCGGCCTTCTCGGCTTTCAGCTCTTCGGCTGCCTTCAAAGCAGCCGCATTACTAAGCCTCGCTTGTTCCTTGGCTCGGGCAAGTTCCGCCCGCAAGGCTTCCACGGTGGCAGCTCCATCTGCAGTCACAACATATTAAAGATACTGGCATTATGCTACTCTTACTATGTGGCATTCACCGGATGATAACACTTAACTTGTGCCTCGTCAAGCCTCTTGTTAACAAGCTCGATGTCGGCATCTGCCGCATCCAGTTGCCGTTTTAATTGGGCAAACTCATTAGTTCGGCTAGCCACCGGAGCTTCCACCACCTGCACATAGAGGCAGTCTGATTATTGCCTGGGAGTACGAACCTCTGTTCGCCGCCGGTCTCGACGACAACAAGAGTCTCAGGGGCTACTATCTGCACAGGGCACACCTAACATGTGCAGTACTATCACATATTATCTCACATACCTCAAAGCCTGTCAGTAGACTCATAAAGGCTTCATGTAATCCGCTTTCAGCAGATGAGATTCTCTCCATCACCATACCCATCAACATACGGTGCTCTTCTGAGATGGCCGCTCGCCCCACCAACTCCCTCAGAACGTCCGACCGCACACCAGGCGGTGCCGGACTCTTTCGTATGCTCTCTTCGTGAGCCAGACACTGAGGACTTCTAGGGTCTACGGAACTATCTTCTGGCCTCACCGAATCCGGAGAGGCCCTCCGCGATAACACTTCGGGGTCACCCGCTTCTGGAGCGGAGGAGTCCGGGGGAGGCGTTTCGCTCTCCATCATCTCCGGAAGAAGATCACCCGAAGACGAACTCATTTGAGAGGGGCTGAGGCCCGAACTGCAAGATATATGCGGTGGTTGTTTTCTCAGAGGAAAAAGATAGCATACTCTTACTATTAAAATATTTTGGATCACTTACGACTCGTAGGAGGGCTGATCCCCTCACGGACTTTGTGCGGCAAAAGCACCCTCCGAGGCAGGACCCTCTATGGGAGACTTCTTCTCTCGTTTGGAGGCTTCGGCTTCCGAATCCTCAGAAGCAGTCCTTTTCCTCCCCCGGTCATCCTCCTTCATGGAAACGCTCGTACCCTCGGTCGGAACGGGTAGCGATGGGGGCCCACGTTCGCCCGTATTATCCCCCTCAGTATCTTCCTTCAAGGGCTCCGGGCAAGGTGCGACCTCGAGCATCTTCTCCAATACCGGATTTTCCAAACTCTCAGGGAGGGGGGCCAAACACCGAATCATCATCGCCTTCGTTAGCCAGTCCTGGTCAAAAGGCGAACTCTCAAAAATAACCTTGAATAAAAGACAGTGTGTTCGGTTAGAGGATTTCTTACTTGTTCGGTGGCGCGGTTACTGCTCAGGCCCACGTCCTCGGTGATATCCGGACATTCCACTTGAGGTCCGAAGAATGACTTGCACATCTCCTCGTGCGTCAGGCCGAGGAAACTTTGAATAGCATGTGGTCCCTCTGGGTTAAACTCCCACAAGCGCAGGGGCCAGCGTTTGCAAGGCTGGACTTGGCGAACCAGCATAACTTGTATTACCGCAACCAAATTGAAATCTCCCTCGAAGAGATCTCGGATGCAGCTTTGCAGCATAGGCACATCCTTGGCTGGACCCAGCTCAGACCCCTGCTGATCCATGACATCAATTGTGGTGGGGGCCCGAGCGGAAAGCAGGGGCAGCCGCCCACTTGGCACTTCTGGGAGCCGTGACATAAAACCACTCCCGTTGCCATAATTCGGGCACCTCTGGAAAGGAACCTCTCGGCCATGGAGCTCCTACCATCTTGCCTATTGATGCACCTCCGCACGCGGCTTGTTGCCCCTCGATCATCTTCGACTTTACTTCAGAGGTCTTGAGCCACAGGCCAAAGTGAGGGGTAACGCGGAGGAAGGCCTCACACACGACAATAAATGTCGTGATGTGGAGAAAGGAGTCCGGGGCTAGATCGTGGAAATCTAACCCGTAATAGAACATCAAGCCCCTGACGAAAGGATCCAGAGTGAGGCCTAGACCTCGGAGGAAGTGGGAGATGAACACAATGTTCTCGTTGGGTTCGGGAGTAGGGATGACCTGCCCTCGAGCAGGCAGCCGATGCGACACCTCGGCAGTCAGATATCTGGCCTCCCTCAACTTCTTGATGTCCTCTTCCGTAATGGAGGAGGGCGTTCATCGGCCTTGAAGGCTGGATCCGGACATGGTTGAAGATCCGGAGCACCTGACCTGGGCTTTAGGTGTTAGAACTCGAGGCGAGGGAAGGGTTTGATTGAGCACGGGAGGGAAAAAGCGAAAACCTTGTCCCCTTATAAAGAGGGTGAATATCAAGCGTCCTCTCCATAGCCGTTTAGGACTTACCTATAATCTAGGAGTCCTAGACACGGTTGGGTTACCCACGAACCGCATTAATGAGAATCTCGTAATTAGGGGAACACGATCACCGCTTCGGCAAGACGTGTCAAGAAACCGCCTCGCGTTATGTGTGGAGCTGGTTAAGAGAAACGGTTCGAATAATCACCGGGCCATGACATAACGTCGTGTTGCCAAAACAAGCTAACGAATTAGATCTGTGAAAACGTTATTCTCTCTACGGTGGAATGTGGAACTTATTTTGCAGGGTCGGACACTATCCTCGTATTCAACTTCTTCTATAATGTATTCGGAGAAGGAACCCGCCTTGCAATGCCGAAGACAACTGCGCGCCGGACTCGTCGTCATTGAAGCCTGGTTCAGGGGCTACTGAGGGAGTCCTGGATTAGGGGGTCTCTGGACAGCCGGACTATCTCCATTAGCCGGACTGTTAGACTATGAAGATACAAGATTGAAGACTTCGTCTCGTGTCCAGATGGGACTCTAATTGGCGTGGAAGGCAAGCTAGGCAATACGTATATGGATATCTCCTCCTTTGTAACTGACCTTGTGTAACCCTAACCCTCTCCGGTGTCTATATAAACCGGAGGGTTTTAGTCCGTAGGACAACAATGACAACATACAATCATACCATAGGCTAGTTTCTAGGGTTTAGCCTCTCTGATCTCGTGGTAGATCTACTCTTGTAACACCCATATCTTCAATATTAATCAAGCAGGACGTAGGGTTTTACCTCCATCAAGAGGGCCCGAACCTGGGTAAAACTTCGTGTCCCTTGCCTCCTGTTACCATCCGGCCTAGACGCACAGTTCGGGACCCCCTACCTGAGATCCGCCGGTTTTGACACCGACAACGGGGCAAGGAACCATACTGGAGGGATGGCTCAATGGACCCTGCAAAATTCATAGTACAGCGGATGCAATACCAATGAACAACCTTAGAGCATGTTGGATACTCCGGAAGGTGGCCAAAAGTGATGAGGATCTACTCCTCCCAAATACCACAGAGCACCATCCCGTGGAAAACAATACGGTGTTAACGGTCTTTGAGACCTTCACGTCAAATAATAGACGCAAGCGGACACTCCGCAGCATGGCCAAAATCTGCCACGTAGCAGCAATAAATCCTTGGAGTGACACGGCTATTACCTTCAATGCTAGTGAAGAACCTAAATTCCGAACAGCCCGAGCACCAGCCGCACTGGTCCTCAGTCCAATCGTGGACGGCTTTCGACTCACCAAGGTACTCATGGACGGCGGCTGCGGATCAAACCTCATTTATGAGGAAACTCTTCAAAAGATGGAAATAGACTGGAGCCGCATTGAGCAAAGTAGCACAACCTTTAGAGGAATCATCCCCAGTCGGGAAGCACGCTGTGCTGGGAAAATCACACTAGATGTGGTATTCGGCACGCCGGATAATTACAGGTCCGAAGAAATTACATTCCAAGTGGCCGCGTTGAGCAGTGGATACCATGCTCTATTAGGGCGGGAGGCGTTTACGATCTTCCAAGCCATACCCCATTAAGGGTACATGAAGCTCAAAATGCCCGGGCCCAACGGAATCATCACTCTTGCTAGTGATCCGGACATAGCACTCCGTGCCGAAAATAACACAGCCGCACTGGCCCTCGAGGCACTATCCGAAGCCCTAGCGGCCGAGGAACTGACTGCGCTGCGCTCCACGGTGAACATGGATGACGTGATACTCGATAAAAGATCCAAGTCCACCTCCTTTAAACCGGCGGACGAAATAGTCAAATTCCATGTCCATCCAACGGGCCCTACAAAAACAGCTTCCATCGGGGCACAACTAAACCCTGATGTCGACGCTGCACTACGAGAGTTCCTACGCGAGAACTGGGACATTTTTGCCAGGCACCCTTCAGACATGCCAGGAATCCCACGCAGGTTGGCCGAGCATAGCCTAAATATCCTAAAAGGATTCAAGCCAGTCAAGCAGGCTCTTCGGCGTTTCTCCGAACCTAAGAGACAAGCCATGGGAGAGGAACTAGCCAAGCTATTGGAGGCCGGATTCATCAGAGACATAAAACATCCGGACTGGCTAGCAAACCTGGTGATGGTACCAAAGAAGGATAAATCCTGGCGCTTGTGCGTCGATTTTAAGGACCTTAACAAGGCCTGCCCAAAGGATCCCTTCCCCCTCCCCCGCATCGATCAAATCATCGATGCTACCGCAGGACATGATTCATTGTGTTTCCTCGACGCATACTCCGGCTACCATCAAATTAAAATGGCAGAGCCAGACCAAGCCGCAACGGCATTCATCACACCGTACGGCCCATTCTGCTTCAACACAATGCCCTTCGGGCTCAAAAACACCGGTGCAACATATCAGCGCATGATTCAGACATGTCTAGCAAACCAGATCGGCAAAACAGTGGAGGCATACGTAGATGACGTGGTCGTCAAAACCAAGCATGTCGAATCTCTAGTAGACGACTTGAGGCTCACATTCGATAACCTCCGAACATACGACATCAAGCTCAACCCGGAAAATGCGTTTTTGGCGTACCAGCCGGAAAGCTCTTGGCCTTCATTGTATCCGGTAGAGGAATTGAAGCAAATCCAGCCAAGATCCGAGCTCTGTCACAATTGGACATCCCAAACGACCTCAAACAAATACAAAACTTGAACAGATGCGTGGCGGCTCTAAGCCGCTTTATCTCCCGCTTGGGAGAAAAGGCATTACCCCTTTATCGCCTCCTCCGGCACACCGAACACTTCGAGTGGACGGATGCCACCACGGCCGGACTCGACGAAATAAAAGCCATATTGGCAACAAACCCAGTCCTGGCCGCACCAAACATTGGGGAACCAATGCTATTATACATTGAGGAAACTCATCAAGTAGTAAGCGCAGTACTCGTCGTTGAATGACAAAAGAACGGACACAAATTCCCCCTTCAAAAGCCGGTTTACTATGTGTCCACTGTCCTTACTCCATGCAAGTCATGGTACCATCATTATCAAAAGATAGCGTACGCGGTATTTATGGCATCCCGGAAGCTGCGACACTACTTTCAAGAGTGTTTGATAACGTTAGCCTCGGAAGTACCACTTAACAATATTATAAACAACCGCGATGCGATGGGCCGGATTGCAAAATGGGCCATTGAGCTCCCTCTCATTCGACATAACTTACAAGCCACGGCGAGCCATTAAGTCGCAAGTTTTGGCCGATTTCGTCGCCGAGTGGACGGAAGCCGAACTCCCCAAAGAGTACGGCACATATACAAACTGGATCATGCACTTCGACGGCTCCAAAATGTTGGCTGGTCTGGGGGCTGGCGTCGTTTTGACGTCCCCAACAGGAGATACAGTTCAATACGTACTATAGATAATGTATACGGACTCCAACAACACAGCCGAATATGAGGCCCTTCTACATGGTCTCCGGATGGCAGTATCCATGGGCATTCAACGCCTAGGGGTGCGCGGGGATTCGAACCTCGCGATATCCCAAATAAATGGAGACTTTGATGCCAAGGATCTGAAAATGGCAGCTTATCGCAATGCCGTCCTAAAAATGTCAGCTCGGTTCGAGGGGCTCGAATTCCACCATATAGCCCGGGAAAACAATCAGGCAGCAGACGTCCTGGCATGCATCGGCGCAAAACGCGATTCCTTCCCTCCCAACATCTTCTTGGAGAGGTTGTTCAAGCCATCCATAGTATGGGAAGGGGAACCCGGAAATAACAGCCCGGACTCAACCGCACTGCCCGACACCGAATATTCTGACATAATTGGAGGCTCTGCCAACGAAATAACAACTTCAGCCCACATAATAATGGCAGTCATCGCCCCGTCAACAGAACCATTCCTAGCCTACCTAACTAAGCAGGAACTTCCCGTAGACCAAAACGAGGCACGTTGCATAGTGCGGCGATCTAAAGCCTATAAAGTGCATGAGGGGGAACTTTATAAGAAAAGCACCACCGGAGTCCTTCAAAGGTGCATCTCCGAAGAGGAAGGGCGGAATCTTCTGGCTGAAATTCATGCCGGACTGGGCGGTCACCACGCGGCGGCCCGGGCCCTTGTAAGCAAGGCCTTCCGTACAGGCTTCTATTGGCCGACGGCCCGGGCAGACGCTCAGGACTTAGTCCAACGATGCGTTGGTTGCCAGCTTTTTGCTAACCAAAGCCATATGCCACCCACCGCCCTCCAAACTATCCCCATCACCTGGCCCTTCGCGGTCTGGGGGCTTGACATGGTTGGACCCCTTAAAGGAGGAACCCACAAGCAAAAATACTTACTGGTCATGGTGGATAAGTTCACCAAATGAATAGAAGCCAAGCCTGTTAAGACAGCCGAATCTGGACCGGTGATAGACTTCATATCTGGGGTCGTGCACCGTTACGGCATTCCCCACAGCATCATCACTGATAACGGCACAAACTTTACGGCCGACGAGGTAAAACTCTGGTGCAAAAACATGGGCATCAAGCTTGATTATGCTTCAGTCTATCACCCACAAACTAACGGTCAGGTCGAGTGAGAAAATGGTCTTATCATGAGACGCATCAAACACAGATTAGTGTGGTCCCTCAAGGAATCTAACACGCATTGGGTAGAGGAGCTCGACTCCATACTCTAGGGGCTGCGGACCACGCCGAATCGCACTACCGAATACACACCATTCTTTATGGTATACGGCGCAGAGGCGGTTCTGCCCTGCGACATTATTCATGACTCACCTCGAGTGCGCATGTACGAAGAAAGAGAAGCCAAGCTCGATCGGCAGGACAATTTGGATGCCTTGGAGGAGGAGCGTGACGTGGCAAAAGCCCGTTCCGCATTCTATCAACAGCAGGCTCGAAGATACCAAAGCAGAGAAGTATGGGCCAAAACTTACAATATTGGCGAGTTAGTTCTACACTTGCCGGATAAGAAAAAGGACAAACTCAAGCCCAAATGGGAAGGTCCCTTCATCATTGACCAAGTCCTGATTGGTGAAGCGTACCGTCTGCAGGATGCATCAGATAATCGACTCGAGCCAAACCCATGGAACGCAGCCCGACTTCGAAGATTCTACGCCTAACGCCGGACTCTGTGTTCGTCTCCTTCCTCTGTCCATTTTTTATACATTATCTATCTTATATTTTTTCTCCTTCTCCTTTTCTTTTATCTCACAGCCTTTAGGGGCCCATTCATGCCTTGTTTGCATGCAACTGACGCACTATCCGCGCTCATTATACCTGGGGGCTTCTTTAACAGAAGCTTATTCATACGGGCTTTATGCCCAACACATGTGTTACACTTTCGCATGTACCCTTTATTCACCATTATATGCATCGATATGACTTAAGTTTTGGCCAAGCTGGGTTGCCTGGCTCTTGTATTTATACCCTACGTTCCCGTTAATTCGGCTAGGGCACAAGGGGAGCACCTCTGCGATTGTTACTGCCGGGTCAGCCGGATGTGTACCTCAGACTGGGTGAAGCCGAAAGCTACGTTCTTAAGGGAATATTCGGTCGGTGAACTAAAGATGATTTTTCACTTATTTACTTATGCGCCCCCAGATGTTTTTTCTGCGTCTCTTCTCGCAGTCCGGACATGCACTTTAGGGCATGCCTCCCAGGGAAAGGAACCCCTAACGGAACTATTCTCCCTGGAAGATGTTTCTTACTAACCATGTAATATAACATAACTAGTTGGGCACTTGTCCGATAAAGCACTAATGACCCCTACGCCTGGTCTCCACGCATGCCCCGGTTCTTATATAACCGAGAGGGTATCCGGAGACACTCCGGACCGTTGGGTCCCGAGGTTGAAGCGAAAAGGTCCGCCACGACAAACGATCTACAATCCGGCTAGAAGGCATTATACATGTCACTTTAAATTACATAGTCAATTTGACTGGTTGAATTCCTCTTCAATACCATCCAATAGGCTGTCTAGTCTATAGTCCTGTTGGGAATACTTTGCGGCCAATTCTACTTGGCCGTACACTAAGCTCACAGGGATCTCCTTCCCATCGGGCCCCACAGGTCCGACCTCGGCCATGTGTTTCGGGTCAGCCTTCATGTACCGCGTCTTCAACATTGCCCAGGCTTCCCTGGCGCCCTGATGCCAAGCCGATATCTTCTATAGTCGAAAGCGCCGCCGCGCTCCCTTCAGCTTCTCTACAAGCTCTCCAAGGCCTTCAGGCATGGAGACGGATGGCCACAAGGCCTGGGCGACGCCTTGCATCACATGCCGAACTCGTTCGTGCAGTTGTGAGAGCTCGGGAAGAAGGTCACCCGTAGAACCGGGCATTTCCTCGGCAGGATGACCTATTAGCATACCTACAGACATAACTCTGTCAGCCAACTTCCTCGCCGAACTCTTTTTCAAAGTTCATTCACGCACTTACTAAATATGCCGCGTCGAAGCTGCCGATTCTCCTTAACAGAGTCCGACAGTTGGGCACGAACATCTTTTAGTTCTATGCCCAGCTTGGTGTTGGCATCTAGGAGATCATTCTTCTCCTGCCTCACCCTCGTAAGCACGCTCTCACCGGCCTTCAGCTGGTGTAGGATCTGTTGCTTATCCGGATTTACTCCAGCATCATCTACAATTTTATCGTCAGATCTGCATATACGCTGCGCTCTATATGATACTTATCATGCATAGGATATATTACCAGAGGGGGTCTCTTTGGGCTCCCCTGCTGTGGCCAGTGCGGCCTGAAGTTGGGCTTTGCACTCTTCCAGCTCCTGGGACAGTTGGGTATTCTTTTCTGTAAGAACCTGCATAACAAACGATCCTTAAATCAGTTATTCTAACTGTTTCAAGTCTCGGGGGCTACTGATATATATAATCACCAAATTTTCTCACCCGTATGTCTTTTACATACTGCTCCGTGGCTCTGGCTAGACCATTTTGAGCGGCACGGAGGTACGCATCTCCCGAGTTGAAGGCATCCAATGCCTCTTGGGAGAAACAAGCGTCACGAAGAATAGTCCGGCGACGCCTGTGGTTCATGGCACTTTCCACCTCGGAATTGGTGGCAGACAGTTTATCCGCATCCTCTGTCGGAGGAGCGCCCAGCGCACGCCTCGTATTCGTTCCCGTCTCCGAATCCGGCCTTGGAGCCTGGCTGGTGGAGGCGCGATTAGTAGCCTCTCCGGGTATAGTCCAGCGAGCGCTCTTTTTCCTGAAAAGAAGGCATGGGCGTTAATATGCCTCTGAGAATAATGTCTTGCAATAAAGACAGCGTGCCGTACCGCTGCTCCAGTGTCTCAATCCGGACTGCGGGTCTTTTCAGCCTGCCTGGCCTCGCGGCCCCCTGTTGGCTAGTCGCTGCAGGCTCGGCTTTCCGCCCCGAGGACCTCCCTTGCAAAGCACTGTTGTTATACGGTAATCAAAAATACGCAAGGACGGATCCCTTTTCAAAGTACTGGGACTCCGGTCTCAGTTACCTGTGAGGCTGGAAGTAGCCCAGGGTAATCGGCCGTAATGGCCACCAAAGCAGTGTCATTACTCAATTGGTAAAATACCCCATCGATCAGCTCCACAGATATGTCCGGATCCTCCTGGGAGGCCGCGTCAAGGGACCGTCCAGGGTCCTCGGGTTGTGGAGGGGGGTTGTTTATCTCCCTTACAGCCTGGCGTAGCTCCTGTGTTGAAATCGCTAGACTGAATACTTGACTATGGGAATATGAAACGGATGGGCGAGAAAAAGTCTCCGCTTACCCAGCTCGGAGGATTGTACATAGAAAATCCTCCCTGTGGGTTGACACGAAGGAATTCCTCCTCTTCTCCCTTGTACAAAGTGGATAAGATCTTTATTAGATCAGCAACCGATCTCGGCCCTTTACGGCCATAGCGGGTGGCGTCATCCTCCCCGTTGAAATCCCACATGGGGTGGCCTCTATACCAAAGCGGCTACACCCCCCGCATAATACATGTGGCCATGACCTCGATCATGGTCAATCTGGATCGAGCTAACAAACTTATCCGGCTCATCAGGTAAAGAACGTCCCTGTCATCTTCCTCCAGGGAGCTCCATGGACGCCAGCTCCGGCGCTTCTTCAAAGGAGCGTTGTTGAACTTAGGAAGGCCGATTAGAATAGGATCCGGGAGGGGGACGTCTTCTATATAAAACCATTCTGAAGGCCAGTCTTCGGACGTCTTCTTTGGGGTTCCGGATAGATATCCGGTCCCGGCAATATGCCACACTTCGGCTCCGCCCACTTGATATATTGACCCCTTCTGAGAATGGGGCACAAGGCAGAACAGCTTCTTCCACAGAGCGAAATGAGCCTCACAGCCCAAAAACAGCTCGCAAAGGGCTACGAATCCCGCGATATGCAATATGGAGGCAGGCGTAAGGTTGTGCAACTAGAGGCCGTAGAACTCTAGGAGCCCCCAGAGAAACGGATGAATTGGAAATCCGAGCCCTCTTACCAAATGAGGGACAAGGCATACCCGCTCTCTCTTGGAGGGATTGGGAAGGCTCTCCGCTTGCTCTCCGCCATTATAGGTGGCGAGCCCGGCTCGAACCGGGACCATGTACGCTGGGGGAAGAAATCCCTTGGTCTGAAGCATCACTAATTTGTTGTGCAGGACGGAACATCTCTCCCAATCTCCAGGCTTGGGCTAGGGGGCGAGAGGAGGAGCTGCGTCGACCGGCCATGATGGAATGGATCTCTGTCGAAGGCGCTCCGATGAAGGCTCGCCAAAGGAGGATGGTGTGATTTGGATCTGAATCCTCGTCTTTTTAATAGGCAGCTCATTCACACAGCTAGGGGGGAAATGCAAAAACACCCTGGCTCTTCACATTCGCTCGACACATCGAAAGTGGCCATTATTGGGCGTGGAAGCCAAGGAGTGCAACATTCACAAGAGGCCGGACACTATTTCAACAGGTACACGGAATTTGGAGAGGAACCCGCCTTGTAATGCCGAAGACAATCTGTGCGCCGGACTCGTCGTCATTGAAGCCTAGTTCGGGGGATACTGAGGGAGTACTGGATTAGGGGGTCCCCGGACAGCTGGATTATATTCTTTGCCAGACTGTTGGACTATGAAGATACAAGATTGAAGACTTCGTCTCGTGTCCGGACGGGACTCTACTTGGCGTGGAAAGCAAGCTAGGCGATACGGATATGCATATCTCCTCCTTTGTAACTGACCTTGTGTAACCCTAGCCCCTCCCGGTGTCTATATAAACCGGAGGGTTTTAGTCCGTAGGACAACAATCATAACATACAATCATACCATAGGCTAGCTTCTAGGGTTTAGCCTCTCTGATCTTGTGGTAGATCTACTCTTCTACTACCCATATCGTCAATATTAATCAAGCAGGACGTAGGGTTTTAGCTCCATCAAGAGGGCCCAAACCTGGGTAAAACATTGTGTCCCCTGCCTCCTGTTACCATCCGGCCTAGACGCACAGTTTGGGACCCCCTACCCGAGATCCGCCGGTTTTGACACCGACAACCACCTTGCTGTCTGCCCACATGCCCGGCCCGTCAAGCAGAAGGTCCGAAAGCAAGCTTTGGAGCGGCGGCAGTTCATTGTTGAAGAGATCAAGAAACTTGAGGCAGCTAGTTTGATGAGAGGAGTGTTGCATCCAATGTGGTTGTCAAATCCAGTGGTAGTGCGCAAGGCGAATGGGAAATGGAGGCTTTGCATAGATTTCACGGATCTAAATAAAGCATGCCCAAAGGGCCCATTCCCCTTACCACGCATTGACCAAATTGTGGATTCCTCCTCTGGGTGTGACCTGCTGTCCTTATTGGATGCCTACTCCGGGTACCACCAGATCTTCATGTCTAAGGAAGATGAAGAGAAGACTGTGTTCATAACCCCATGCGGCACATACTATTTTGTGCGAATGCCCTTCGGGTTAAAGAGCGTTGGATCCACTTTCGGAAGAGCAGTGCAGATTGGCTTTGAGTCCCAACTACACAGGAATATTGAAGCCTACATGGATGATATAGTGGTCAAAACCAAGGACAAAGTGACTCTCATTCAGGACTTGGAAGAGAACTTAGCTAATCTGCGTGAGATCACCTTGAAGCTGAACCCGAAGAAGTGTGTGTTTGGCGTACCTTCCGGCAAGCTACTTGGCTTCTTTGTGTCTCACCGGGGAATAGAGGCCAACCCTGACAAGACCAAGGCGATTGAGCAGATTCAAGCAACGAGGACAGTTAAAGACATGAGACGTTTGACTGGATGTGTTGCCGCACTGAGCAGGTTCATTTCCAAGTCCGCCAAGCGTGCCTTGCCATTCTTCAAAATCTTGAAGAAGGCAGGCCCGTGGGGTGGACCCCGAAGGTAGACGTGATGCCTACTACACAACCTTCTTCTTGTAGACATTGTTGGGCCTCCAAGTGCAGAGGTTTGTAGGATAGCAGCAATTTTCCCTCAAGTGGATGACCTAAGGTTTATCATTCTGTGGGAGGTTGTAACGCCCCGGACAAACCCGCCGGTGGTTGTTACTCCTGGCGGGATCTAGACTGGCCCCACAGATCAATACTAGTCTTTTTTGCGCACTTTGTCTTCGCTCGTGCGCACCCGGGAGCAACTTCCCGGTCGGTCACCCATCCTGACACTACTCCAAGCTGAGCACGCTTAACTTTGGAGTTCTGTCCAAATGGGCTCCCGGAAAAGAAGGAATTCCTTATTAATATGAGTAGTCTATCATCCCTAATAAGTCAGGCTATCACAGAGGTGTAGGATGAAGATGGTCTCTCTCAAACAACCCTACAACCAAATAACAAAAAGTCTCTTGTATCCCCAACACACCCAATACAATGGTAAATTGTATAGGTGCACTAGTGCGGCGAAGAGATGGTGATAGAAGTGCAATATGGATAGTAGATATAGGTTTTTGTAATCTGAAAATATAAAAACAGCAAGGTAACTAGTAACAAAAGTGAGCAAAAACGGTATTGCAATGCTTTGAAACAAGGCCTAGGGTTCATAATTTCACTAGTGCAAGTTCTCTCAACAATGATAACATAATTAGATCATATAACAATCCCTCAACGTGCAATAAAGAGTCACTCCAAAGTCACTAATAGCGGAGAACAAACGAAGAGATTATTGTAGGGTACGAAACCACCTCAAAGTTATTCTTTCTGATCGATCTATTGGGCTATTCATATAAGTGTCACAAACAACCCTAGAGTTCATACTAAAATAACACCTTAAGATACACATCAACCAAAACCCTAATGTCACCTAGATACTCCAATGTCACCACAAGTATCCACGGGTTTGATTATACGATATGCATCACACAATCTCAGATTCATCTATTCAAACCAACACAAAGAACTTCAAAGAGTGCCCTAAAGTTTCTACCGGAGAGTCAAGACGAAAACGTGTGCCAACCCCTATGCATAAGTTCACAAGGTCACAGAACCCGCAAAACATACGTCAAGTAGATCACGTGAATATCCCATTGTCACCACAGATAAGCACATGCAAGACATACATCAAGTGTTCTCAAATCCTTAAAGACTCAATCCGATAAGATAACTTCAAAGGGAAAACTCAATCCATTACAAGAAGGTAGAGGGGGAGAAACATCATAAGATCCCACTATAATAGCAAAGCTCGTGGTACATCAAGATCGTGCCAAATTAAGAACACGAGAGAGAGAGAGAGAGAGAGAGATCAAACACATGGCTACTGGTACATACCCTCAGTCTCGAGCGTGAACTACTCCCTCCTCATCATGGAGACCACCGGGATGATGAAGATGGCCATCGGTGATGATTTCCCCCTCCGATAGGGTGCCGGAACAGGGTCCCGATTGGTTTTTGGTAGCTTCAGAGGCTTGCGGTAGCGGAACTCTGGATCTAGGTTTATTTCTGGGGGTTCTGTATATATAGGAATTTTTGGTGATGAGAACAAGTCAGGGGGGTCCACAAGTCAACCACAAGGTCGGAGGGCGCGCCCAGGGGGTAGGGCGCGCTCTCCACCCTTGTGGAGGCCTTGTGGCTCTTCTGGCCCAACTCTTTTGCTTTGGGGGCTTCTTCTGGTCCATAAAAAATCACCTTAAATTTTCAGCTCATTTGGACTCCGTTTGATATTCCTTTTCTACAAAACTCAAAAACAAGGAAAAAACATAAACTGGCACTGGGCTCTAGATTAATAGGTTAGTCCCAGAATCATATAAAATAGCATATAAATGCATATAAAACATCCAAGATGGATAATATAATAGCATGGAACAATCAAAATTATAGATACGTTGGAGGTGTATCAAGATGCTGCGCTACAAGATTTGAGGACCTACCTTTCCTCTGTTCCCACCTTAGTCGCTCCTAAACCACAAGAGCTATTGTGCTATATTTAGCGGCGACCAATCAAGTGGTTAGTGCAGCGACTGCGGGAGGTAGATCAAGCAGCAGCCGCAACCGCCGTCCCCTCTAGAGAGGAAAGTGAACCCATCCCAGCAAGCTCAGATGCAGATCAACATAAGGAAGAATGGGGCAGCGGAGACATCTCCAAGGCCACGGCAAGGAAGAACGTGGTGCAGCGTCCAGTGTACTTCATCATCTCCCTGCTACAGGGAGCCAGGTCGAGGTACTCTGGCGTGCAAAAGTTGATTTTTTGGCCTCATCATAGCCTCAAGGAAACTACGCCACTACTTCCAAACCCACGAGATCATGGTTGTCACCCGCTTCCCCTTGCAACGCATACTAAGGAACCCTGAAGCCACTAGCAGAATAGTGTAATGGGCTTTAAAATTTTCCAACTTTGGTTTGAAGTTTGAGAGCACATCAACTATTCAGAGTAGAGCGCTAGCGGAGTTCATCGTGGAGTGGACGCCAACCCCTAATGAAGAAATGCTGGAGACAGTTATCCACGACAAGGAAGTGCCTAAAGAATGGATCATGTACTTTGATGGTGCCTTCTCCCTATGTGGTGCAGGAGCTGGCATGCTTCTCGTTGCTCCCACCGGGGAGCACCTCAAGTATGTAGTTCAGATGCACTTCTCCTGGGAGAAGGCTACCAACAACACTGCAGAATATGAAGGACTCCTTGCCGAGCTTAGGATTGCAACAGAACTGGGAATCAAGAAGTTGATCATCCATGGAGATTTGCAACTTGTGGTGAGGCAAGTAAACAAGGATTATCAAAGCCCATTGATGGAGGCATATGTCAAGGAAGTGAGAAAGTTGGAGGAGCGCTTTGATGGATTGCAAACAGAGCACGTACCACATGCGGAAAACTGCATTGCTGATCATCTGTCAAAATGTGTTGTGCAAAAACTCCCTGTGGAACCAGGGACTTTTGTTCTCCATCTGACTTAGCCCTCCATATCCCTGGCAACAATGTCCAAAAAGAGGAGGAAACTAGACTCCGGCAAGTGATAACCCACAAGTACAGGGGATCGCAACAGTTTTAGAGGGTAGAGTATTCAACCCAAATTTATTGATTCGACACAAGGGGAGCCAAAGAATATTCTAAAGTATTAGCAGATGAGTTGTCAATTCAACCACACCTGGAAACTTAATATCTGCAGCAAAGTATTTAGTAGCAAAGTAATATGATAGTAGTGGTAACGGTGGCAAAAGTAATAGTAACAGTTTTGGTTTTATAGTGATTGTAACAGTAGCAACGGAAAAGTAAATAAGCGAAGAACAATATGTGAAAAGCTCGTAGGCCATGGATCAGTGATGCATAATTATGTCGGATGCGATTCCTCATGCAATAGTTATAACATAGGGTGACACAGAACTAGCTCCAGTTCATCAATGTAATGTAGGCATGTATTCCGAATATAGTCATACGTGCTTATGGAAAAAACTTGCATGACATCTTTTGTCCTACCCTCCCGTGGCAGCGGGGTCCTATTGGAAACTAAGGGATATTAAGGCCTCCTTTTAATAGAGTACAGGACCAAAGCATTAACACTTAGTGAATACTGTTGGGGAACGTAGTAATTTCAAAAAAAAATCCTACGCACACGCAAGATCATGGTGATGCATAGCAACGAGAGGGGAGAGTGTGATCTACGTACCCTTGTAGATCGACAACGGAAGCGTTTGGTTGATGTAGTCGTACGTCTCCACGGCCCGACCGATCAAGCAACGAAACTACGGCACCTCTGAGTTCTAGCACACGTTCAGCTCGATGACGATCCCCGGACTCCGATCCAGCAAAGTGTCGGGGAAGAGTTCCGTCAGCACGACGGCGTGGTGACGATCTTGATGTACTACCGTCGCAGGGCTTCGCCTAAGCAACTAACTCATTAGTTGCAATGCTTGCAAGCTTAAGTGATGTGCATTACTGAGAGGGCCCAGAGATACCTCTCCGACAATCGGAGTGACAAATCCTAATCTCAAAATACGCCAACCCAACATGTACATTTGGAGACACCTGTAGAGCTCCTTTATAATCACCCAGTTACGTTGTGACGTTTGGTAGCACACAAAGTGTTCCTCTGGCAAACGGGAGTTGCATAATCTCATAGTCATAGGAACATGTATAAGTCATGAAGAAAGCAATATCAACATACTAAACGATCAGGTGCTAAGCTAATGGAATGGGTCATGTCAATCAGATCATTCACCTAATGATGTGATCTCGTTAATCAAATAACAACTCCTTGTTCATGGTTAGGAAACATAACCATCTTTGATTAACGAGCTAGTCAAGTAGAGGCATACTAGTGACACTCTGTTTGTCTATGTATTCACACATGTATTATGTTTCCGGTTAATACAATTCAAGCATGAATAATAAACATTTATCATGACATAAGGAAATAAATAATAACTTTATTATTGCCTCTAGGGCATATTTCCTTCAGTCTCCCACTTGCACTAGAGTCAATAATCTAGATTACACAGCAATGATTCTAACACCCATGGAGCCTTGGTGCTGATCATGTTTTGCTCGTGGAAGAGGCTTAGTCAACGGGTCTGCAACATTCAGATCCGTATGTATCTTGCAAATCTCTATGTCTCCCACCTGGACTAGATCCCGGATGGAATTGAAGCTTCTCTTGATGTGCTTGGTTCTCTTGTGAAATCTGGATTCTTTTGCCAAGGCAATTGCACCAGTATTGTCACAAAAGATTTTCATTGGACCCGATGCACTAGGTATGACACCTAGATCGGATATGAACTCCTTCATCCAGACTCCTTCATTTGCTGCTTCCGAAGCAGCTATGTACTCCGCTTCACATGTAGATCCCGCTACAACGCTTTGTTTAGAACTGCACCAACTGACAGCTCCACCGTTTAATGTAAACACGTATCCGGTTTGCGATTTAGAATCGTCCGGATCAGTGTCAAAGCTTGCATCAACGTAACCTTTACGATGAGCTCTTTGTCAACTCCATATATGAGAAACATATCCTTAGTCCTTTTCAGGTATTTCAGGATGTTATTGACCGCTGTCCAGTGATCCACTCCTGGATTACTTTGGTACCTCCCTGCTAGACTTATAGCAAGGCACACATCAGGTCTGGTACACAGCATTGCATACATGATAGAGCCTATGGCTGAAGCATAGGGAACATCTTTCATTTTCTCTCTATCTTCTGCAGTGGTCGGGCATTGAGTCTTACTCAACTTCACACCTTGTAACACAGGAAAGAACCCTTTCTTTGCTTGATCCATTTTGAACTTCTTCAAAACTTTGTCAAGGTATGTGCTTTGTGAAAGTCCAATTAAGCGTCTTGATCTATCTCTATAGATCTTAATGCCTAATATGTAAGCAGCTTCACCGAGGTCTTTCATTGAAAAACATTTATTCAAGTATCCCTTTATGCTATCCAGAAATTCTATATCATTTCCAATTAGTAATATGTCATCTACATATAATATTAGAAATGCTACAGAGCTCCCACTCACTTTCTTGTAAATACAGGCTTCTCCAAAAGTCTGTATAAAACCAAATGCTTTGATCACACTATCAAAGCGTTTATTCCAACTCCGAGAGGCTTGCACTAGTCCATAAATGGATCGCTGGAGCTTGCACACTTTGTTAGCTCCCTTTGGATCGACAAAACCTTCTGGTTGCATCATATACAACTCTTCTTCCAGAAATCCATTCAGGAATGCAGTTTTGACATCCATCTGCCAAATTTCATAATCATAAAATGCGGCAATTGCTAACATGATTCAGACAGACTTAAGCATCGCTACGGGTGAGAAGGTCTCATCGTAGTCAATCCCTTGAACTTGCCGAAAACCTTTTGTGACAAGTCGAGCTTTGTAGACAGTAATATTACCGTCAGCGTCAGTCTTCTTCTTGAAGATCCATTTAATCTCAATTGCTTGCCGATCATCGGGCAAGTCAACCAAAGTCCATACTTTGTTCTCATACATGGATCCCATCTCAGATTTCATGGCTTCAAGCCATTTTGCGGAATCTGGGCTCACCATCGCTTCTTCATAGTTCGTAGGTTCATCATGATCTAGTAGCATGACTTGCAGAACAGGATTACCATACCACTCTGGCGCGGATCTTACTCTAGTTGATCTACGAGGTTCAGTAGTATCTTGTTCTGAAGTTTCATGATCATCATCATTAGCTTCCTCACTAACTGGTGTAGGTGTCACAGAAACAGATTTCTGTGATGCACTACTTTCCAGTAAGGGAGCAGGTACAGTTACCTCGTCAAGTTCTACTTTCCTCCCACTCACTTCTTTCGAGAGAAACTCCTTCTCTAGAAAGTTTCCGAACTTAGCAACAAAAGTTTTGCCTTCGGATCTGTGATAGAAGGTGTATCCAATAGTTTCCTTTGGATATCCTATGAAGACACATTTCTCCGATTTGGGTTCGAGCTTATCAGGTTGAAGCTTTTTCACATAAGCATCGTAGCCCCAAACTTTCAGAAACGACAACTTTGGTTTCTTGCCAAACCCAGTTCATAAGGCGTCGTCTCAACGGATTTTGATGGTGCCCTATTTAACGTGAATGCGGCCGTCTCTAGAGCGTATCCCCAAAACGATAGCGGTAAATTAGTAAGAGACATCATAGATCGCACCATATCTAGTAAAGTACGATTACAACGTTCGGACACACCATTACGCTGTGGTGTTCTGGGTGGCGTGAGTTGCGAAACTATTCCATAATTTTTCAAATGTACACCAAACTCGTAACTCAAATATTCTCCTCCACGATCAGATCATAGGAATTTTATTTTCTTGTTACGATGATTTTCTACTTCACTCTGAAATTCTTTGAACTTTTCAAATGTTTCAGACTTGTGTTTCATTAAGTAGATATACCCATATCTGCTTAAGTCATCTGTGAAGGTGAGAAAATAACGATATCCGCCACGAGCCTCAATATTCATCGGACCACATACATCTGTATGTATGATTTCCAACAAATCTATTGCTCTCTCCATAGTACCGGAGAACGGTGTTTTAGTCATCTTGCCCATGAGGCACGGTTCGCAAGTACCAAGTGATTCATAATCAAGTGGTTCCAAAAGTCCATCAGTATGGAGTTTCTTCATGCGCTTTACACCGATATGACCTAAACGGCAGTGCCACAAATAGGTTGCACTATCATTATCAACTCTGCATCTTTTGGCTTCAACATTATGAATATGTGTGTTACTACTATCGAGATTCAATAAGAATAGACCACTCTTCAAGGGTGCATGACCATAAAAGATATTACTCATATAAATAGAACAACCATTATTCTCTGATTTAAATGAATAACTGTCTCGCATCAAACAAGATCCAGATATAATGTTCATGCTTAACGCTGGCACCAAATAGCAATTATTTAGGTCTAATATTAATCCCGAAGGTAGATGTAGAGGTAGCGTGCCGACTGCGATCACATCGACTTTGGAACCGTTTCCCACGCGCATCGTCACCTCGTCCTTAGCCAATCTTCGCTTAATCCGTAGTCCCTGTTTCGAGTTGCAAATATTAGCAACAGAACCTGTATCAAATACCTAGGTGCTACTGCGAGCATTAGTAAGGTACACATCAATAACATGTATATCACATATACCTTTGTTCACCTTGCCATCCTTCTTATCCGCCAAATACTTGGGGCAGTTCCGCTTCCAGTGACCAGTCTGCTTGCAGTAGAAGCACTCAGTTTCAGGCTTAGGTCCAGGTTTGGGTTTCTTCTCTTGAGTAGCAACTTGCTTGCCGTTCTTTTTGAAGTTCCCCTTCTTCTTCCCTTTGCCTTTTTTCTTGAAACTAGTGGTCTTGTTGACCATCAACACTTGATGCTCCTTCTTGATTTCTACCTCCGCAGCTTTCAGCATTGCAAAGAGCTCGGGAATAGTCTTATTCATCCCTTGCATATTATAGTTCATCATGAAGCTCTTGTAGCTTGGTGGCAGTGATTGGAGAATTCTGTCGATGATGCAATCATCTGGAAGATTAACTCCCAATTGAATCAAGTGATTATTATACCCAGACATTTTGAGTATATGCTCACTGACAGAACTGTTCTCCTCCATCTTGCAGCTATAGAACTTATTGGAGACTTCATATCTCTCAATCCGGGCATTTACTTGAAATATTAACTTCAACTCCTGGAACATCTCATATGCTCCATGACGTTCAAAACGTCGTTGAAGTCCCGATTCTAAGCCGTAAAGCATGGCACACTGAACTATCGAGTAGTCATCAGCTTTGCTCTGCCAGACGTTCATAACATCTGGTGTTGCTCCAGCAGCAGGCCTGGCACCCAGCGGTGCTTCCAGGACGTAATTCTTCTATGCAGCAATGAGGATAATCCTCAAGTTACGGACCCAGTCCATGTAATTGCTACCATCATCTTTCAACTTTGCTTTCTCAAGGAACGCATTTAAATTCAACAGAACAACAACACGAGCCATCTATCTACAATCAAGCAAAAACAAGCAAGATACTATCAGGTACTAAGTTTCATGATAAATTTAGGTTCAATTAATTTAACTTAAAGAACTCCCACTTAGATAGACATCCCTCTAATCCTCTAAGTGATTACGTGATCCAAATCAACTAAACCATGTCCGATCATCACGTGAGATGGAGTAGTTTCATTGGTGAACATCACTATGTTGATCATATCTACTATATGATTCACGCTCGACCTTTCGGTCTCCGTGTTCCGAGGCCATATCTGTATATGCTTGGCTCGTCAAGTATAACCTGAGTATTCCGCGTGTGCAACTGTTTTGCACCCGTTGTATTTGAACGTAGAGCCTATCACACCCGATCATCACGTGGTGTCTCAGCACGAAGAACTTTCGCAATGGTGCATACTCAGGGAGAACACTTCTTGATAATTACTGAGAGATCATCTTATAATGCTACCGTCAATCAAAGCAAGATAAGATGCATAAAAGATAAACATCACATGCAATCAATATAAGTGATATGATATGGCCATCATCATCTTGTGCTTGTGATCTCCATCTCCGAAGCACCGTCGTGATCACCATCATCACCGACGCGACACCTTGATCTCCATCGTAGCATCATTGTCATCTCGCCAACCTTATGCTTCTACGACTATCGCTACCGCTTAGTGATAAAGTAAAGCATTACAGCGCGATTGCATTGCATACAATAAAGCAACAACCATATGGCTCCTGCCAGTTGCCGATAACTCGGTTACAAAACATGATCATCTCATACAATAAAATTTAGCATCATGTATTGACCATATCACATCACAACATGCCCTGCAAAAACAATTTAGACGTCCTCTACTTTGTTGTTGCAAGTTTTACGTGGCTGCTACGGGTTTAAGCAAGAACCAATCTTACCTACGCATCAAAACCACAACGATAGTTTGTCAAGTTGGTGTTGTTTTAACCTTCGCAAGGACCGGGCGTAGCCACACTTGGTTCAACTAAAGTTGGAGAAACTGTCACCCGCAAGCCACCTATGTGCAAAGCACGTCGGGAGAACCGGTCTCGCGTAAGCGTACGCGTAATGTCGGTCCGGGCCGCTTCGTCCAGCAATACCGCCGAACCAAAGTATGACATGCTGGTAAGCAGTATGACTTATATCACCCACAACTCACTTGTGTTCAACTCGTGCATATAACATCAACATATAAAACCTAGGCTCGGATGCCACTGTTGGGGAACGTAGTAATTTCAAAAAAAAATGCTACGCACACGCAAGATCATGGTGATGCATAGCAACGAGAGGGGAGAGTGTGATCTGCGTACCCTTGTAGATCGACAACGGAAGCGTTTGGTTGATGTAGTCGTACGTCTCCACGGCCCGACCGATCAAGCACCGAAACTATGGCACCTCCGAGTTCTAGCACACGTTTAGCTCGATGACGATCCCCGGACTCCGATCCAGCAAAGTGTCGGGGAAGAGTTCCATCAGCACGACGGCGTGGTGACGATCTTGATGTACTACCGTCGCAGGGCTTCGCCTAAGCACCGCTACAATATTATCGAGGACTATGGTGGAAGGGGGCACCGCACACGGCTAAGAATATGATCACGTGGATCAACTTGTGTGTCTAGGGGTGCCCTCTACCCCCGTATATAAAGGATCCAGGGGAGGAGGCCGGCCGGCCCTCTATGGCGCACCAAGGAGGAGTCCTCCTCCTAGTAGGAGTAGGACTCCTACTAGGAGGGGGAAAGAAGTGGGGAGGGAGAGGGAAAAAAAGGGGGGACGCCGCCCCCCTCTCCTAGTCCAATTCGGACCAGGGGGAGGAGGCGCGCAGCCCACCTCTGGCAGCCCCTCTCTCTCTCCACTAAGGCCCATATGGCCCATTACTTCTCCCGGGGGGGTTCCGGTAACCCTCCCGCTCTCCGGTTTTCTCCAAAACCACCCGGAACACTTCCGGTGTCCGAATATAGCCGTCCAATATATCAATCTTTATGTCTCGACCATTTCGAGACTCCTCGTCATGTCCGTGATCACATCTGGGACTCCGAACTAACTTCGGTACATCAAAACTCATAAACTCATAATATAACTATCATCGAAACCTTAAGCGTGCGGACCCAATGGGTTCGAGAACAATGTAGACATGAGCGAGACACGTCTCTGGTCAATAACCAATAGCGGAACCTGGATGCTCATATTGGCTCCTGCATATTCTACGAAGATCTTTATTGGTCAGACCGCATAACAACATAGGTCGTTCCCTTTGTCATCGGTATGTTACTTGCCCGAGATTCGATCGTCGGTATCTCAATACCTAGTTCAATCTCGTTACCGGCAAGTCTCTTTACTCGTTCTGTAATACATCATCCCGCAACTAACTCATTAGTTGCAATGCTTGCAAGCTTAAGTGATGTGCATTACCGAGAGGGCCCAGAGATACCTCTCCGACAATCCGAGTGACAAATCCTAATCTCAAAATACGCCAACCCAACATGTACCTTTGGAGACACCTGTAGAGCTCCTTTATAGTCACCCAGTTACATTGTGACGTTTGGTAGCACACAAAGTGTTCCTCTAGCAAACGGGAGTTGCATAATCTCATAGTCATAGGAACATGTATAAGTCATGAAGAAAGCAATAGCAACATACTAAATGATCAGGTGCTAAGCTAATGGAATGGGTCATGTCAATCAGATCATTCACCTAATGATGTGATCTCGTTAATCAAATAACAACTCCTTGTTCATGGTTAGGAAACATAACCATGTTTGATTAACGAGCTAGTCAAGTAGAGGCATACTAGTGACACTCTGTTTGTCTATGTATTCACACATGTATTATGTTTCAGGTTAATACAATTCTAGCACGAATAATAAACATTTATCATGACATAAGGAAATAAATAATAACTTTATTATTGCCTCTAGGGCATATTTCCTTCAAATACATGAACTCCTCAAACTATGGTCATCACTGGTAAGTATCCCGATTATTGTCACTTCGGGGTTAACGGATCATAACACATAATAGGTGACTATAGACCTGCAAGATATGGTCAAGAACTCACATATATTCATGAAAACATAATAGGTTCAGATCTAAAATCATGGCACTCAGGCCCTAGTGACAAGCATTAAGCATAGCAAAGTCATAGTAACATCAATCTCAGAACATAATGGATACTAGGGATCAAACCCTAATAAAACTAACTCGATTACATGATAAATCTCATCCAACCCATCACCGTCCAGCAAGCCTACAATGGAATTACTCACGCACAGCGGTGAGCATCATGAAATTGGTGATGGAGGATGGTTGATGATGACGATGGCGATGGATTCCCCTCTCCGGAGCCCCGAACGGACTCCAGATCAGCCCTCCCGAGAGAGATTAGGGCTTGGCGGCGGATCCGTATCGTAAAACGCGATGAATCCTTCTCTCTGATTTTTTTTCTCCCCAAACACGAATATATGGAGTTGGAGTTGAGGTCGATGGAGCGTCAGGGGGCCCAGGAGGCAGGGGCACGCCCAGGGGGGTTGGCGTGCCCCCACCCTCGTGGACAGGGTGTGGGCCCCCTAACGTGGATTCTTCTTCCACTATTTTTATATATTCCAAAAATAATCTCCGTTGATTTTTAGGTCATTCCGAGAACATTTATTTCTGCACAAAAATAACACCATGGCAATTCTGCTGAGAACAGCGTCAGTCCGGGTTAGTTCCATTCAAATCATGCAAGTTAGAGTCCAGAACAAGGGCAAAAGTGTTTGGAAAAGTAGATACGATGGAGACATATCAACTCCCCCAAGCTTAAACCTTTGCTTGTCCTCAAGCAATTCAGTTAATAAACTGAAAGTGATAAAGAAAAACTTTTACAAACTCTGTTTGCTCTTGTTGTTGTAAATATGTAAAGCCAGTATTCAAGTTTTCAGCAAAGATTATGAACTAACCATATTCACAATAACATTTAGGTCTCATGTTTACTCATATCAATGGCATAATCAGCTAACAAGCAATAATAACAAATCTCAGATGACAACACTTCCTCAAAATAATCATGATATGATATGACAAGATGGTATCTCGCTAGCCCTTTCTAAGACCGCAAAACATAAATGCAGAGCACCTTTAAAGATCAAGGACTGACTAGACATTGTAATTCATGGTAAAAGAGATCCAGTCACAGTCATACTCAATGTAAACTAACAGTAATGGATGCAAATGATAGAGGTGCTCTCCAACTGGTGCTTTTTAATAAGAGTATGATGACTCAACATAAAAGTAAATAGGTAAGCCCTTCGTAGAGGGAAGCAGGGATTTGTAGAGGTGCCAGAGCTTGGTTTTGAAATAGAGATGAATAATATTTTGAGCAGTATACTTTCATTGTCAACATAACAACCGAGAGATCTCGATATCTTCCATGCTACACACATTATAGGCGGTTCCCAAGCAGAATGGTAAAGTTTATACTCCCCCACCACCAACAAACATCAATCCATGGCTCGCCCGAAACAACGGGTGCCTCCAACTAACAACAATCCTGGGGTAGTTTTGTTTGCAATTATTTTGATTTGATTTGAGCATGGGACTGGGCATCCCGGTGACCAGCCATTTTATCGTGAATGAGGAGCGGAGTCCATTCCTCTTGAGAATAACCCGCCTAGCATGGAGGATACAGACAGCCCTAGTTGATACATGAGCTATTCGAGCATACAAAACAGAATGTTTATTTGAAGGTTTAGATTTCGGCACATACAAATTTACTTGGAACGGCAGGTAGATACCGTGTATAGGTAGGTATGGTGGACTCATATGGAATAACTTTGGGGTTTATAGAATTGGATGCACAAGAAGTATTCCCGCTTAGTACAAGTGAAGGCTAGAAAAAGACTGGGAAGCGACCAGCTAGAGAGCGACAACAGTCATGAACATGCATTAAAATTAATCAACACCGAATGCAAGCATGAGTAGGATATAATGCACCATGAACATAAATATTGTGGAGGCTATGTTGATTTTGTTTCAACTACATGCGTGAACATGTGCCAAGTCAAGCCACTCGAATCATTCCAAGGAGGATACCACCCTATCATACCACATCACAACCATTTTAATAGCATGTTGGCACGCAAGGTAAACCATTATAAACTCCTAGCTAATTAAGCATGGCATAAGCAACTATAATCTCTAATTGTCATTGAAAATATGTTTCTTTCATAATAGGCTGAATCAGGAACGATGGACTGATCATATTTACAAAAACAAGAGAGGTCGAGTTCATACCAGCTTTCCTCATCTCAATAAGTTCATCATATAATCATCATTACTGCCTTTCACTTGCACGACCGAATAGTGTGGATAATAATAATAGTGCACGTGCATTGGACTAAGCTGGAATCTGCAAGCATTCAATTCAAGTGAGAAGACAAGGTAATATGGGCTCTTTTTTAGATCAACAATAATGCATATGAGAGCCACTCAACATTTTCATTATGGTCTTCTCCTCTCGACCCCCAAGGAAAAAGAAAAGAAACAAAACTATTTACACGGGAAAGCTCCCAACAAGCAAAAGAAGAACGAGAAATCTTTTTGGGTTTTCTTTTTAATTACTACTACTACAGGCATGGAAAGTAAACAAAATGAAAGCTACAACTAATTTTTTTGGTTTTTCTCAAGGTTTTTCAAACACACAAGAAGAAAATGAGAAAATGAAAATAAACTAGCATGGATGATACAATGAAAAAGTATGAGCACCGACAATTGGCATGAGTGTGTGAACATGAATGTAATGTCGGTGAGAAATACGTACTCCCCCAAGCTTAGGCTTTTGGCCTAAGTTGGTCTATGCCTATGGATGGCCTGGTGGATATCCGAAGTTGAAGCTGGGGTTGTACTGAGATGCATCAGCTACTGCCTGAAGAGCTGCAGCATGGAGGCGGGCTGGCTCCGCCCTCCTTTCATACTCGGTCACCTCCTCCCTGGTTATAACATATCTCCCTTTTGCCTGAAAGTCAAAGAAAGTAGGAGCAGGGAGAGCGACGTGATAGGTGCGTCATCTATCGAAGATTAGTCGGTACTGGAGGAACTGATTGTTCCTCTCAACAAACTGATGACGAACCATGGCATTATAATCTAAATAAGCAGGAGGCAACTCAATATCATTTCCACGAATGGGTATCTCAAGAACATCAGCTAAACGGGTTGCATAAATTCCACCAAAGTAATCTCCATCAATACTATTATTATGCAACCTACATGCAACAATGCCCCCAAGTTATATTGTCTATCTCCTAATACAACACTCTTGAGAACACTAAGATCCGGAACACACATGTGACATGCCTCATCCTTACCATTCATGCATCTACCTATAAAGAGAGCAAAATAATGTATAGCAGGAAAATGAATGCTCCATGTGGTAGCTTGTGTGATTTCTCTAGATTCCCCCACAGTTATACTAGCAAGAAAGTATCTATATTCAGATTTGCGAGGTTCACTAACATTACCCCACTGTGGGAGTTTACAAGCAGTATTAAAATCTTCTAAGTCCATGGTATAAGATTTATCGTAGAGATCAACTAGGACAGTTTGAGAATTGTGTGATGATGAAAATTTAAACCTTCTCACAAATGAATCAGTGAGGTAGTAGTACTGATGTCACTTATCTTCCACGAAGCTCTCAAGATCGGCGTTACGCACATATGCTTCGAATTCCTCCTTAATTCCTGCCCGAACCATGAAGTCCTCTGACGTCCATTCATAAGGTCGCACTTGAGCATCTCTTGGTAGTTCATTGTCCGGCTCGCGTATCGCGGGCCTGGGTCCTTGCTTCCTTGAGGAACCACCTTGGTACATTTTCCTAAACATATTTCTTCCTCTGAAAAAATTTCTGAAATTTTTATTAACTCAAAAATAAAAGTGAACCAAACTCAACAAAATTGATAGCAACTACTCCTACAAGTGCCTAGAGGATATATCATGCATAAAACTACTTTTGACCACATAAAATTGACATGAAAGCTCAAGAACAGGGTCACCTAAGCAGCAAAAATTTGCAATGAATAAAGCATTAGAACAAAAACTAATTGGACCATTGGAGGAGTCACATACCAAAGAACAATCCCCCAAAGCAGTTTTGTGAATGGAGCTTTGAGCAAGGAGATCAAAAATGGCAGCAAGATGAGCAAGAACTCGGGTTTGAGCTGGCTAGTGATTTTTTTGGCGGGGGGGAGAAGGAGTGTGTGGTGGCTGGAATACATGGAGGGGACCCACGTGGGGTCCACGAGGCGGGGGGCGCCCAGGGGGTGGGCGCGCCCTCCACCCTCGTGGGCACGTGGCTGCTCCCCCTGCTGTGTTTTCAGTGCCAGATATTCTAAAATATTCTAGAAAAAATCATATTTAAATTTCAGGGCATTTGGAGAACTTTTATTTTTGGGGCATTTTTTATTGCATGGATAATTCAGAAAACAGACAGAAAATACTATTTTTTTCTTTATTTAATATAAATAACAGAAAGTAAAAAGAGGGTACAGAGAGTTGTGTTTTCTAAATTCATCCATCTCATGTTCATCAAAGGGAATCCACTAACAAGGTTGATCAGGTCTTGTTAACAAATTCATTTCGAATAACATGAAACCGGAGAATTTTCGAATAACACTAGGTTACCTCAATGGGGATATGCACATCCCCAACAATAAGAATATCATATTTCTTCTTGGCAGTAGGAAGAGGAAATTCAACACCTCCAATAGTAATTGTTGAAATTTTTCCAATAGAATTGATACTATGGACTTGAGGTTGTTTCCTCGGAAAGTGTACCGTATGCTCATTACCATTAACATGAAAAGTGCCATTGCCTTTGGTGCAATCAATAACAGCCCTTGCAGTATTCAAGAAGGGTCTTCCATGAATAATAGACATACTATCGTCCTCTGGAATATCAAGAATAACAAAGTCCGTTAAAATAGTAATGTGTGCAACCACAACAGGCACATCCTCACAAATACCGACAGGTATAGCAGTTCATTTGTCAGCCATTTGCAAAGATATTTCAGTAGGTGTCAACTTATTAAAATCAAGTATTCATATAAAGATAGAGGCATAACACTAACACCGGCTCCAAGATCACATAAAGCAGTTTTAACATAGTTTCTTTTAATGGAGCATGGTATAGTTGGAACTGCTGGATCTCCAAGTTTCTTTGGCATTCCACCCTTAAAAGTATAATTAGCAAGCATGGTGGAAATTTCAGCTTTCGGTATCTTTCTTTTATTAGTAACAATTTCCTTTATGTATTTAGCATAAGGATTCATTTTAAGCATATCAGTCAAACGCATACGCAAAAAGATAGGTCTAATCATTTCAGCAAAGCGCTCAAAATCCTCATCATCCTTTTTCTTGGATGGTTTGGGAGGAAAAGGCATGGGTTTCTGAACCTTCTCTTTCTTTACTGTGCTTTCTAGCAACAAAGTCTCTCTTATCATAACGTTGATTCTTTGATTGTGGGTTATCAAGATCAACAGCAGGTTCAATCTCTACATCATTATCATTGCTAGGTTGAGCATCAACATGAACATAATCATTAACATTATCACTAGGCTCATGTTCATTACCAGATTGTGTTTCAGCATCAGAAATAGAAATATCATTGGGATTCTCAGGTGTGTCAACAACAAGTTCACTAGAAGCATGCAAAGTCCTATTATCGTGGAATTGTCACGGCAGATGTCCTAGTGAAAGGACTTAATCGTGGAGCCGTCACAACTAGGAAGCTTAAAGGGGTTAAACAGGACAAAGGACACGAGAGGTTTATACTGGTTCGGCCCCTTACGGTGAAGGTAAAGGCCTAATCCAGTTGAAGTGATATTTCTAGGTTTCGATGACCAAGGAGCAAATACGCTTAACCTGGCTGTCGATCTGTTGTTTCTTGCCCTAAGCCGTCGCCGGGTCGTCCCCTTATATACACGGGTTGACGCCCTGTTACCTACAGAGTCCCGACCGGCTCATACAACGTGTCCGGCTCGGTGACGTATCTTACATGCCTTACATTACAAGTCTATTCATACATGGAGGTTTATACTTACGGGCCTTAAGCCGCCTCTGGGCTTGGGCCTATCATAAGCCTAACTGTGAACCACCATCGTGTACACTCTTGGGCTTCATTTAGGTAAACCGCCATTGTGGTTGACCCGGCCCCTCCTGGGCGGGTCATATCTGGTACTCATATCCCCAACATTCTGCCCCAGGTTGATTTGAACTTTGTTCATGTCAATCTTCAATACTTAGAAAAAATCCATCTACAACAGCTGTGAAAACCTTGTAACCCGCCGTGACGTCATCTCCAAGATTTTTGGAAACCCGCCACGACGTCATCTTAATGGATCTTTATCTTAAATGTCTTTCCAAAATTGAGGCGTCCAATTAGCTGGATAATCATTATTTTGGCCTCCTCGTCTTTCGTGCCTGCCTATCGCCCCTTTCCTTATAAATAGGATCCGAAGCCATCTCACATTTTTCTCCTTCTTCCTTCTCTTGCAACCCCTCTACCGCTCGAGCTCCACCACCGCTGCAGAGCACATCGTCTTCCTCAACCTCGGCCGCTGCATCAATCTAAGTCAATCCAGATAACAGCGGCGACCCTCCACAGCAGATCGGTAGCTGTAAGATTTCTGCCTTTTCATACCTTAGATCCGCACTATGGTTTGCGAGCTTCTTCGTGTTCTTCATAGTTTGTCGGAGCTCGTTGTAGTTCACCCTCCAGGCTATACCACAAGCTTCTTTGATCGGAGAACGGTGTTAAACTGATGCGGTAGTTGTTTTATTTCCACTTTCAGTATCAGTAGATCCCCTTTCTTAGAAGAAAAATCTTGTGCAAGCTCATGAACTCATCTGTATTGACTTTTAGGTCTAGATTTATTTTTCTTTTCTAAACAGCCGTTGATCCAAAATAATATCTGCAGTATATGAAACTTGTTTACCTCAGTACTTAACCAATTTTTTGTTGCTGGCAACTTTTGAATATCCTTAGTCATGGCGGCTTACCATGTCGGCTTATTTTTCTTTCATATACCATTAGCCCTTATTTAAACCGCCATTACACATATGTATTGCAATCACTAACTTGTAATTCCCCAATTAATTTGAACCGGCAAATTACTTCCTTTTTAGCTTGTCTTTTCGCCATGCCGCCAAAGACGATGACAATTTGCAACTGGGTCCCTTCCACAGTCATGAAGGACACTCTGAAGGATTTTGTCACCGTTGGGTATTTACCAAAGAAAAGCGTCATGTATTACCGCGCCCCTGACTCGATCGAAGAAAAGCCTCACCCAAAAGATGGTGAAATCATCGTCTTCACTGATCATATGAACCGGGGTTTTTCACTGCCCGGCTCAAAATTCTTCAGAGAGGTCCTGCATTTTTTCAAGCTTCATCCGCAAGACATTGGACCCAATTCCATATCAAATATCTATAATTTCCAAGTTCTCTGTGAGGTTTATCTTCAAGAAGAACCTACTGTTGAACTCTTCAGAGAGTATTTCTATTTGAAACGCCAGAATGAATACACCAACGGCCCCAACTTGGAACTTGGTGGGATTTCGATTCAGCGCAGATGGGATGTTGTCTTTCCTCTAGTAGTCTTGCCAAGCCACTCCAAGGACTGGAACCAAACTTGGTTCTATTGCAAAGACACATCGCCAGCTGATGAAAAACCGATGCCGAGTTATCGCGCTAAGCGTCTTGACGCTAAATATTCACTCCCTGATAAGCTTTCTGCCGCTGAATGTAAGAAACTTATCCCAACCATCAAAAGGGTTCAAGCCTTGCTAGGAAATGGGTTAACTGGAGTTGACTTGATCCGCTATTGGATCGCATGGCGGGTCATCCCTGAGCCGCCAATCTGACTTGATGTACAACCATACCGGAGGAGCAGACGATCCATTATGATATAGCTCCCTACGTCTGACTGAAGAAGCCATCGTTGAGATGTCGACCACCCTCGTCAATAGCAAATATGAAGACTGTATCAAAGTAGGATTGAATCCTTTCTGCAAACTTAACCCGGCACCAGAGGTCAATCCTCTTGAGTCCTTTTTCTTCAGCAGTTAAGTATTTGCATGAGTTTCAACCTGTTATTTTTCTACAGGATAAATCTGACTTTTGGAAAGCCAAATATGATTATGAGGCTGCCAAAAAAGTTAGAGCCACTGCAATAGCCGCCAAGAAGACGGCCATAAAATCTAAGAAGAAACCAACTGCTTTTGACTTGTTCAAGTTGCATGGCGTCTCTGAGTCGGAGGTAGCCCTTGACTCTCTTGGCCTGCTTTTTAACACCCTTATTGACACTGACTCTTACCAGGATGACACGGGGGCCAGCCAGGCAGTAGAAGAAGAGGTAACTATTATTTCCTCCGACTTAGAACCTTTGCCAAGGCAGAAACCTCGGCGGGTAACCCGGAAAGTAAGGTTTTCACACCCCTTGGCTTATTTAGATCCTCATTTTCTTTTGAAAAAGCAGCAACATGAAAGCCGCCGTTGGACCTGGACCAGTGGAGACGATGAGTTACCCTCCGGCTTACCGAAAACTCCTCGGAAACGCCAGAATGAGGTTCTTTTACATCTTAACTCTGATGAACGAGTCACTTTTATAAATCGCTCAACCATAATTCCATATTTTGCAGGAGATTGCTCGTTCCTCCTCTGGTGATTCCTCCCTAACTCAGCTGCTGGCTTTTAAGACCGCCCTCAGGTAAAGATGATTATCCTTCTTCTTCACCTTTATGCCTGTATCGTTATACTGACTCTTTAAATTCTTCTTAGTGGTCAAGCAAAGCCCAAGAAGGCCAAGGTGGCCAAACCGGCTGAAAACCCGAAAGTCATTGAACCGGCGCAGCCGACTCTTACCTCAGAACAACCTGAAGCACCGGAAAACCCCGCTGTCAACGTTCTATCAGATCTTCCTGAGTCGTCTGTTGACGAAACCGTTCTCAATCCATCCACTGCTGAGCCATCAAGCTTAGCTAAACCGCCGGAGACTTACGGCAATGATGTTTTAATCACTCGTAGCAGATTCACTGAACCAGGTAATCCAACTGTGCTGGCAAGACACTCCGCCAAGAAAGAGGTCATGGAGAGGCAGAAAGTGAGGTTTGATGTCTCCCACTACACCCATCTGAGTATTGGCGAAGTATTATCTGGCTATCTTAGCCAAGTCAACTCCAGTCGTGACTCAAAAATTGAAATGGTCAAACAGTTGTATCAGAAATATGAGGTATGTCATCCAGCTTATATATACACCCTGTCAGCCCCCAAGTCTTCTGATTATGAAAAAACTTGAATAATCTGTAGACTTTGAAATGTTTAGAAGCTTCTATCCTAGACTCCCCCAAGTCCGGTTTATACACTATAAACCCGGATTCTGATGATAGCATAACTGTTGCATTTGTAGTCCCCAAGGGCTGGTTTAATCAGTATGAATGAACCGGTTCTTCTATCCAATATGTAATAGACAAATACTTTGACTAGATATCCTTAGGAGCCGGCTGAAGCTATGAATAACACATCTGGCTTACCTTATGTAGGAAAAAACAGCAATATGCATTAGCCCCCAAGTGCCAAGTGTTATTGCTTGCAAAGCACTTGGGACTTATGAAAAAATCCAATTCCTTTGACATGAAAATTGCGCTGACAGACATTAGCCCCCAAGTGCCAAGTGTTATTGCTTGCAAAGCACTTGGGACTTGCTTTTATAATCCGCCATGAAACTTAATAATCTTACTCTGTATACAGGTTGCAACCGCAGAACTGGAGTCCCAATTGACTGAAGCCAATACCCGGCTGTCGACTCAGGAGATTGAAACAAAGAAAATTGAATCCAAACTCCAGTTGAGCATGTCTGAAGCAGAGAAACTGAAGACCGGTTTTAATGCAGAGAAAAAGTCTTGGGCTGATGAGAAGACTGCCCTGACACAGTGTGCTGAAACTGCCGAGGCGGCTCTGAAAGAAGTTACCATTGAACTTACCGGTTTAAAGAACCGTGTGTCTCAGATGGTTTCCGCAATCTTCGGTGAGTCACCTTATTATTTACTTAATGTCTACATTTGTCACCATAATGTAAGCCGCCTACTCAATTTATTGGAAATACCTCATAGGTCCCCGGAGCAGCAATTTGAGTCAAAATATCTTGATAAATCTCAAGGAGGTTTACACTCTTGTGGAGCAATTCTATACTAGAGCTCAGCGGGTTCTTGCCATTATCTCGACAGCTAACCAAGGACCAAACTTACTGAGTGATGTCTTGAAGAAGTTATCCATCTTACCCGCCAGGTTTCAACAAGCCAAGCGTTCTTGTGCGAGAGCCGGAGCCGTAACTGCTTTAAGCCGCTCCAAAGCCTGGGTACCAGACCTAGACCCGGCGGACCTAGACAAGGGGTATCCCAGCTTTAAGGAAGATGGGAGTCCCTTCGACCAAGAAGACTTTGCTGCTTGTGCAAAAGAGATTCGTCCTCATGCCACCATCATTGCCGAAGAAACCAATCTTACCAAGTATCAGCCGGGTTTTGATGCAGAAAATAAAAAGATGGTGACTCCTTCGTATAAAGTGACGGATTTAATACCGCTGGATCGCCAGCATACTTTCACCCCAGAAATTGACCCGTCTGGTCTAATTGATGATGAGGCTGAGTTCGTCGCCCTTCATGGCTTTGATTGGTCCAAGCCTAATTTCCAAACGGTGGACAAAGATGAACCGGCAAGGGATGAGTCGTAACCATCCAATCAACCCGTCCAGGATTTGATGAACCGGCTTTAGTTTATTATCTGCTATGAGAGTTAAAAAAACAGCATTATCCTTTTGGGCTCCAAGTGCCTTGTAATATGCTAGCTTAAAACTTCATGTTCTGCTTATGCCATCATGCATACTATGCTGCGTACAACACTTTTATCCATCATGTGAAGATATGCCTTACATCTTTTAAATATCAATAGTGTTTGAATCTATTCCTGCATGTAAAATATGAAAATTGTCCTGGCGGTTTATCATCGGACGGGTCAACATGCCCAGTACCCAACCATGGAAACCAACATAACTGTATAATTAAGGCTAGATGTAAGGATAATTAAGGCTGGAAAACCTCTTGATTGAATAGACACAGATAAGCCTGTTATGAATTTTAACTTTGAAACACAACGGCAATATCATACATGTGATCTTGAATCTGAACTGCCGGCTTATGTGACCTGAACAGTAAGGGTGATAACCCATTCTTTAGAAGCCAACACTTCCATATGTATGATGACTGTCATGCACTAGCGACTTATCGTCAAAAACTAAGCCGGTTAAATTGAAACCATACTTATACTTAGATCTAGACGAAAAAACGCAGAACAAAGATTGTCTTTCCAAAAAACGTAAGTCACATAAAAAGAATTTGGGGGTTTCTGATTCGAATATGATCAGTAAAGTGGACCAAAGGGGTTAAGCTAGGATTCGAATATGATCGTGTAGCCCCCAGTGGCTTTGGCATTGCGCCGATCAAGAGGATACCGACAGCTATGTTATCTTTGGTTCGAATACGACCTATGTTTGGACAGGAAGCCCCCAAATGATCTTGAGAATTTTTTAACAACTCTGATTCGAATACGATCAAAGTCGGACTCAAAAGGGGTTAAGCTATCATTCGAATACGATCAGGAAGCCCCCTAGTGAGTTTGGCATTGCGCCGATCAAGAGGGTACCGACAGCTATGTTCTCTTTGGTTCGAATATGCCCTATGTTTGAACAGGAAGCCCCCTAGTTATCATATTGTTTAACGGCTAGATTCGAATATGATCATGAGCCGGACCAAAGGGTTAAGCTAGATTTGAACACAATTAGCACCCAATTGGTCATTTTGAATTTAGCATGATGAAAACATGTGGTTATTGAGGATAAAAAAAGGACAGAGGTCCTGCTTTATTACTTATCATAATATATACAGTGTCAAAGTATGTACACCATGAGAACCGGTGGCTCAAGTATAGTAAGGCCGAAGATGAGCGATATTCCACGGCCGGCGGGTCTCCTCCTCCGACTTACGTGAGTCTTTGTGCTCTCGAACATCGATAAGGAAGTATGACCCGTTCTTCAAGTTCCTGCTGACCACAAAAGGTCCTTCCCAAGGTGGGGATAATTTGTATGCATCAGTTTGATCCCGGATGAGCCGGAGCACCAAGTCACCTTCTCGAAAGGTTCTGGACTTAACTCGGTGGTTGTGATAACGGTGCAGGTCCTGTTGGTAAATCACTGAGCGGGCTGCTGCTAAGTCACGATTTTCATCTAACAGGTCAAGTGCATCCTGGCGGGTTTGTTTGTTATTAGCCTCAACGTAAGCCTCCATGTGGGGTGAGTCATGACGGATGTCACTAGGCAAGACTGCCTCTACTCCGTAAACCATGAAGAAAGGCGTATAACCCGTAGACCTGTTAGGGGTAGTATTAATGCTCCATATCACAGAGGGTAACTCCTCCACCCAACAACCCAGAGTCCGTTGTAAAGGAACGATAAGCCGGGGCTTGAGACCTTTCAACATTTCCTGATTGGCTCTTTCAGCTTGAGCATTGGATTGGGGGTGAGCTACTGATGAAACATCAAGCGGGATATGCTCATGTTGGCAGAATTCCTCCATAGCACCCTTGGACAGATTAGTACCATTATCAGTTATAATGCTGTGTGGAAAGCCAAAACGAAAGATCACCTTTTTCATGAATTGAACCATCGTGGCTGCATCACACTTACTAACCGGCTCTGCCTCAACCCACTTTGTGAATTTGTCAACTGCCACCAAAAGGTGTGTCTTTTTATCTTTGGATATTTTGAAAGGTCCAACCATATCGAGCCCCCAGACTGCAAATGGCCAAGTAATTGGAATCATCCGCAATTCTTGAGCCAGCACGTGTGCCCGCCGTGCGAATTTTTGACAACCATCACACCTACTGACCAGATCCTCCGCATTAGCATGAGCCGTCAGCCAGTAAAAACCATGACGGAAAGCTTTGGGTACAAGAGACTTTGAACCGGCATGATGGCCACAGTCTCCTTCTTGGATCTCATAAATAATTTCTTGACCTTCCTCAGGAGATACACAGCGTTGAAATGCTCCGGTGACACTGCGATGATGCAACTCACCATTGGTAATTGTCATTGATTTAGACCGCCGGGTTATCTGTGTAGCCAAGGTCTCATCCTCAGGCAACTTGCCCCGGGTTATATAAGCCAAATATGGTACTGTCCAATCAAGGATAACGTGAAGAGCTGCCACCAATTGTGCTTCCGAGTCTGGAACAGCCAAGTCCTGTTCTGTAGGCAATTTGACAGAAGGGTTATGCAGAACATCTATGAAAGTGTTAGGTGGCACCGGCTTACGCTGAGACCCCAGCCGTCTTAAAGCATCGGCCGCTTCATTCTTTCTGCGATCGATGTGTTCTACTTGGTAACCCTTGAAGTGTCCAGCAATGGCATCAACCTCACGGCGATAAGCCGCCATGAGAGGATATTTTGAATCCCACTTGCCTGATACTTGCAGAGCCACCAAATCTGAGTCGCTAGAGCACCTTACCCGGCTCAAGCTCATCTCCTTAGCCATCTGAAGGACATGGAGCAAGGCCTCATACTCAGCTGCATTATTAGTACAGGGAAACATCAACCGTCGCACATAAAAAATTTGTCACCTCGAGGGGAACCTAAAACAACTCCAGCCCCCGAGCCCTCTAATTGCCTGGACCCATCAAAATGAATAGTCCAATATGTGTTGTCCGGCTCCTCTTCAGCGTAAGCAGCATCGTCTTCCTCACATTCCAAGGCTATCTTTTGACTCCCATGCACTGTGATAGTGCCCTTATGACCCAGCATCTTGAGCTGCAAATAAACATAACACGGTCGTTCCATGAACTTGGCATAAGCCGATCGTACAAACAGGGCGTGATACGGGCTCTTGATTTTGACCACCTCAAAAGTTAACTTCTCCGCCCTAGAATCATGCTCATCTCCAAAGGCTACTTCTAGTTCAATCTTGCCCACTGGGTACGCCGACTTACCAGGCACCACTCCATGGAAAACTATGTTTGACGTTTTAAGACTTTTGTCAGTCAACCCCATGCGACGGAAAGTCTCATAATAGAGGATGTTGATGCTACTGCCTCCGTCCATGAGTACTTTAGTGAATTTATATCCACCAACTTGAGGTGCCACCACCAAGGCCAGGTGACCCAGATTGTCAACCCGGGGGTGATCTTCCCTACTCCATAGAATAGGCTGCTCAGACCATCTCAAATAACGAGGGACTGCCGGCTCAACAGCATTCACAACCCTCTTATGAAGTTTCTGGTCCCGTCTGCACAAACTGGTGGTGAACACATGATACTGTCCACTATTTAACTGATTTGGATTGCTCTGGTATCCAGATTGCTGCTACTCCTGACCTCCCTGGCCAGATTGCTGATTATAGCCACCTTGATTTCCTTGAGAGCCTTGAAAATTAGAATTTAAACCGCCGCCCAGACCATGAAAACCGTCGCCACCTGAGCCGCCGCCCGGCCCATGATTGCTATTGAACATGTTAGAGTTCTTGAAAGCCTTCATGATCATACAGTCTTTCCACAGGTGAGTGGCCGGTTTCTGCTGAGTACCGTGCCGTGGACAGGGCTCATTTAACAGCTCCTCAAGAGTGGGACCTAACCCACCGGACCGAGGAGGTGGCCTCCCCTTACGTCACTAATAGTTGCCCTATGCATTAGTGTTGTCCACAAACTCCAAGCTATCGTCAGCCTTACGTTTATTATTGCCTCCTTGATTCACCGGGTTATGTTGATGACCCTTGGCATTACCGTTCTTCTTCCCCTTCCCTATCTTCTCATCATCAGACTCGGGATCCTTGGTACTATCAGAATCGGTGTACTTGACTAGAGCTGCCATTAGCTGGCCCATGTCATTACAATCGCGCTTGAGCCGCCCCAGCTTCTGTTTCAGAGGCGTAAAACGGCAATTTTTCTCCAACATTAAGACTGCAGAACCGGCATCCATCTTATCAGATGAATGTATTATGGCTTTAACCCAGCGCACCTAATGGGTTGTGGACTCACCTTCCTCTTGCTTACAATTAGTCAAATCCACAATTGACATGGGCTGCTTGCATGTGTCTTTGAAATTCTGAATAAACCAGGCCTTTAACTCTGCCCATGAACCAATGGAATTGGGTGGTAGCCCCTTCAACCTAGTGCGGGTCGTTCCATCCAACATCATGGTGAAGTATTTGGCCACTGCCGCGTCACTGACCTCCAGTAGCTCCATGGCCATCTCATAGCTTTCGATCCATGCCCCTGGCTGCAAATCGGCCATGTAGTTAGGCACCTTTCGAGGCCCTTTGAAGTCCTTGGGTAAACGCTCATTACGCAGAGACGACACCAAGCAAGGGACACCTCCAGTCCTTGTGGCCACGCCTGCCTCAATAGAGGTCCTCGGATGAACCGGAAAAGACTGGTGAACCGCCCGCTGAGCCGCCTGCTCAGCTGCCTGTTGAGCCGCCTGCTCAACCTCTCGGCGGATCCTGTCCTGGTCAACCAAGTTAAGATCTCCATCATGCACCGGGTCATGCCCACGCGGCTGGTCACGGCGCCGAGCGTTGCTTGAAACGGCTGCTGGATCTATGTGACTGCTATAACTCGGGCTCCGGCTTGGGCAAGGGGTCGAATGAATCATGTCTCGACTATAAGAATAAACCTCCTGCTGCGCCAAAGCCGTCTGAAGAAGTTCTCTGACCCTTCGGGTTTCAATCGCCGTCGAAGAGTCACCCTCCGCCGGGAGAGCCGCCAATCGCGCCGCCGCAGCGATAATGTTCTCCAAAGGGTTAGAATAATGAACCGGTGGTGTTGGTACATAATGAGGTGTAGCAGTGTTCACACGAGGAGGTTCCATCACCCATGGCTGAACCGGCACCCCAGCCCCGGGTGTTGCAACCCGGTTTACCTCCGGCTGGTTACTGGGACCCACCCAGGTGTGTGGAAGAGGTTTCTAGGATCATAAATCAGAGGCAGATGGGATTGAGCCTTCTGGTGTCTTCTCCTCATGACTTCATTTGATGTGTTCTGATCCATCGTAAGCTGGAAAGCTTCTGATTGAATCTGCTGAGCTCGAGCATCTAAAGTCGTCCGCTCTGCGGCCATCCTAACGTCCTCTGCTGCTAGGTTTTCCTTGGATTGTGCCACCTCCTCACGTAACTGTGCCACTTCTGCATCATGCTGAGCCTGATCCGCCGGGTTAACCACAACAGTTAACAGGGCTATCATCCTGTCCATGAGATCCATCAGTACTTGAGCCGGCGGGCACGGAGGGCCTCCTACCCCAGCCACCGCTGACCCAGAGGTTATCGCTGCCGCAGCCGTAGAGTTTTGAATGGGCTGCGTGCCAGTCACGAAGATCCCTGCCTTGCTCGGCGGCTCAAAGGGGTCCGGAATACTGCTGCCATTGGAACAGCCCCCAATCCCACCATCTTGCAATTGATAAGATGAATTCGTCTCACCTGTGGATGATCCACCGTCAGAGTAGATGGCCGTCTCATCGGCAGACACCGATCCTTCAGAGAACTCTCTTCCATGGATGCATCCCACAAAGGCACGCTTCATGGCGGGCTGAGCCCGGTCAGGTCTCGCGCGCTGAGCCGTCTCGATGATGTCGGTGCAGATATCCGGCTCAGGGCCCGGCTCACCAATCCGGCCGATGAAGACGTGGATTTCGCCGAAGGGGACTCGGTAGCCGTACTCAATTGAGCCGGTGTCAAGGCCCTAGCCAGCATCGACGATGTACAGCTTGTCACGACGAATCTTGGTCATCCGGCCCACAGCGTATCTCTTGAGCCCTTCGAAGTTGCCCTTCAAGAACTCAAATCCACCGTGCGCAGGCCCCACGGTGGGCGCCAACTGTCGTGGAATTATCACAGCAGATGTCCTAGTGAAAGGACTTAATCGTGGAGCCATCGCAACTAGGAAGCTTAAAGGGGTTAAATGGGACAAAGGACACGAGAGGTTTATACTAGTTCGGCCCCTTGCGGTGAAGGTAAAGGCCTAATCCAGTTGAATTAATATTGCTAGGTTTTGATGACCAAGGAGCGAATATGCTTAACCTGGCTCTCGATCTGTTGTTTCTTGCCCTAAGTCGCCACCAGGTCGTCCCCTTATATACACGGGTTGACGCCCTGCGGCCTACAGAGTTCCGTCCGGCTCATACAACGTGTCCGGCTCGGTGACGTATCTTACATGCCTTACATTACAAGTCTATTCATACATGCATGGCGGTTTATACTTACGGGCCTTAAGCCGCCTCTGGTCTTGGTCCTATCATAAGCCTAACTGTGAACCTCCATCTTGTACACTCTTGGGCTTCATTTAGGTGAACCTCCATTATGGTTGATGCGGCCCCTCCATGGCGGGTCATATCTGGTAGTCATATCCCCAACACCTATCATTTTTCTTTCTCTTCCTTTTAGAAGGACTAGGTGCATCAACATTAGTTCTCTGAGAATCTTCCTCAATTCTCTTAGGATGGCCCTTAGGATACAAAGGTTCCTGAGTCATTTTACCACCTCTAGTCATAACCCTAACATCATTATCACTATTCTTATTATTTAATTCATTGAGGAAATCATTCTAAGCTTTAAGTACTTGTTCTACTTGAGTGGTAACCATAGAAGCATGTTTACTAATAAGTTTCAGTTCACCTCTAACATTAGCCATATAATCACCCAAGTGTTCAAGCATATCAGCATTGTGTTTCAATTGTCTACCAACATAAGCATTGAAGTTTTCTTGTTTAACCATAAAGTCATCAAACTCATCCAAGCATTGGCTAGCAAACCTAGTAAATGGGATTTCACACTTATCGAATCTATAGAGAGAATTTACCTTTACTACCTGTGTCGGGTTATCAAGACCATGTATTTCTTCAATAGGTGGTAAATTCTTAACATCTTCAGCTTTAATACCTTTTTCTTTTATAGATTTCTTTGCCTCTTGCATATCTTCAGGACTGAGAAATAGAATACCCCTTTTCTTCGGAGTTGTCTTAGGAGTTGGTTCAGGAAGTGTCCAATTATTTTCATTAGTCAACATATTATTCAATAAAAGTTCAGCTTGATCAACAGTTCTTTCCCTGAAAACACAACCAACACAACTATCCAGGTAATCTCTGGAAGCATCGGTTAGTCCATTATAAAATATATCAAGTATTTCACTCTTCTTAAGAGGATGATCAGGCAAAGCATTAAGTAATCGGAGAAGCCTCCCCCAAGCTTGTGGGAGACTCTCTTCTTCAATTTGCACAAAATTATATATTTCCCTTAAGGCGGCTTTTTTCTTATGTGCGGGAAATATTTAGCAGAGAAGTAATAAATCATATCCTGGGGACTACGCACACAACCAGGATCAAGAGAATTAAACCATGTTTTAGCATCACCCTTTAATGAGAACGGAAACAACTTAAGGATATAATAATAGCGAGTTTTCTCGAGTGAACAGGGTGGCTATATCATTTAATTTAGTAAGATGTGCCACAATAGTTTTAGATTCATAGCCATAAAAAGGATCAGATTCAACCAAACTAATTATCTCAGGATCGATAGAGAAATCATAATCCTTATCAGTAATAAAGATAGGTGAAGTAGCAAAAGCAGGGTCATATTTCATTCTAGCATTCAAAGATTTTTCTTTAAGCTTAGCTAATAATTTCTTAAGATCAGATCTATCATTGCAAGCTAAGAAGTCTCTAGCAGTTTCTTCATCCATAACATAACCCTCAGGAACAACAGGAAATTCATATCTAGGGGGAGAATCTTCATCATCAATATTATCAGATTCAATAATTTCATTCTCTCTAGCCCTAGCAAGTTGTTCATCAACAAATTCACCTAGTGGCACAGTAGTGTCAAGCATAGAAGTAGTTTCATCATAAATATCATGCAAAGCAGAAGTGGCATAATCAATAACATGCAACCTATCAGAATCAATAGCATCTGTAGGTGTCCCAAGTTTACTCAAAACAGAAGGTGAATCAAGTGCAGAGCTAGATGGCAGTTCCTTACCTCCCCTCGTAGTTGAGGGAAAAATCTTGGTTCTTTGATCTTTCAAGTTCTTCATAGTGATAAGCAGATATAAATCCCAAGTGACTCAAAGAATAGAGCTATGATCCCCTGCAATGGCGCCAGAAGATAGTCTTGATAACCCACAAGCATAGGGAATGGGAATAGTTTTTGAGGGTAGAGCATTCAACCCAAATTTATTGATTCGACACAAGGGGAGCCAAAGAATATTCTCAAGTATTAGCACATGAGTTGTCAATTCAACCACACCTGGAAACTTAATATCTGCAGCAAAGTATTTAGTAGCAAAGTAATATGATAGTAGTGGTAAAGGTGGCAAAAGTAACGGTGGCAGTTTTGGTTTTATAGTGATTGTAAAGTAGCAACGGAAAAGTAAATAAGCAAAGAACAATATGTGAAAATCTCGTAGGAAATGGATCAGTGATGGATAATTGTGTCGGATGCGATTCCTCATGCAATAGTTATAACATAGGGTGACACAGAACTAGCTCCAGTTCATCAATGTAATGTAGGCATGTATTCTGAATATAGTCATACGTGCTTATGGAAAAGAACTTGCATGACATCTTTTGTCCTACCCTCCCGTGGCAGCGGGGTCCTATTGGAAACTAAGGGATATTAAGGCCTCCTTTTAATAGAGTACCGGACCAAAGCATTAACACTTAGCGAATACATGAACTCCTCAAACTATGATCATCACCGGTAAGTATCCCGATTATTGTCACTTCGGGGTTAACGGATCATAACACATAATAGGTGACTATAAACTTGCAAGATAGGATCAAGAACTCACATATATTCATGAAAACATAATAGGTTCAGATCTGAAATCATGGCACTCGGGCCCTAGTGACAAGCATTAAGCATAGCAAAGTCATAGTAACATCAATCTCAGAACATAATGGATACTAGGGATCAAACCCTAACAAAACTAACTCGATTACATGATAAATCGCATCCAACCCATCACCGTCCATCGAGCCTAAGATGGAATTACTCACGCTCGGCGGTGAGCATCATGAAATTGGTGATGGAAGAAGGTTGATGATGACGATGGCAATGGATTCCCCTCTCCGGATCCCCGAACGGACTCCAGATCAGCCCTCCCGAGAGAGATTAGGGCTTGGCGGCGGCTCCGTATCGTAAAACGCGATGAATCCTTCTCTCTGATTTTTTTTCTCCCCAAACACAAATATATGGAGTTGGAGTTGAGGTCGGTGGAGTGTCAGGGGCCCACGAGGCAGAGGGGCGCGCTCAGGGGGGTAGGCGTGCCCCCACCCTCGTGGACAGGGTGTGGGCCCCCTGACGTGGATTCTTCTTCCAGTATTTTTTATATATTCCAAAAATAATCTCCATTGATTTTCAGGTCATTCCGAGAACTTTTATTTCTGCACAAAAATAACACAATGGCAATTCTACTGAAAACAGCGTCAGTCCGAGTTAGTTCCATTCAAATCATGCAAGTTAGAGTCCAAAACAAGGGCAAAAGTGTTTGGAAAATTTGATACGACGGAGATGTATCAGCCAGCCTCGTCCGAAAGATCTTCCCGAAGCCCCCGGTAGAAAGCTTGACGGGAACAACTCCCCTTCGATCGGTGAGCCGCACCCTCCTGCCAAACTACCAGTCTTTTTGGTTGAGGCATGCGCTCCCGTGAAGCCTCAGGCTCCAAATTGGGCACAACACATAGTCTATTTCCTCCAAACAGGAGAACTTCCCAAAGAGCAAGAAGAAGCTGAAAGAGTAGCCCGGAGGGTCTGTATGTATCAGTTCATTGATGACACGCTGTACAGAAGAAGGTCGAACAGTGTGAAATTGAAGTGCATTTGCCGAGAAGAAGGAAAGGAAATGCTGGCAAAGATACACAAGGGTATGTGCATCCCCCAAATTCCGGCAAGGTTTCTACTGGTCCACTGCCCTCTAAGATTAAATTGATCTAGTCACCAAATGTGAAGCCTGCCAGTTCCACTCCAAGAATATCCATCAACCTGCCCAAGCTCTCCAAACAATCCCTTTGTCATGTCCATTTTCGATATGGGGGCTCAACATCATGGGCCCCTTCCCCCGTGTCGGGATGTGGGGTTCCAGCAAACCCTTAAGGTTCAAACACTGGGGTGCACACAAAGTCTTTCCCTCCAACCAATCTACGCTCTAGCTCGCTAAGATCTTGCGGAAAAACGCAACGAACTCACAACACAGAAGGACACTGGGTTTATACTGGTTCGGGTCACCGTTGTGGTGTAATACCCTACTCCAGTGTGGTGGTGGTGGATTGCCCCTTGGACTGATGATGAACCATACAAGGGAAGAACGGCCTCCTAAGGTTGAGGCGTTCATGAGCTCGGTGAGCTTCTGTGTGTGTGTGGGGGGGGGTGGTCTCTCTCCCCCTCTAAAGTGGTGGCTAGTCCTATTTATAGAGGCCCTGGTCCTCTTCCCAAATATCGAGCGCGAAGGGAGCCAACAATGGCGGGCTAATTTGAAGGGGGGCAGCTAGTACAAGCTATCCTGACAAAAGTAGTCTTCACCTGCACAAAGTTCTGGTGGTGATGTAGTTCTAGGCTCCACGATGACCTTTGTCTTACAATCCATGGTCTTGGTCTTGTTGCACCGAAATGGCAACCTTTGCCTGAGGCCTCGGTACTCCGCCGCTGCGCTTGCCCCCTTTGCACCAAAGAGGAAACAAGGACGCTGCGCACGCTGGAGCCCGCCTGGTGTCGATCGTCATGGCTCACATCATGAGAGCCTCATGAGGTTCGCCTCGCCTTGATATCTCCGCTCCTCGTGAGCCTGCCTAGCTAGGCCACTCCAGAGGAGGTCTTGCATCGTCCGCCTCGCGAGGCCTGGCCCCTCGCGAGGGTCTTGGGTGCTTTGTTGGTGAAGATGGGTCGTACGGCCTGCTGGCTCAGCCACGCCGCGGGTCGCAGGCAGGCAAGTCTGGGGACCCCCGTTCCCAGAACGCCGACAGTAGCCCCCGGGCCCAATGTGCGCTCGGGCTTGGCTTCGCGGCGAAGCCAAGGGTCAAGTTCGGAGCACCGCGGGCCCCAAAAGCCTGCGGCCTCGGTTGACGCATGGCGGTTGATTGGACGTGGGCGTCTCCGCTTCCCCATGCTGCCTCGATGACTGCACGACTTGACATGTCCTTGCGACATGCAAGGGAAACCATCATTACCTGCGATCGTGGGAGACGCCGGTTGGCCTTCTCTTGTTATAAATGGGGAGGGGGCGGAGCCCCCGTTGCCCATATCTTCCTCGCTTGCTCGCTTCTTCTTTGCTTCATTGCTTGCAGTGCCTCCAATGGCGCCACAAAGGAAGTTCACTGCCACCGAGAAGGGGAAGGCCCCTCGCGAGGTCCCTGGTTCCCCGCTGCCCAAGCGCGGTCGCGGCCGCCCGCACAAGCACGCTGCGACCCCCGCCATGGCCCACCGTCGAGGCGGCGCCATGGCACGCGAAGGGGGTCTTCCCAACCGTGGCGGTCCAGTCGACAGGGGGAGGCGCGCGATGGTGGCGAGGCCCCCCCTCCCGCGCTTCCATTTAGCGGAGGCGTCGCCGGAGTTCGTTGTCTGGTCGGAAAACCCGGCCGGCAACTGGCACCAGCTTCCGCGCTTCCTTGTCGATGAGCTGCCAGCCCCTGGTCCATGGGGGCCCTGGTTGCACGCGGATGGTTGTTGCAGCAAGGCCTCCTGGGTCGCGGTCGAGACTTCTGCCGTGGGCAACATAGCCCTGGCCCGCGGCTGGCAGACGTTCGCCCGCGCGCGCGGCCTGGGCAGGCGGTGCGCGCTCCACTTCAAGTATGACGGCTGGTCGACCCTCTACGTGAGGGTGTTCAGGGAAGATGGTCGCCGCGTCGGGTGCTTCCCCGAGACGAACGACGGTGAGGAGGTGCTCGGCCTTGGCGACGGTCGTGACGAGGATGAGGTAGATCCTGCCCTCAGCGGCGACCGCATCTCTTCCAGCTACAGCGGCTCTCCCTCCTACGACAGCTCTAGCAGAAGTGGCTATGACCAGCTGCCGCACCGCCGCGTTTGCTTCGAAGGAGGCAGCGGGCCATCTTGTCGTCGCGCCTTCGTGAAGCGCGAGGAGGGGTCTGGCTAGGCTTGGGCATCGCTAAGGGCCTGCCCCCGCGGATTGCTGAAACGCCGCTTTGTTTGGCTTTTTCCTTTCTTTTCCTGCACCAGAAAATGAAACCAGTATGGGCCCAGAGGGGCGTGTATCGAACTATGGTCCTTAGTTAATGCAACGTGCGTGTTATTCCCATGCCATGCTGTTATTTTGCGCATAGATAGCCTAACCCGACGTGTTTGGGATGCCCCTTCCTTCACGAGATATCTGTGTTTGCTCAGGAACTGCAAAAATTTGTTAGGGGGTGCGCTAGAGGATTTTGCCGTTCACCCGAACCTTGACATGGTGCTTTGCATCGTGGTACCCGAGGGGCACGGATTTAGGAGAGTTGCGCTAGCTTCCAGGCTCGAACGAGGGTGACTCGCGAGAAGGCAGAGAGAAGGAAAAGCTCGCGAGGGCACCTGCCTAGCCCCCTCGCAAGGTACACGAGAGAGAGATCACAGGTAAACTAGAGCCGAAAACACAGTAAAAGGCGAACGAACCAAATCAGCAAGGAACGCCAAAGGCAAACTCGATTAAGGAAAAGCAAGCCAACTACGGAAAGCAAATGAAAAGCCGCGTCTGGCACCTAATCTAGTCTTCAAGTCTTCTCACCAGTGTGGAGCTAAGTGTTGTCCACTAGGCATGGGAGGGAGCCCCAGGGCCTGAGGCCGGTGCTCCTGAGACTCCGAGGCATGTACAACCCCAACTCATTATTACGTGAGAGTGTCACGGGCGGCGATTCTTCACAAGCGCTGGGCCTTGCTTCACAGGCTCTTGGCCTTTCTTCACAGGCTCTGGGCCTTGCTTCACAGGCACTGGGCCTTGCTTCACAGGCTCTGGGCCTTACTTCACAGGCACTGGGCCTTGCCTCACAGGCACTGGGCCTTGCCTCATGGGTAGAACTTCTGAAGGTGCTGGATGTTCCAGGCGTTTTGGATAGGTGTCCCCTCTTGTGTCTCCAAGCGCACGGCGCTAGGCCTGGAGATGTGGACGACCCTGAATGGGCCCTCCCACATGGGTGAGAGCTTGTGCAAGCCTTCTCTGGAGAGGACCCGCCTCAGGACCAGGTCACCTGTCTCGAGCGTCCTGGAGCAAATGTTGCGGCAGTGGTAACGCCACAGCGCTTGCTGGTACCTTGCCGCCCTTAATGCAGCTTCGCGACGATGTTCCTCCCCTAGCACGAGATCCATCCCCCGCATGGCATCCTGCTGCGTTTTGTCGAACGCCAGGACCCGCGCGGAGCGATTCCTGACCTTGTGAGGGAGGACTGCTTCAGCTTCGTGGACGAGGAAGAACGGAGTCTCGCCTGTTGGCTTGGTAGCGGTGGTGCGGATGGACCACAGCACGGACTGGAGCTCGTCATGCCAGCCCCTGCCGCAAGCCTCCAGCTTCTTCTTGAAGGTCCTGGTCTTGAGGCCCCTCAGGACCTCAGCGTTGGCGCGCTCAGCCTGACCATTGCTCCTGGGGTGGGCTACCGAAGCGTACCAGATCTGCGTTCCAAGGTTAGCACAGTAGGTTTTAAATAGGTTACTAGTAAACTGCGAGCCGTTATCTGTGATAATGCAGTTGGGGACCCCGAAGCGGCTCATAAGGCCCTTGATGAACTTGACAGCATAGCCGGCTGGAATGGTTCGGACGGCTTCCACTTCCGCCCACTTGGTGAACTTATCGATGGTGATGTAGAGATAGCAGTAGCCCCTGGTGCTCGTGGGAACGGGCCTAGGATGTCTAGCCCCCAGACCGCGAACGGCCATGTGAGCGGGATGGTTTGGAGGCCCTGAGCAGGCTGGTGGCTTTGCTTGGCGTGGAATTGGCAAGCCTCACAGGACTTCACCAGCTCAGCTGCATCGTTGAGTGCTATAGGCCAATAGAATCCGCTACGGAAGGCCTTGCCGACGAGGGTCTGTGATGATGAGTTATGTCCACAGTCCCCGCTGTGTATATCAGTCAGCAGCTCCCTCCCTTGATCGCTGGAGATGCAGCGCAGCGTGACGTCGTTCGGCCGTTTCCTGTACAGCTCGCCGTCTTGAATGCAGTATGTTGTGGCCTGTCGGGACATGCGCTCTGCGTCCTCTTCTTTCTCCGACAGTGTCCCGTGCATCAGGTACTCCCTGAACTCCTTGGTCCAGCACTCCTCCTAGGGCTCGAGCGTCAAGAGAAGCCGAGCTCCTGAGGTTGGGCCGCAATCTGGGGCTCCCGAGGCCGGGGGCTGAGGGAGCTCCTCCCGAGGCTGAGTCGTGCTTGAAAGAGGCGGCGTAGCTAATGGCTTGAAGAGCCGCTCTTCGAAGACGCCTGGCTCTTGCGGTTTCCGCTTGGATGCTCTCTTGGCGATGTCGTCGGCTTCCTTGTTGGTGCCCCGGGGCACGTGCTGCAGCTCCAAGCCTGCGAACTGCTTTTCCATTTTGCGCACCTCGGCAAGGTAGGCCTCCATGTTCTCGTCCTTTGGCTCGTACACTTTGTTGAAGAAGTTGACGAGGAGCTGCGAGTCGCCCTTGATGGTAAGGCGCCTCACCCCCATAGCCGCCGCAGCCTTCAGGCCGGCTATGAGGCCCTCGTATTCTGCAATATTGTTGGAGACCTTCTCGCCGTGCTGAAAGCAGAGTTGCATGGCGTAGCAAAGCTTGTCCTGAGTGGGCGAGATGAGCACCGCTCCAGCCCCCACGCCCTAGTGCGCAAAGGCGCCATCAAAATACATGACCCAGCCGTCTGGCGCCTCGCTTCCTGGGGAGGTGGACCGGTCTTCTCCTTCCTCAAGAGCCGGGGCATCTGTCCATTCTGCCACAAAATCGGTGAGCGTGGCTCCCTTGATGACCCTGGTGGTGCTAAACTCTAGCTGAAATGCTTGCAGCTTGATGTTCCATTCAGCGACCCTTTCGGCTGAGTTTGGGCTCCTGAGTATCCTCTCCAACGGGTAAGACGAGACGACCTTGATGGGGTGCCCCTGGAAGTAGTGGCACAGCTTGCGCGAGGCCACCAAAAGTGCGAGCAGGAGCTTCTGCGACATCGGGTAGCGCGCCCTCGCGTCCCTCAGTACAGTGCTGACAAAGTACACTGGGTGCTCGACGAGGGCCGGTACACTGTTGAGGCTCGGGTCCCGCGTAGATTGTGGCATTTCCTGAGGTGATGGGTCTCCTGAGACCTAACCGCCCTCAGGAGCTTCCGTGATGTTGCTCTACTAAGCTAGGTCCTCCGCCGCTGATGGCTTCGTTGCACCTCTCTGGCCCCGTGCTGCATCAGCTCTACCCTTGTCTTGATGCTCCTCCCGAACCACCACCAGCGCCACGCTGGCGGAGTAGGGGGTGGCGGCAAGGTAGAGCAAAAGAGGCTCGAGAAGTTGTGGTGCCACCATCACCGGGGGGATGGTGAGGTATTTCTTGAGGTCTCGGAAGGCCTGGTCGGCCTCCGGGGTCCACTCGAAGGGGCCTTTCTTCTTCATGAGCTTAAAGAAGGGCAAGGCGCGCTCGCCTAGCTTAGAGATGAAACAGCCTAATGCGGTCACCCGTCCTGCCAGCTTTTGCATCTCCTTGAGGGTCTGTGGTGGGCTCATGTCCTCGATGGCCTGATCTTTTCCGGGTTCGCCTCGATCCCTCTGTGGGATACGAGAAACCCTAGAAACTTGCCGGATGGGATGCCAAACACACACTTCTTCGGGTTAAGCCTCAAGTTCACTTGGCGCAAGCCCTCGAAGGTCTCCACCAAGTCTTGAATCAACGTCATCGCCTCGCGATATTTGACCACTATGTCGTCAAGGTAGGCCTCTATGTTCCTGCCGAGCTGCCGCCCCAAGGTGATGTGCATCAGCCGCTGAAAGGTTGCGCCCGCGTTGCGAAGGCCGAAAGGCATGCAGGTGTAGCAGTACACCCCACATGGTGTCAAGAAGGCCGTCTTCTCCACATCCTCCACCGCCATCTTGATCTGATGGTATCCAGAGAACGCATCCAGGAAACACAGAAAATCGCACTCGGCGGTGGAGTCGACGATTTGAACGATGTGCGGAAGGGGGAACGGGTCTTGGGGGCAGGCTTTGTTTAGGTTGGTGAAGTCGACGCACATCCGTTCCTTCCCGCCTTTCTTCTTTACTACAACGGGGTTCGCCAGCCATTCGGGGTATCGAACTTCCCGGATTGTACCTGCCGCCTCCAGCTTGCGTGTCTCTTGGACGATGAAGGCCTGCTTCTCAGTGGAATGTCGTCTTGCTCGCTGCTTCACGAGGCGTATGTTGGGGCACACCTTAAGATGATGCCGGATTACCACTCTCGGGACCCCTACCAGTTGATCAGGCTCCCACGCGAATATCTCCTTGTTCGTGCGCAAAAACCTCACCAAAGCTTTTTCTTGCCCCGGGTTAAGGCCGGTACCTATGGTGAAGGTGGCTCCTGAAGACCCATACTCGTTGACCGGTACCTGCTTGGTCTCCGCCTTGTCTTGGGTGAACAGTTGCTTTTTCTTGATGGGCGCAGCCTCCTTGGCCTCCGATGCACTGACGCCGGCTGGCTGCGCCACTGCCGCGGTCTTGAAGGTGAGCCTAAGCGCCATCACGGCCTCCTTAGCGTACCCTTGGATGGTGAGGACGCCCTTTCTCCCTGGCATCTTCATGAGGTTGTAGGCCGGATGAGTTGCCGCCATGAACTGAGCGAGGGTCGGGTACCCGAGGATGGCATTGTACGAGAGACCGATGCGGGCGTTGTCAAAGTCCACCAGCTCGGTGCGATAGTTGTCCCACGTGCCAAAGGTAACAGGGAGGCGGATCTGCCCCAAGGGATGAGCAGCTCCACCGCCCATTCCTGTGAAGGGCTTGCTGAGGCCAAGCCGTTCGGGCGGCACATGAAGAAGGCTGAAAGCTTCCACGGAGAGCAATTTGAGGCCGGCGCCGCTGTCGATGAGGGTCTTGGTGATGGCCACGTTGCAGATGGTGGGCGTGCAGAGCATCGGAAGCATCCCTGAGCCGGCGGTGGAGCTGGCGGTGGTCTTCCGAGTCGAAGGTAAGGTCGGCTTCCGGCGCGGCCCAACCCGGCGGAGCCCCCAGGCGCTTGCAAGCGGCCCCAATCTGACGGAAGAAAGGCTTGACGTGGCGATCTGAAGGAGGTGCTTGGGAGCCGCCCAGCAGTGCCGCGACTGCATAGTGTGCCGGCGCCGCATAGCGCGCAGTGAAGAGGTCGCGGAGATCCCCCCAGGACGTCACCGTGGATCCCGAGAGGTCGAGCAGCCAAGCGCGCGACTCGCCGGCAAGGGCCAGGGGGAGCAAGTTTGGCATGATCTTGTCATCGCCTCCGGCTTCGAGGACGGCCTCCTTGTACGCTAGCAGGAACAGCGCCCAGTCTGCCGCGCCGTCGTAACGCAGCAGCATCTCTGGCCTGAACTTGACCGGCCACTGCACTCGTCGCAGAGCGGGGGCCAAGGCTCGGTACCCAGACTCCCTGCTGTTGGCGTTGGCTGCGGAGGTCGGTGGTGGGGCGCCCGCCATGGGAGCGCGGTGCGGCGGTACGGGGCGCTGGTTGATGGAGAGAAGCTCCAGCGCACCCCTACCTAGTGCACCAAATGTTGGGATATGGGTTTCTGGCAAACCCTTAAGGTTCAAACACTGGGGTGCGCGCGAAGTCTTTCCCTCCAACCGATCTACGCTCTAGCTCACTAAGATCTTGCGGACAAACGCGACGAACTCACAACACAAAAGGACATGGGGTTTATACTGGTTCGGGCCACCGTTGTGGTGTAATACCCTCCTCTAGTGCGGTGGTGGTGGATTGCCTTTTGGGCTGATGATGAACCATACAAGGGAAGAATGGCCTCCTAAGGTTGAGGCGTTCTTGAGCTCGGTGAGCTTGTGTGTGGGGGGGTGATCTCTCTCCCCCGCTAAAGTGGTGGCTAGTCCTATTTATAGAGGCCCTGGTCCTCTTCCCAAGTATCGAGTGGGAAGGGAGCCAATAATGGCGGGCTAATTTGAAGGAGGACAGCTAGTACAAGCTATCCTGACAAAAGTAGTCTTCGCGTGCACAAAGTTCTGGTGGTGACGTTGTTCTGGGCTCCACGATGACCTTCGTCTTATAGTCCATGGTCTTGGTCTTGTTGCACCGAAATGGAAACCTTTTCCTGAGGCCTTGGTACTCCGCGACTGCGCTTGCCCCCTTTGCACCAAAGAGGAAACAAGGACGCTGCGCGCGCTGGTGCCCGCCTGGTGTCAATCGTCATGGCTCACGTCACAAGAGCCTCGTGAGGTTCGCCTCGCCTTTATATCTCCGCTCCTTGTGAGCTTGCCTAGCTAGGCCACTCCAGAGGAGGTCTTGCGTCGTCCGCCTCGCGAGGCCTGGCCCCTCGCAAGGGTCTTGGGTGCTTTGTTGGTGAAGATGGGTCGTACGGCCTGCTGGCTCAGCCACGCCGCGGGCCGCAGGCAGGCAAGTCTCGGGACCCCCGTTCCCAGAACGCCGACACCCCGTGCTACCGGGGGCTTTGAATTCTTGTATGTTGTGATCGACAAGTTTACAAAGTGGCTAGAAGTGGGGCCCATGAGGAAGGTGGCTGCACAATCATCTATCAAGTTCTTGAAAGGATTGGTGTGTCGTTTCGGAGTACCCGCTAGAATCATCACTGACAACGGCACCCAATTCACAAGTTGTGTCTTCATGCAATACGTTCATGCCCTTGGAAGCAAGATCTCATTTTCCTTTGTTGCCCATCCCAGAAGCAACGTACAAGCTGAGAGGGCAAACGCTGAAGTGCTGCGAGGACTCAAGACAAGAACATTTGATAAGCTGCAGAAGTGTGGCAGGCGATGGATCGACAAGCTGCCAGTGGTTCTTTGGTCCCTCCATATGACACCAAATCGAGCTATTGACCAGACTCCATTCTCCCTAGTCTATGGGGCAAAAGCAGTGGTCCCCATGGAACTCATATACGGATCACCTCGAGTGCTTGCCTATGATGAAGTAGCGCAACAACAGCACCGGCGTGAAGACGTTGTGCTACTTGAGGAGAACCGTCTACGGGCTGCTACGTGTGTTGCACACTACCAGCAAGACCTGTGTCACTATCACAGCTGCAGGGTTCATGCCCGGAGTTTTGAGGAAGGCGACCTTGTCCTTAGGCATGTTCAATCCGCCAAGGGTGCAAACAAGTTGACGCCTAAGTGGGAAGGCCCTTACCGGGTAGTACGAGTCTCCAGACCCGGCGCAGTCTGTCTGGAGATCAGAGATGGCATTCAGTTGCAAAACTCATGGAACATTGAGCATCTCCGTAAGTTCTACCCATAAGGCGCGGTTGTCGGGCCTTGCTGGCAGCCATCCTTTTGTACAAGCCTTAACAATGTTGCATGTAACCCTTTGTACAAAGCCAGGCACAGACCCTGAGCACCAGAGAAATAAACGAAGCGCTGGGGGCCCCAAAAAAAACGTGCATGCATGCATAAGCATATCATGAGCATAGCATGTTCATGTAGATAAGATCACATTTATCTCTGTTTTCATCTACGCTAAGCTGCAGGGTTCTTGCTGCGGACTTGGTCCCGAAGACAAGAAATGAAGACAAGCCTACAGGACTGTCCCCGGCAAGCCAAACAGATAAGTTTCTCCTTATCCATACCCGTTCTGTAAAGAGAATCTTGTGCATATGAAAACCTCCCTACCTTTGAAACATAGGTGCTCCCATCCTTTGACTCGAACATTGCTTCGGTCAAGATGGTCATAGTGGCCTTTGACGAAGAAAGGTTTAGCGAGGGGCTGGTCCCTTTTTATAGCTTTGTGCCCGACAGGCCTAGCCTCGCGGCAACAAGTTAAGGGCACCGGCAGGATAGCTTGCCAGAGAAAACTTGTTTACTTTAACGTATAGAGGCATCTCACCTCTCAATGGACATGGTACATGCACAAGTACCCAGCAAGGCTTGTCTTATTCATTAATATGCTGATAAGCAAGTACAGATCTTACAGAACGCAAACATGGATAAAGAAGATCACATAATTTAGACTAAAGTTTGGTAAATGCCTACACATTTTAGACTGAAAAAGATAAGTGTCCCGTAATCCCTTTCTTGTCCTTATCCTCCTAGGAACTACAGTGGGAGCCGAAGAGGGCCAAAAGGAGTTCCTGAGCAGAAGCCAGCCCGATCCCATCAGGCCTTGCCAGGCGCAGCCTAACAAGGTCGGGAGTGGAGAGGCTGCAAAGGAGAGGGGCGGAGTAAGCAGCTCGGCGGTGCCCTGGTCACCACCCCTAGGGCCAGCAAGAAGCCCCAGCACAAGAGCTGGTGGGAAGCACTGCTGGAGGAGGCGCAGGCAGCAAGAGAGCGTCCTCCTCCCCGGAAACCGTCCTGAAGAGGCTGGTGATGATGGTGCCGAGGAAGAGCGGAAAGGTGAGGCAGCAGGCCGACAGTATGAGACGAAGGCGTCGGTACCATCATACTCTGACCTGATGGCCTGTCACCCGGCTTCTCTGTCTTCCCTCATTCTTTCTTCGTCACTACCGCTCTAGGAGGATGTCAGCCCCTCTATCCGTCACCTCCCCCAGAGAAACAACATGTGATGGCGGCATCCGAAGCGCGCCAGGAGCAGTGCTCCCACCTTAGAGGGCAGGATGGCGCCACCGTCTTCAATGTTCGCCCCGACTCCGCTGGAAGGAGCAGTGCTGGTATTACCAAGGATCCCGGGCGCTGCACCCCAGACAGGCGCCAGGAGCCTCGCCATCAAGTTGACGAACCTCGATGACTTGGGGCCAGGGAAAACACTCTCCACCAAGTTGCCGGCTCATGTGGGAGAGGCGGGCGCCTTGCCGTCTTGGGAAAGTGCAATGTCTCCCACTCCATGGACAGTCTGGCGCCCACACCTCTGATCGCTACATCTCCCGCGGCCCCGGACCAGGCTCACTCCCCAAGCGCCAACACGAGGATTCGGCATCCTCAACCCTACACTGGGGCCCGGGGCCTAGCCCCGGCCTCCCCTCCATGACATAACAAGGGAAAGAGAAAGGAATGAAAAAAGAGAGGTATGTGGATGGGCACCTCTTCTCCATCCTCGCCCCTCTTTTATAGGCAAACTGGAGCTGGGGGCTGATCCTTCACCACCGCCCCAGAGGAGTTTCTTTCCGATCTGACCCGTCTAAACCACCGCCGACGGTCGAATCCGATTGCCGTCTCCTCCCACTAATCCAAGAAGACCGGGCCCATGCCATGGTGCTCTCTCCCACACCACGGGCCTTCGTTACCTACCCCACTCAATGCATGCAGCATAGGTGGCAAAGGATAAGGGCGTGGTGGGATAAGTTAATTGCCAGTTACTCCCCGTGTGTTAAAGTCATTCACGGGCCATTACAGAGGTGGCCCCGCTACAATTGGCACCACGCGACATGAGGGAAAACCGAAAACTGGCCCAAGTGCAGGTTAATGAAGAAGCAAAGAAGATCTCAAAGGACAAGCTACCGCAACCCTCTCGCCTATGTACTGGACAGGGCCTACCCCGACGACGCTTGGCGGCGCGTTCGAGCCAGGCCTGGGGGATCCTATCGGTGCAACAAACCCCAGGCATATGTTGCCCATACTGTACACAGGCTCAAGAGTGAGTTTGCAACATCCAAGACAAGACCAAGCCAGAGAGATAACTCTTTGAGGAATCAAAGGGCAAATCAAGAAGACCAAGACCAAGCTAAGTGAACAAGATACCATTAAGGAAAAACCTCCCTTGTCGGGCAGGCAGGCCTGGCGAGGTCGACGTTGCACCGAAGACAAGTCACAAGACTGCCCCAGCAAGCTTGCCAGGAACGCCGAGGGCGAGTTACCCTGCCAAGGCTCCAACGCTCCACTGCTCCACCTCACAACAACGCAAGTCACCTATTGGTGCGGTGTCGAGCCCCCAAGTGATTAAGTGGCTATTATTTGGCACGTGGCAGCCATTTATGAAGGAAATCATCTCCAAATGACACCCATCTAGGGACGTGTCACGCAGGCAGGCGAGAAGGTGGCGGAACAGCACGACAAGGCTTGCCGGGGTACACCATGATGTGACACTAAGCGGTGCATTTAATGCACCTTGTCGTGTCTGTAGAGTTGGGTATGATAGCACTGTTTGCTGTCTAAGCAATGCGTAATGATTTATTTGCCATTTGTGGTGACCCCTTGAACTATAAAAGGAGGGCCGTGGCGACCTTAGAAAGGATTCAGACGTTTGTACACTCATACGCGCGTAGCTGTTCTCGTCCCGAGGCAACCTTACTGAGCGAGAGCGTTGCGCCTCCAACACGGTCCCCTCATCAATCCACCAAAGCAGGAGTAGGGTTTTACGCCTTGCGGTGGCCCGAACCTGGGTAAAAACTACTCATGTGATCGCTGTTGTGCTGCTCTATGCTCTCAGCTCTTTGTGCAATGTGCTCTTCCCCCCTGCTGAACCACAAGGGGCCGATGTTCCCGTAGGTGGTCGTGTTTTCCCATGACAATCTTCAAGCTTCACGAGCGATTTGAATAGCTCGAAGCACAGATCTAAGACTTACAAAGCCAAAACTATGAGTATGAGTCCAGATTTAAGAGGATGAGTTTCACTGCAGATTTCAGGATTCCAGAGACTCGTTCATCCTTCTATGATGGGGAGCCTATGTCATGGAAGACAGAGGACAAGCCTCCCACATCTTCAACTTCATCACCACCTCCAAGGAAGGATACTTGAGTACACGGGTATGGGAACTTCCCTTGGCTTGTGCCAAGCTTGGGGCAGGTGCCCCGGTATCGTATCACCATCTTTATCATTATCATCTATCTCAGTTTGATCATTTTGGTTAAATCGTGATTTAGTAGAATAAAAGTTTTAGTATGATTTAGTCTTTACATTTTTTCTTTGTGATCTATCTATGTAATTGAGTTTGAGAGTTATATAATAAAGATTAGTTTTGAGTTGTGTGTTTTTCTTTCTTGCTTCGATCTTAGAGATGAAAAAGAATAAAGGAAATAAAATATTATATAATAATCTTATGGAGAGTGATGACTTCACATATAAGAAGTATAATGCATGAAATTTGTTGAAGGTTGACAAACATAGTATTGGTCATCATTGCAATTAATGGGAAGTAATAAAGGAAGAGAGGTCTCACATATAAATACACTATCTTGGACATCTTTTATGATTGTGAGCACTCATTAAAATATTATATGCTAATAAGTTGATGTTAGACAAGGAAGACACCGTAATGAGTTATGTTTTCTTATATCCAAATAGAAGTTATATTGTCATGGATCCTCCAACATGTGGAGCTTTCCTTCCATCCCATGCTAGCGAAAATTCCGCACCAAGTAGAGATACTACTTGTGCATCCAGAATATTTAAACCCAGTTTTGTCATAAGAGTCCACTATACCTACCTATGGATGGAGTAAGATCCTTCAAGTAAGTTGTCATTTATTGCAAAGCAATAAAATTGCTCTCTAAATATGTATGATCTTTTAGTGTGAGGAAAATAAGCTTTGTACGAACTTGTGATGAGGAAGAAATAAAAGCGACGGACTACATAATAAAGGTTGCTATCACAAGTGGCAATATAAAGTGACGTTCCTTTGCATTAAGAGTTTGTGCATCAAAATAAAAAGCACGTGAAAACCTCTGCTTCCCTCTGCGAAGGGCCTATCTTCTATTTTTAAAATATCTACATGTATGCAAGAGTCATGATGATCTTCACCATCCCTTTTATTTTCCTATTTTTGGCAAGCATCATGTGTTGGAGAAAGATATAGGCACACATATCTAGTCGGATGTGGTGATCATGAGTTATTATTGTTGACATTACCCTTGAGGCAAATGGTTGGGAGGCGAAATTATAAGCCCCTATCTTTCTATGTGTCCGACTAAAGCTTTGGTTTCAAAAGCATCACGTGAGTGTTAGCAATTATGAAAGACTAAATGATGGTTGAGTATGTGAACTTGCTAAATAAAAGCTGTTACATAGACTCTTTCTGAAATTATGACAAATTGCAATTGCATCAATGACTGAGATCATGGTTTGTTAGTTTTTAAGGAAGTTTATGGTTCATACTTTACCTTGTGAATGAACTATCACTTTATATTGAGAAGTTATATGACAATATACTACTATTCTAATGATGATCATGATACCTTCATGTCCATATTTTGCTTTATCAACACCTCTATCTCTAAACATGTGGTCATCATTATCGATTTCGGCTTTCGCTTGAGGACAAGCGAGGTCTAAGCTTGGGGGAGTTGATACGTCTATTTTGCATCATGTTTTTATGTTGATATTTATTGCATTATGGAATGTTATTACACTTTATATATGATGCAATTCTCATACCTTTTCTCTCTTATTTTGCAAGATTCACATGAAGAGTGAGAATGCCGGTAGCTGGAAGTCTGGACCGGAAAGGAGCAAATCTGAGATCCCTATTCTGCACAACTCTAAATGTCGTGAAACTTTATGGAGAATTATTTTGGAACATACAAAAAATTATTGGGAGACGAAATACAAGGAGGGAACCCACCAGGTAGCGACAAGCCTGGGGGCGCGCCCCTGAGCTTGTGGGCCCCCTGGCCAGGCCCCGGTGCCCATCTTCTGCTATATGAAGTGTTTTGACCTAGAAAAAATAGAGAGAAGGCCTTCGGGATGAAGCACCGCCGTCTCGAGGCAGAACCTAGGCAGAAGCAATCTAGGTCTCTTCCGGAACGATTCCGCCGGGGAAACTTCCCTCCGGGAGGAGAAAACGAAGCCATCGTCATCACCAATGATCCTCTCATCATGGGAGGACCAATCTTCATCAACATCTTCACCAGCACCATCTCATCTCAAACACTTGTTCATCTCTTGTATCCAATCTCTGTCTCAAAACCATAGATCGGTACCTGTGGGTTGCTAGTAGTGTTGATTACTCATTGTAGTTGATGCTAGTTGGTTTATTTGGTGGAAGATCATATGTTCAGATCCTTAATTCTATCCAATACCCCTTGGATCTTGAACATGAATATGTCTTGTGAGTGGTTACTTTTGTTCCTGAGGACATGGGAGAAGTCTTGTTATAAGTAATCATGTGAATTTGGTATTCGTTTGATATTTTGATGAGATGTATGTTGTCTTTCCTCTAGTGGTGTTATGTGAATGTCGACTACATGACACTTCAGCATGATTTGGGCCTAGGGGGAGGCATTGAGAAGTAACAAGTAGATGATGGGTTGCTAGAGTGACAGAAGCTTAAACCCTAGTTTATGTGTTGCTTCATAAGGGGCTGATCTGGATCCACATGTTTAATGCTATGGTTAGATTTATCTTAATTCTTCTTTCGTAGTTGTGGATGCTTGCGAGAGGGGTTAATCATAAGTGTGAGGCCTGTCCAAGTAAGGAGAGCACCCAAGCACCGGTTCACCCACATATCAAATTATCAAAGTTGTGAACATGAATTATACGAGCATGATGAAAACTAACTTGATGATAATTCCCATGTGTCCTCGGGAGCGCTTTGCTTTATATAAGAATTCATCCAGGCTTGTCCTTTGCTATAAAAAGGATCGGTCCACCTTGCTGCACCTTTGTTGCACTTGTTACTTGTTAACCGTTACGACTTAGCTTGCCACCAAACAATTTGTTACCGATAATTTTAGTGCTTGCAGAGAATACCTTGCTGAAAACCGCTTGTCATTTCCTTATGCTCCTCATTGGGTTCGACACTCTTACTTATCGAAGGACTACAATTGATGCCCTATACTTGTGGGTCATCAGTGTCCGGCGCGCGTATGACCTGTGTCTCCCCTGTGCCTTCCGCGATGAAGAGGGTGGTTCGAGTTTCTGAGGACATGTGTGATATGGAGGATTTTGTGGAGGCGAGGATAGGGGGAGAAGAAGGCCAAATTTGGGGGTTGCGAGAGGAAACAGACAACAGAGAGCGAAGAGATGACGTTTATGGGGTCCCTAACCCTTGCTGACAGTTGCTACAGTTGTTTCGTGTGCGATTATGTGTGTAGAAAAAACATTGAAAATGCAAACGAGTTGTTTGCGATGGCTAGGAGCATCGCACACGATGTGTGGTGCGAGTACTCGTGTGTGATGATTTGTAAGTTACACATACATGTCCTTGTGTTAACACGTGTGTGCGAGCACGTGACACAGCATACGGTTGTGTGCTAGGAATTGTGTGCTCCACTTCGTCTTCCCGCGCTCTAGCGAAGACTTACCACGCAGCCACAGGGGTAAATCATAAAACCCTCAATCCCCTAGCCAACTGCTAGCTATAAATAACCACAACAATGGTCGGCGGCATTGACTAGCTATTGATCGCCTTAATAGCTAGTTACCCACACATACCGGCATACCCCCAATGGTCGGCGACAAGATGGAGTTGGGCAACAGCAGAATCGAGGCTAGAGGCGTGATGGTGTAGGATCGAAAGTATGTCTAGAGGGGGGTGATTAGACTACTTGACCAAATAAAAATCTAGCCTTTCCTAATTTTAAGTCTTGGCAGATTTTAACAACTTAGCACAAGTCAAGTAATTAACCTACACATGCAATTCTAAGAGTATAGCAGCGGAATGTAAAACAATTGCATATGAAGGTAAAGGGAGGAGTTTGTGGGAGAAAACGCAATGTAGAGACGGAGATTTTTGGCGTGGTTCCGATAGGTGGTGCTATCGTACATCCACGTTGATGGAGACTTCAACCCACGAAGGGTAACGATTGCGCGAGTCCATGGAGGGCTCCACCCACGAAGGGTCCACGAAGAAGCAACCTTGTCTATCCCACCATGGCCATCACCCACGAAGGACTTGCCTCACTAGGGTATATCTTTACGAAGTAGGCGATCTCCTTGCCCGTACAAACTCCTTGGTTCAACTCCACAATCTTGACGGAGGCTCCCAAGTGACACTTAGCCAATCTAGGAGACACCGCTCTCCGAAAGGTAATAGATGGTGTGTTGATGATGAACTCCTTGCTCTTGTGCTTCAAATGATAGTCTCCCCAACACTCAGCTCTCTCTCATAGGATTGGATTTGGTGGAAAGAGGGTTTGAGTGGAAAGCAACTTGGGGAAGGCTAGAGATCAAGATTTATGTGGTTGGAATGGAATATCTTGACCTCAACACAAGTCTAGGTGGTTCTCTCTCAGAAAATGTATGTTGGAAGTGTAGGCATGTTCTGATGGCTCTCTCCATGAATGAAGAGTGGGTGGAGGGGTATATATAGCCTCCACACAAAATCTAACCGTTACACACAAATCACCAAACTCAGTGGGACCGAATCATGAAACTCGGTCAGACCGATTTAGTTCAAAATGTGAATGTTAGGATTTTCGGTGGGACTGACATGTCAACTCGGTGGGACCAATTCTATTAGGGTTAGGGCATAATGTAATCTCGGTGAAACCGATTACACAAACTCGGTGGGACCGATTTTGGTAATAGGCAAACAGAGAGTTGGTTAGGAAAACTCGGTTGGACCGATTCGCTCATCTCGGTTAGACCAAAACATTACGAAGGGGAAACAGAGAGTTTGCATTGCAATCTCGGTGGGACCGATCGCTATTCTCGATTGGACCAAAACGTTACAAAGAGAAACAGAGAGGTTGCAATCCCATCTCGGTGAGACCGAGATCCCTATCGGTGAGACTGAAATGACTAGGGTTTGTGGCAGTGGCTATGTCAAGTGAACTCGGTGGCGCCGGGTAGGAAATTTTGGTGGGGCCGAGTTTGACTTTTGGTTTGGGACATATGTGGATATGAGAAAGTAGTTGAGCGTTTTGGAGCACATCACTAAGCATTTTGAGCAAGTAACTCATTAAGCAACACCTCATCCCCTTTTAATAGTATTGGCTTTTCCTATGGACTCAATGTGATCTTGGATCACTAAAAGGAAAATGTAGAGTCTTGAGCTTGAGCCAACATGTGTTCTTAGTATTTTGAGGGGTCCACTTTCTGATCCATGCCATGCCAAACATTGAGTTTTCCTGAAATATTTATCTTGAAATAGCATTAGCTCAATGGGCTATATGTTGTTAGGAATTACCAAAACCACCCAGGGATAGTTGCACTTTCAATATCCCCCTTTTTGGTAATTGATGACAACATATAGATCAAAGCTTCAACAGATGATAATAAGATTGAAAAACATCGTCGCTTTGAGAAGTATGTGATAAGCAAGAGCTCCCCCTAAATTTCTGCATTATTTAAAATTTCTTTTGATGAAAATGCACAATCAATTAGGATCATGGGTTACTCTTCCATGTCACATACATCTTGGTGGAGCACTCAAAATGATAGAAATTAAAATCATGCACTCATCACCAAGCAAGTGAATGATCATATATGGACATAAAAGATAGTATGATATAAACATGCATTAAGGTAGCAAATGATCAATCACATGATCACACAAGTATCTCACACAAGGGCATAAAGTATCTCACACAATAAAAAGTTCAACCTAAGGCAAAGATGCAAAACACTCTCTCGAAGCCTATGATCTATACATATTTCTCCCCCTTTGGCAACAAGTTACCAAAAAGTTCAAATATGCATAGTGATATGCGTCTCTCAGGCTTGGTCTTCGGGAGGTGGTGTAGAGAGAACTCCAAGGACGAAGGCATCTGTTGATGTAGTTGGAGCTGGTGGAGTGGCTGCTGGAGGTGGAACTGGAGCTGTACCTGCTGGTGTTGATGTTGTAGCTCTAGAATCTGTCACTAGCACGGCAGCAGACCTTTGACTCTGCATCTGTGGTTACCTTGCCTCTCTTCTCTTCTTCTTCCTCCTAAAGCTTCTCAACAGTTGTTTGAATCTCAGTTTCCTTCAGATCAAGATCATAAAATTTGGTCTCTATGATCCTCTCCAAGCTCTCCTGGTTTTGAGTCAGGGTGGCCAAGCCCTTCTCAATCTTGAGTGTAGACTGGATGAGATATGCAAGTTGATCTTGCTTGCTCTTCAGGAAAACTTGAGATGCATCTTCAACACTTGGCATCTTGGCAGCTTTCTCAGCCTTTGCTTTGGCTCTCTTCTCCTGTGCTTGAACTGATGATGGTTCCTCCTTGTTCATCACAACAGTATTATCTTCAAAATCAGGATACAGGGGTTGATGCTCCTTATCCAACAGATATGTTCTTATAGGATCGAAAGTATGTCTAGAGGGGGGTGATTAGACTACTTGACCAAATAAAACTTATCATTTTCCCAATTTTAGTTTTTGGCAGATTTTAGCAACTTTGGACAAGTCAAGCAATCATAACACAATTCAAGCAAGCATGCAAAGAGTATATCAGTAGCGCAAAGTAAAGCATGAAACTTGCAAGAATGTAAAGGGAAGGGTTTGGAGGATTCAAACGCAATAGGAGACACGGATGTTTTTGTCGTGGTTCCGATAGGTGGTGCTATCATACATCCACGTTGATGGAGACTTCAACCCACGAAGGGTAATGGCTGCGCGAGTCCACGGAGAGCTCCACCCATGAAGGGTCCACGAAGAAGCAACCTTGTCTATCCCACCATGGCTATCGCCCACGAAGGACTTGCGTCACTAGCGGTAGATCTTCACGAAGTAGGTGATCTCCTTGCCCTTACAAACTCCTTGGTTCAACTCCACAATCTTGTCGGAGGCTCCCAAGTGACACCTAGCCAATCTAGGAGACACCACTCTCCAAGAAGTAACAAATGGTGTGTTGATGATGAACTCCTTGCTCTTGTTCTTCAAATGATAATCTCCCCAACACTCAACACTCTCTCACAGGATATGGATTTGGTGGAAAGAATATTTGAGTGGAAAGCAACTTGGGGAAGGCTAGAGATCAAGGTTCATATGGTAGGAATGGAATATCTTGGCCTCAACACAAGTGTAGGTGGTTTTCTCTCAGAAAAGGTAATTTGGACTTGTAGTTCGTTCTGATGGCTCTCTCCACAAATGAAGAGGAGGTGGAGGGGTATATATAGCCTCCACACAAAAACTAACCGTTACACACAACTTGCCAATCTCGGTGGGACCGAATTGATAAACTCGGTCGAACCTGTAAGTGCATCTAGTGCCACCCCTAGTTGGTTTTGGAGTATTGACGACAAACCTAGTTGAGGGACTAATGTGTTTGTGAGAATTGCAGGATAACACAGGTAGAAGTCCCTCATTGATTCGGTTTTACTACCAGAGATGACCCCTAAAACTTTATGAAGACATTGAAGTCAAAGGTGGTATATGAAGATATTCACATTGAAGACTATGACAAGAGAAGACACGATATGAAGCCTATGGAGCTCGAAGACTTAGATCTTTCGTAGTTCTTTTTTTTTGTGTTGAGTCAAAGGAACCACCGAACTGTTAAGTGGGGTCTAAGAGAACCAGTCAGAATGACTGAAGTGATGCCTAAACCTAAACCAAAAAAAACCTATGTCTTCGAGTGAAGACAATGAGAGCGAATCTTGTCCAGAGTCGGACAAGTCAGCTTTGCTTGTAGCCCAAGTAAAGTTGCCGTGTGAGTTTGAAATCTGACCGTTGGGACACGTGTCAGTTCCTTAGTGACCCAGGGTTATTTTGGACAAATCAGGTCGGGTTGCCAAGTGGCTATAAATAGCCCACCCCCTACAACCATCAACGGTTGGCTGCTCAGATTGAGAGAACGGCTTTTGTCGTTTGAGAGCAACCCACCTCGAAGCCTTTGAGAGAGAATTCCTTGCGAGGATAAAGCCCTAACCACCCAGAGCCAGAGAGAATTGGGCATCACTTAAGTCTTCTTGTCTGTGTGATCTGAAGACTTATTACACTTGAGGACTATGCATCCTCCAGCCGGTTAGGCGTCGCGTTCTGAGCATCCAAGAGACATTGTGGATTGCCGGTGAACGAAGTCTGTGAAGGTTTGGGAGTCTACCTTGAAGACTTACCTAAGTGATTGGGTGAGGTCTATGTGACCTTAGCTCAAGGAGATTAAGGTGAGGACTGGGTGTCCTGAGCTGCGTGTTCAGGACTGGGTGTCCGGGACTGTGTGTCCTAAGGTTTAAATACCTAGCCGCTCCAACCAGACGTACAGTTGTCACAGCAACTGGAACTGGTCCAACAAATCATTGTCTTCAACGAGTCACTGGTTTCATCTTCACTTCACTTTACTTACTGTTACTCCTTGTGAAGTCATTGTATGTTTGCTCTATCATTTGTCTTCACTGAGTGACTGCATGTTCTGTTTGGCTTCACAATATCTTCCTACCTGATCCTTACTGCCTAGCTGCTATTAGTCTTTGTGCTTTCACTTCATTGAATACTTGACTATGGTTTGCCTAGTGTAGCCTACCTTCCGCTGCATGGTAATAGGTTTAATTTTATCGTTTGTCTTCAAAACTCCCATGTTCTGAAGACTTTCATAAAAATCGCCTATTCACCCCCCCCCCCTAGTCGATATAACGCACTTTCAGAACCGATTCAGCAAATCTAGTGACCGTTAGGATTTTCGGTGGGACCGACATGGTTAGGGTTAGGGCATAAAGTAATCTTGGTGATACCGGTTACACAAACTCAATGAGACCGATTTTGGTAATAAGCTAACTAGAGAGTTGGTCAGGTAAACTCGGTGGGACCGATTCGCTCATTTCGGTGAGACCGAAATGTTACGGAAGGGAAACAGAGAGTTTACATTGCAATCTCGGTGGGACCGATCGCTCATCTCGGTGAGACCGAAACGTTAGGAAGGGAAACAGAGGGATTACAATCCCATCTCGGTGAGACCGAGATCCCTATCGGTGAGACCGATTTGCCTAGGGTTTGTGGCAGTGGCTATGACATCTGAACTCGGTGGCGCCGGATAGAAATAATCGGTGGGGCCGAGTTTGACTTTTGGTTTAGGTCATATGTGGATGTGAGAAAGTAGTTGAGGGCTTTGGATCATATCACTAAGCATTTTGAGCAAGAGCCCCATTAAGCAACACCTCATCCCTCCTTGATAGTATTGGCTTTTCCTATAGACTCAATGTGATCTTGGATCACTAAAATAGAAAATGTAGAGTCTTGAGCTTTGAGCTTGAGCCAATCCTTTTGTCCTTAGCATTTTGAGGGGTCCACTTTTCTCATCCATGCCATGCCAATCATTGAGCTTTCCTGAAATATTAATCTTGAAATAGCATTAGCTCAATGAGCTATATGTTGTTAGGAATTACCAAAACCACCTAGGGATAGTTGCACTTTCAGTGTCCCCCTTTTTGGTAATTTATGACAACATATAGATCAAAGCTTCGACAAATGATAATAAGAATGAAAAACATTGTCGCTTTGAGAAGTATGTGAAAAGCAAGAGCTCCCCCTAAATTTGTGCATAGTTTAAGATTTGCTTTGGACTGCAAATGCACAATGAATTAGGATCATGGGTTACTCTTCCATGTCACATACATCTTGGTGGAGCGCTCAAAATGGTAATAATTAAATACATGCACTCATCACCAAGCAAAGTGAATGATCATATGGGGATATAAAAGGATAATGTCATCCAACAAGCATTAAGGTAGCGTATGATCAAACACATGATCATCCAAGTATCACACAAAAGCATAAAGTATCTCAAACAAGCAAATAACAAAGTTCAACCACCAAAAAGAAACAAGAGAGAACAAAGAGCAACACTCTCTCTCAAAGCCTATGATCTATACATTTTCTCCCCCTTTGGCAACAAGTTACCAAAAAGTTCATAAAAATGCATAGTGCTAGATCGACTCTCAGGCTTGGTCTTCAGCTGGTGGTGTAGATAAAACTCCAAGATCGAAGGCATCAATTGATGTAGATGGAGATGGTGGAGTGGGTGCTGGAGCTGGTGGCACTGAACTGTAGCTGGTGCAGATGAAGTTGCTCTGGTGTCTATAACTGGCACTGCAGCAGATCTTTGTCCTCTGGGCACTCTAGCAAAAGCATCAGTGGTAGACTTGCCCTTCTTCTCCTGCACTTCATCCTAAAGTTGCTCAACAACTGACTGTATCTCAGTGACCTTCACATCTAAATCATAGAACTTCTGCTCCATGATCCTCTCCAAGCTCTCCTGGTTTTGAGTCAGGGTGGCCAATCCCTTCTCAATCCTTAGAGTGGAGGCAATCAAGTAGCCAAGCTGATCTTGCTTGCTCTTCAAAAGATACTGAAATGCCTCATCAATGGTTGGCATCTTTGCAGCCTTTTCAGTCCTTGCCTTCTCCCTCTTTGCTTGTGCTTGCATAGAAGATGGTTCATTCTCATCCATCACCACAGTGTTGTCCTCAAAGTCTGGGTAGATGGGCATATGTTCCTTGTCCAAGAGATATGTGCTAGTGCCCATCTTGGAGTTGATTAGCTCCTGGATCTGTGGGGCATACCCACAACTTCTCTTCTGATCTGCAGCTGTTCTCTTTATAGTTTCCACAATTAGGCTCATGACTTTGAACTTTTGAGGCACATCAAATATATGAAGCAGGTTAATTCCATGGCCTCTGATCATCTTGTGATCACCTGACTTTGGCAATACAGTGTGCCTGAGGATCCAGTTGATTGTTGGCAAACCTGACAGAAGGTAATGTACTGATCCAAATTTGTGTGTCCCAAGAGCAGCATCTGGGATCTCTCTGTACATATGTGCCATGGTGTTGTGATCCTTCTTCTTCTTGGCATATACATCCAATTCAACTTCATTCTCCTTAGGAGCATTGATCAATTTTTCCCATTCTTCAATTGTTGACTGGTACCTAGTACCTTCAGACATCCAGACAATCCTTCCATCTGGGTAGAAATGAGTTGTGGAGTAGAACTGCATAATAAGCTCATCATTCCACTTTGTGAGCTTCTGCCCAACAAAGTCCTCTACTCCACAAGACTTGAAACTATCATAGACTCTAGGATAGTGGTCTTCATTTTCCTTGATGTACTCCCAGTCCACCCATCTCATATCACAGACTATAGGCTTGTTGTCAAGCAACACTGTCTCATAGAAGTCATGTTGTTCCTTTGTATGGAACCTGTAGTCCACAACAGTTCTTCTCCTGACTGCATAGGGATCAGTCAATCTCCACTGTCTGAGTCATGCATCCTTCCTGAGCTTCATGTCCTCAGCTACTGGATGAGCATCATTGTGATCTAGAATTTTGGGCTTCAACTTCCTCAAGACATGTGACTCATCATCTTCTTCTATAGCAGCTTCAGACACTGGGGCCTTGTTCTTCTCTGCAGCTGGAATATTCCTTGTACTCCTCTTGGGTGCAGTTTTGGGTTTTGGAGCAGCTGCCTTGGGAGCTTCTTCGGGCTTAGATGGAGCAGCCCCTAATCTTATTGCATCTCCCATAAGCTTTTGAGCTTTAGGTGCTGGTGCAGCATCCTCTTCCTCTTCATCATCATCTCCCATAATTGATGATCTGCCAAGCACTCTGGCAGTGGTCTTCTTAACCCTTTCCTTCCTTTTCTTGCCTTCTCCAACTGCCTCTTCAGATGGCTTGGAGGTTTCAGCAGTGGATGCTCTGGCCTTTGACATAGGAACTCTCTTGGCATCAACCTTTGTCTTCATTCCTGGCTTAGTGGTAGTAGTTGTGCCATATTACTTTTTCAGAACTTTCTTCTTTGAGGTGGCCTCTTCCTCAACAGCCACATAGTCCTCATCCTCAAAATCTGAGGTTCTCTTCTTTCTGGCCCTGGTGGCTGCCTTAGGCAAGTTGTTGGGTGTACTCCTGCTTCCATCATCAGATGAACTTGAGGGACTAGTGCCCTCACTTAGTTGAACTTGCTCCTCAGACTTGTTCTGACTGTCACTTTGATTTGACATGATGCAAACACTGACAGAAGACCCTGTGAATAGATTATAGATGATATAGATTGGATGAGCATCACAAAGTACAGAGGTTTTTGCAAAAGAATGAGTCAAAAACTTAGTTTTAGTTTTCCACAGAAAGCATTTCGTATCTACCGATTTGAAAACTCGGTGATACTGAAGCAGCTTTTGGAACCTAAACTAGTGAACTTGGTCAGACCGAGTCACAGTTCGGTGGCACCGAGACTGCTAGGGTTTCACAAAGAATTGAACTCGGTCACACCGATTTGCAATTCTCGGTCAGACCGCTAATCACATGTGCGATGGCCTTAGCCAAATCGGTGGAACCGATTTCAACAACTCGGTTGGTCCGAGATGATTTTGGCGGAAACCTAACCCTGAATTTTCAATCCACAACTAAACTACGGAGTGATTTCGCTGGATAGAGTGATCTCAATCGTGGAAAGATACATGGCAAAACAATGTGCTAGGAATCGGAGTGAGATTAGCACAAGGATCAAGTCCATACCCTAAGTGCGGCGATGGACCTGCTACGGCGGCAACGGCGGAGAAGATTTCCGTTGACGGCGGTGGAGACCAGCAGTGGGAGGCAGCTGGCGATGAGGAGGACGATTCGGAGACCCAGGGAGGCAGAGCAGGCTGAGCGCGGGCGAAGGGGTTTGGAGAATTTTCCAAATTTTGGCCCCGGGATATATATAGCCTGACCCTGTCGGTGTGACCGAGTGGAACAACTCAGTGGCACCGAGATGCGTAACTGCAAGCAGTTACTGCAACTCAGTGTGACCGAAAAGTTCAAATCGGTTGCACCGAGATTGAAAATCTAGATCGACTTAGTGATCTCGGTATGACTGAAATGAATGAATCGGTCAGACCAAAACGCACAAAGAAGTTTTGGAAGTTTAAGTCTATGATGAATCGGGGACTCCAAGTGCTCCTCACACAGAGTGGTTCGAATCTGACTTGATCAAACTTTGTGATGTAGCATGAATAGAGTTTTGAGACAAGAAAAGCATAGATAGCTAGAGAAGGTTCTTAGGCATTCTTGTCCATCCACATGGCAAAAGAAAAAGGAACCAAACAATCAAAACAACAAGTGGATGTCCTCGAATGAGTAAATTATGCAACCAACATGCTCACACAATAAAATGGCAAATGAAATATGTGGCAAAGCATGCACAACCAATTCTAGCATCCATCAAGAAATTGGCGATGACTAGGTCATCTGTATATGAGTATATTGACTTAGGAGTCAAATGAGAACATTTGATCATAGGTCATACTCATCGTTTAAGCACAAGTGGGGTTACCACTTTTACATAAAGCGTTGTTGTGTTCACACCATTAGAGTTGCTTTAGCTCAATTCTTAGAGTAAGGCTCACCCTAAATGTGAGATCCCCCTGAGAGGGATGAACTAACCTTGGGTTTTGTCGATGATGACTTCATGTGTAGGTGTTGAAGATGTGGATGTTCAATGTTGATGTAGATCATTTGGAGCAATCCTTTGGAGTGAGTTGCACTTTCAATACCTACACGGGTTAGTCCCACAAGGAACAAACAAGTATATCCATAGACATAGAGTGATGCACACACAAGATGATATCTATGAAAGCATTAGGTTACCTTGTCCCTTGTCTTACCAACAAGAGGGTTTGTGACTCCTTGAACTAGTGCAAGATGTGGAAGTTGATTGCACTTGTTCTTGACAAAATGATAAGAGTGAAGTATGTTGGCGGAGTCACCCTCAAGAACTCTTTAGTTCTTCTTCTTCTGGATCCACATCATCTTGATGGGAATCCTTGGAGTTTTAGTCGTACTTGATGAAGTAGAACTTGATGTAGTCTTGGGAACCCACTTGACCAAGGCCTTGGGTGCTTCTTCAAATGCATCAATTTCCTCTTGAAGCTTATCCTTGCCTTTTTGCTCGTGGTCTTGTGGTGGAAGATCATCTTGAGCTTGTGTCCCTTTGAAGGAAGTAGGATCATACTTCTTTTGTTGAGGAACAAACTTTGTCTTGGGGTATTGATCTTCTTCCCACTCAACTCCATTGGCATTGAACTTTCGTTCAAAACCAACACCTTGGTTCTTCCGGTGCCTTCCTTGCTTGCGTACAATATCCTCGATTTGCTTACTCCCAGCAAGGCTCCTGTAAACACCTTTCTCTATAATTCCCTTCAATAAGCTATTTTCTTGCTCAAGTGTAACTTGGCTAAGAGAATCATCAGTGGAATCAAGAGAACTACTAGAAGCAACAACACTAGATTTAGCATGATTATTATTACTACTAGAGGAAGAATCTTTCTTGTTCTTGTTACTAGACTTGACTTGAGGCATGTAAGTGGATAAGAGTAAACGCTTGGCAATGTAAGAAGAACTTTTCTTGCGAAGATCATCATTGATTGCCTTTAAGAACTCATGCTCTTGCTCAAGGTTGAGCTTTTCAAAACATAATTTCTCATGAGTCCTTAAAAGTTCTTGATGATCTCCTAAGATAGTTTAATGAGCTAACTTAAGAGTGTTTAGTTCTAGTTAGAAACTCAATCTTCTCCTTATCATTTTCATTCGTTTTATCTTGATTAGCATGATTAATTGACGTTTCATCATAGTATTCATAACTAGAGTTGTCAACAAGTAAATCATCATCACCTAACAAGTCATCTTCATCACTATTGAAATCAACATACTCGGGGTGTGATACCTTTGGGCCTTTAGCCATGAAGCATCTTCCAAGTCCTTCATTTGGTGAATCAAATATGTCATAGGAGTTGGTTGACACAAGTGCTAGACCAGCAACACCTTCATCTTGAGTATATTCGGAGTTCGAGTGATAGCTTCTCTCAGAGTGATTGTCGGAGTCGGAGCCGGATAACCATTCACCAACATGAGTTTGATGTCTTCATTTTGTGTAGCTCCTTGATGACTTTTCCTTCCTTTCTGAATCCTTGCTTCTCCGGGATGTTCTTCGTTCATAACGATCATCTCTGCTCCTTCTCTCTCTTGATGGTGATTCTTCTCTTCTACTTCTTCTTTTTGGAGAATCTTCTCTTCAATTTCGCTCTCGACTAGAAGATCTTTTGTCATTGTAGGACCTTGACTTGGAACTTCTCTCTTTGATTCTACTCTTGTAGAACTTGTTGAAGTTCTTCACCATTAGGCTCAATTCTTCATTGAAGGTTTGTTTCTCACTTGATGATGTGGGAGCTTCACATGAGGCTTTGTAAGCACCACTTGACTTGTTATGGAGCTCCTCCTTATCCTTGAGTGACATCTAATGAGCAACAATTCTTCCAATGACTTCCGTGGGCTTGAGATCTTTGTAATTGGGCGTCATTTGGATCAATGTGCATACGGTATCATATTTTCCGTCCAAAGCTCTTAGGATCTTCTTGATGATGAATTTGTGGGTCATCTCTTCACTTCCTAAGCCGGCGATCTCATTTGTGATAAGAGCAAGCCTAGAGTACATTTCAGCGACACCTTCACCATCTTCATTTTGAACTTGTCAAGCTGACTTTGAAGCACATCCAACTTGGATTCCTTGATGGAGTCGGTACCTTCGTGCATATCAATCAAAGTATCCCAAATTTCCTTTGCATTCTCAAGACGGCAGATTTTGTTGAATTCTTCGGGGCACAATCCGTTGAAGAGGATATCACAAGCTTGAGCATTGTATTGCAGCATCTTCAACTCTTCCGCGGTAGCTTCACGGTTCGGTTCTCTCCCATCAAAGAATTCACCTTGCAAGACAATACACACAATAGCCCATACGGCGGGGTTATGTCCAAGAATATGCATTTTCATCTTATGCTTCCAACTAGCAAAATTAGTACCATCAAAGTAAGGACCTCTACGGTGGTAATTTCCCTCGCTAGATGCCATACTCTCCTAGGTTGTGAAACCAAGTCTATGACTACCAAAAGTTATGGAAATCAAACCAAATGGAGACCAAAGCTCTGATACCACTTGTAGGATCGAAAGTATGTCTAGAGGGGGGTGATTAGACTACTTGACCAAATAAAACTTATCCTTTTCCCAATTTTAGTTCTTGGCAGATTTTTGCAACTTTGGACAAGTCAAGCAATCTTAACACAATTCAAACAAGCAAGCAAAGAGTATATGAGCAGCGGAAAGTAAAGCATGCAACTTGCAAGAATGTAAAGGGAAGGGTTTGGAGGATTCAAACGCAATAGGAGACACGGATGTTTTTGTCGTGGTTCCGATAGGTGGTGCTATCGTACATCCACGTTGATGGAGACTTCAACACACGAAGGGTAACGGCTGCGCGAGTCCATGGAGGCCTCCACCCACAAAGGGTCCATGAAGAGGCAACCTTGTCTATCCCACCATGGCCGTCGCCCACGAAGGACTTGCCTCACTAGCGGTAGATCTTCACGAAGTAGGCGATCTCCTTGCCCTTACAAACTCCTTGGTTCAACTCCAGAATCTTGTCGGAGGCTCCCAAGTGACACCTAGCCAATCTAGGAGACACAACTCTCCAGGAAGTAACGAATGGTGTGTTGATGATGAACTCCTTGCTCTTGTGCTTCAAATGATAGTCTCCCCAACACTCAACTCTCTCTCACAGGATATGGATTTGGTGGAAATAAGATTTGAGTGGAAAGCAACTTGGGGAATGCTAGAGATCAAGATTCATATGGTAGGAATGGAATATCTTGGCCTCAACACAAGTGTAGGTGGTTCTCTCTCAGAAAAGGTAAGTTGGAAGTGTAGGTTCGTTCTAATGGCTCTCTCCACAAACGAAGAGGAGGTGGAGGGGTATATATAGCCTCCACACAAGAACTAACCATTACACACAACTTGCCAATCTCGATGGGACCGAATTGATAAACTCGGTCAGACCGATTCAGCAAATCTAGTGACCATTTGGATTTTCGGTGGGACCGACATGCAACTCGGTAGGACCGACATGGTTAGGGTTAGGGCATAACGTAATCTCGGTGAGACCGATTACACAAACTCAGTGAGACCAATTTTGGTAATAAGCTAACCAGAGAGTTGGTCAGGTAAACTCGGTGAGACCGATTCGCTCATTTCGGTGAGACCGAAATGTTACGAAAGGGAAACAGAGAGTTTACATTGCAATCTCGATGGGACCGATCGCTCATCTCGGTGAGACCGGAATGTTACGAAGGGAAACAGAGAGATTACAATCCCATCTCGGTGAGATCGAGATCCCTATCGGTGAGACCGATTTTCCTAGGGTTTGTGGCAGTGGCTATGACATCTGAACTCGGTGGCGCCGGATAGAAAGAATCGGTGGGGCCGAGTTTGACTTTTGGTTTAGGTCATATGTGGATGTGAGAAAGTAGTTGAGGGCTTTGGAGCATATCACTAAGCATTCTGAGCAAGAGCTCATTAAGCAACACCTCATCCCTCCTTGATAGTATTGGCTTTTCCTATAGACTCAATGTGATCTTGGATCACTAAAATAGAAAATGTAGAGTCTTGAGCTTTGAGCTTGAGCCAATCCTTTTGTCCTTAGCATTTTGAGGGGTCCACTTTTCTCATCCATTCCATGCCAACATTGATCTTTCCTAAAATATTAATCTTGAAATAGTATGAGCCCAATGAGCTATATGTTGTTAGGAATTACCAAAACCACCTAGGGATGGTTGCACTTTCAGTTCTTGTGCCCATCTTGGAGTTGATGTGCTCCTGAATGTGTTGAGCATACCCACAACTTCTCTTCTGGTCTGCAGCAGTCCTCTTGATTGTCTCTACAATCAGACTCATGACCTTGAACTTCTGAGGGACATAAAAAATCTGTAGCAGGTTGATAGAGTGCCCTCTAATCATCTTGTGATCTCCTGACTTGGGTAGCAGAGTGTGCCTTAGGATCCAGTTGATAGTAGGCAGACCAGACAACAAGAAATGTACAGATCCAAGCTTGTGAGTCTCCAAAGCTTTATCTGGGATCTCCTTGTACATGTTAGCCATAGTGTTGTGGTCCTTCTTCTTGGCATACACATCCAAGTCATCTTCATGTTCTTCTGGGGCATTTATCAATTTTGCCCATTCTTCAACTATGGATTGGTACCTAGTACCTTCTGACATCCATATGATCTTCCCATCTGGGTAAAAGTGAGCAGTGGAGTAAAACTGCATGATCAACCCATCATTCCATTTTGTGAGCTTCTATCCAACAAACTCATCTACTCCACATGCTTTGAAGCTGTCATAAACTCCTGGAAAGTGATCTTCATTCTCCTGGATGTATTCCCAATCAACCCATCTCATGTCACGGACGATGGGCTTCTTGTCAAGCAGAATAGTTTCATAAAAGTCTTGATGTTCCTTTGTATGAAACCAGTAGTCAACTACAGTCCTCCTCCTCACAACATAACGATCAGACTCTCTCCACAATCTCAGTCCTGAATCTTTCTTGATGTGCATGTTCTCAACGACTGGATGAGCATCATTGTGGTCTGGAATCTTGGGCTTCAATTTTCTCAAAATAAGAGACTCATCATCTTCTTCTTCAGCCTGAGGCACTAGGGCCTTGTTCTTTTCTTCAGCAGGTATACTTCTGGTGTTCCTCTTGGGCGTACTAGGCTTCTGAGCTAGAGCTTTGGGAGCTGTCTTGGGCTTTGATGGAGCAGCCCCTGACTTTATAGCATCTCCCATAAGCTTCTGAGCTTTGGGTGCTGGTGCAGCATCCTCTTCCTCTTCCTCTTCCTCAGAGGGATCTCTCATCATGGACGGCTTGCCAATGACTCTGGCAATGGTCTTCTTGACCCTCTCCTTCCTTTTCTTTCCTTCTCCACCTTCTTTGGGTTCAAGAGTGAACTCCATTGTCTCTTGAGTAGAGGCTCTGGCCTTAGACATAGGAATTCTCTTTGCTGGAGCCTTCTTATTCATTCTTGGCTTAACTGTAGCAGTTGCGCCATACTCCTTTTTTAGCACCTTCTTCTTGGAGCTTACTTCCTCCTTAGTGGCAACAGAATCCTCATCCTCAGATTTTGATGTTCTCTTCTTCCTAGATCTGGTGGCTGCCTTTGACAAGTTGCTGGGAGTGCTCTTGCTGCTATCATCAGAAGTGCTCGAGGGATCTGAACCCTCACTCAGATACACATGTTCCTCGGGCCTGTTCTAACTGTCACTTTGATCAGACATCTCTGCAAACTCACTGACAGCAGACCCTGTGAATAGATGTAGATGAGATAGAGTGGTTGGGCATCGCAAAGTGCAGAGTTTTTGCAAAACAGATGACTTAAAAACTTAGTTTTAGTTCTCCACAGAAAGCATTTCGGAGCTACCGATTTGTAAAATCGGTGATACCGAAGCAGCTTTTGGAACCTAAACTAGTGAACTCGGTCAGACCGAGTCATAGTTCAGTGGCACCGAGACTGCTAGGGTTTCACAGAGAATCAAACTCGATCACACCGGTTTGTAGTTTTTGGTCAGATCGAAAATTGCAAGTGATATGGCCTAAGCCAAATCGGTGAGACCGATTTCTATAACTCGGTCGGTCCGAGATGAGTTCGGCGGAGACCTAACCCTAAATTTTCAAATCAAATTTAACCTAAAGGATGTTTACAATGGATAGAGTGTTTGCATACGTGGTAAGGATCATGGCAAAACAATGTGCTATGAATCAGAGGTAAAAGAATAGCACAAGGGTTGACCCCATACCCTAGTTCGGCGGGAGTTTGCTACGGCGCCAATGGCGGAGCAGATTTCCGTTGACGGTGATGGAAACCATCGGTGGGAGCTCGCTGGCAGCGAGGAGACGATTCGGAGACCCGAGGAGGCAGAGCAAGACACACGCGCGGCCTGAGGAGTTTGAAGAAATTTCCAAAATTTCACCCGTGGGTATATATATCCCGACCCTGTCAGTGTGACCGAGTGGAACAACTCGGTTGCACCAAGATGTAGAATCGCAATCAGTTAATGCAACTCGGTGTGACCGAAATCAAATCGGTTGCACCGAGATTGAAAACCTAGATCAACTTAGTGATCTCGGTGTGACCGAAATGGATGACTCGGTCATACCGAAATGCACAAAGAGGTTTTGGAAGTTTAAGTCTATGAGAAATCAGGGACTCCGAGTGCTCCTCACACAGAGTGGTTCGAATCTGACTTGATCAAACTTTGTGATGTAGCATGAATAGAGTTTGAGACGAGAAAAGCATAGTTAGCTAGAGGAAGTCCTTAGGAATTCTTGTCCATCCATTTGGCAAAAGAGAAAAAGCCAAACAATCAAGGCAACAAATGGATGTCCTCGAATGAGTAAAATATGCAACCAACATGCTCACACAATAAGATGGCAAATTAAATATGTGGCAAAGCATGCACAATCACTCTACCATCTATCAAGCAATTTGGCGATGACTAGGTCATCTATATATGAGTATATTGACTGGGGAGTCAAATGAGAACATTTAATCGTAAGTCATACTCATCGTTTAAGCACAAATGGGGTTACCACTTTTACATAATGCATTGTTATGTTCACATCGTTAGAATTGCTTTAGCTCAATTGATTAAAGTAAAGCTCCCCCTAGATGTGATATCCCCCTTTAGGAGGGATGAACTAACCTTGGGTTTTGTCGATGATGACTTCATGTAGGTGTTGAATATGTAGGTGCTCAAAGTTGATGTAGATCATTCGGAGCAGTCCTTTGGAGTGAGTTGCACTTTCAATACCTACACGGGTTAGTCCCACAAGGAACAAACAAGGATATCCATAGACATAGAGTGATATTCACATGAGATGATGTCCATGAATGCATTAGGTTACCTTGTCCCTTGTCTTACCAACAAGAGGGTTTGTGACTCCTTGAACTAGTGCAAGATATGGTAGTTTTTTGCACTTGTCCTTGCCAAAATGATATGAGTGAAGTATGTTGGCGGAGTCACCCTCAAGAACTCTCTAGTTCTTCTTCTTCGGGATCCACACCATTTTGATGGGAATCCTTGGAGTTGTAGTCGTACTTGATGAAGTAGAACTTGATGTAGTCTTGGGAACCCACTTGACCAATGCCTTAGGGGCTTCTTCAAATGCATCAATCTCCTCTTGAAGCTTGTCCTTGCCCTTTAGCTTGTGGTCTTGTGGTGGAAGATCATCTTGAGCTTGTGTTCCTTGGAAAGAAATAGGTTCATACTTCTCTTGTTGGGGAACAAACTTCGTCTTGGGGTATTGATCTTCTTCCCACTCAACTCCATTGGCATTGAACTTTCGTTCAAAACCAACACCTCGATTCTTCCGGTGTCTTCCTTGCTTGCGTACAATTTCCTAAAATTGCTTACTTCCAGCAAGACTCTTGTAAACACCTTTCTCTATAATTCCCTTCAATAAGCTATTTTCTTGCTCAAGTGTAACTTGGCTAAGAGAATCATTAGTGGAATCAAGAGAACCACTAGAAGCAACAACATTGGTTTTAGCATGATTATTGTTACTACTAGAAGAAGAATCTTTCTTGTTCTTGTTGCTAGATTTAACTTGTGGCATTTAAGTAGACAAGAGTAAATGCTTGGCAATGTAAGAAGGACTTGTATTGCGAAGATCATCATTGATTGCCTTTAAGAACTCAAGCTCTTTCTCAAGGTTGAGCTTTTCAAAGCATAGCTTCTCATGAGTCTTTAAAAGTTCTCGATGATCTTCCAAGGTAGTTTCATGAGCTAACTTAAGAGTGTTTAGTTCTTTAGTTAGACGCTCAATCTCCTTCTTATCATTGTCATTCGTTTTATCTTGATTAGCATGATTAATAGCAAGTTCATCATAGTTTTCATAACTAGAGTTGTCAACAAGTAAATCATCATCACTTAGCAAATCATCTTCATCACTATTGAAATCAACATACTCGGGGTGTGATACCTTTGGGCCTTTAGCCATGAAGCATCTTCCAATTCCTTCATTTGGTGAGTCAAATATGTCATAGGAGTTTGTTGACACAAGTGCTAGACCGGCAACACCTTCATCTTGAGTGTATTCGGAGTCTGAGTGGTAACTTCTTTCGGAGTGATTGTTGGAGTCGGAGCCGGATACCCATTCACCAACATGAACTTGATGTCTTTTTTTTGTATAGCTCTTTGATGACTTGTCCTTCCTTTCTGAATCCTTGCTTCTCCGAGAGGGTCTTCGCTCATAACGATCATCTCTACTCCTTCTCTCTCTAGGTGGTGATTCTTCTCTTCTACTTCCTCTTTTGGGAGAATCTTCTCTTCTTTTGTAGGGAGCCGTACACTCATTGAAGTAGTGTCCGGGTCTTCCACAATTCTAGCAATTACGTTCATGACTTGAAGATCTTTTGTCATTGTAGGACCTTGACTTGGAACTTCTTTCATTGCTTCTACTCTTGTAGAACTTGTTGAAGTTCTTCACCATTAGGCTCAATTCTTCATTGAAGGTTTGTTTCTCACTTGATGATGTGGGAGCATCGCATGAGGCTTTATAAGCACCACTTAACTTGTTGTGGAGCTCTTCCTTATCCTTAAGTGACATCTCATGAGCAACAATTCTTCCAATGACTTATGTTGGCTTGAGATCTTTGTAATTGGTCATCATTTGGATCAATGTGCACACGGTATCATATTTTCCATCCAAGGCTCTTAGGATCTTCTTGATGATGAATCTGTTGGTCATCTCTTCACTTCCTAAGCCGGCAATCTCATTTGTGATGAGAGCAAGCCTAGAGTACATTTTAGCGACACCTTCACCATCCTTCATTTTGAACTTGTCAAGTTGACTTTGAAGCACATCAAATTTGGATTCCTTGACGGAGTCGGTACCTTCGTGCATATCAATCAAAGTATCCCAAATTTCCTTTGCATTCTCAAGACGGTTGATTTTATTGAATTCTTCGGGGCACAATCCGTTGAAGAGAATATCACAAACTTGAGCATTGTATTGCAGCATCTTCAACTCTTCCGCGGTAGCTTCACGGTTTGGTTCTCTCCCATCAAAGAATTCACCTTGCAAGCCAATACATACAATAGCCCAAACGGTGGGGCTATGTCCAAGAATATGCATTTTCATCTTATGCTTACAACTAGCAAAATTAGTACCATCAAACTAAGGACCTCTATGGTGGTAATTTCCCTCGCTAGACGCCATACTCTCCTAGGTTGTGAAACCAAGGCTATGATCACCTAAAGCTATGGAAATCAAAGCAAATGGAGACCAAAGCTCTAATACCACTTGTAGGATCGAAAGTATGTCTAGAGGGGGGTGATTAGACTGCTTGACCAACTAAAAATCTAGCTTTTTCCACATTTTAAGTCATGGCAGATTTAACAACTTAGCACAAGTCAAGTAATTATCCTACACATGCAATTCTAAGAGTATAGCAGTGGAATGTAAAACAATTGCATATGAAGGTAAAGGGGGGAGTTTGTGGGAGCAAACACAATGTAGACACGGAGATTTTTGGCGTGGTTCCGATAGGTGGTGCTATCATACATCCACGTTGATGGAGCTTCAACCCATGAAGGGTAACGATTGCGCGAGTCCACGGACGGATCCACCCACGAAGGGTCCATGAAGAAGCAACCTTGTCTATCCCACCATGGCCATCGCCCACGAAGGACTTGCCTCACTAGGGTAGATCTTCATGAAGTAGGCGATCTCCTTGCCCGTACAAACTCCTTGGTTCAACTCCACAATCTTGACAGAGGCTCCCAAGTGACACCTAGCCAATCTAGGAGACGCCACTCTCCAAAAGGTAATGGATGGTGTGTTGATGATGAACTCCTTGCTCTTGTGCTTCAAATGATAGTCTCCCCAACACTCAGCTCTCTCTCATAGGATTGGATTTGGTGGAAAGAGGGTTTGAGTGGAAAGCAACTTGGGGAAGGCTAGGGATCAAGATTTATGTGGTTGGAGTGGAATATCTTGACCTCAACACAAGTCTAGTTGGTTCTCTCTCAGAAAATGTATGTTGGGAGTTTAGGCATGTTCTAATGGCTCTCTCCATGGATGAAGAGTGGGTGGAGGGGTATATATAGCCTCCACACAAAATCTAACTGTTACACACAAATCACCAAACTCGGTGGGACCGAATCATGAAACTCAGTCAGACTAATTTAGTTCAAAATGTGAACGTTAGGATTTTCGGTGGGACCGACATGTCAGCTAGGTGGGACCGATTCCATTAGGGTTAGGTCATAATGTAATCCCGGTGAGACTGATTACACAAACTCGGTGGGACCGATTTTGGTAATAGGCAAACAGAGAGTTGGTCAGGCAAACTCGGTGGGACCGATTCGCTCATCTCGGTTAGACCAAAACGGTACGAAGGGGAAACAGAGAGTTTGCATTGCAATCTCGGTGGGACCGATCACCCATCTCGGTTGGACCGAAACGTTACGAAGGGAAACAGAGAGGTTGCAATCCCATCTCGGTGAGACCGAGATCCCTATCGGTGAGACCGAAATGACTAGGGTTTGTGGCAGTAGCTATGTCAAGTGAACTCGGTGGCGCCGGGTAGGAAATTTCGGTGGGGCTGAGTTTGACTTTTGGTTTGGAACATATGTGGATATGAGAAAGTAGTTGAGGGTTTTGGAGCATATCACTAAGCATTTTGAGCAAGTAACTCATTAAGCAACACCTCATCCCCTTTTTATAGTATTGGCTTTTCCTATGGACTCAATGTGATCTTGGATCACAAAAAGTAAAATGTAGAGTCTTGAGCTTGAGCCAACATGTGTTCTTAGTATTTTGAGGGGTCCACTTTTTGATCCATGCCATGCCAAACATTGAGCTTTCCTGAAATATTTATCTTGAAATAGCATTAGCTCAATGGGCAATATGTTGTTAGGAATTACCAAAACCACCCAGGGATAGAGTCACTTTCAGATGGTCGGCTTGGCGGTCGATGGCCATGCCGCCTCCTCTCATGACGATGGCTAGAGGATGTAGGAAACGCAGTACGACTGTGAGGTATGCCAGGGTCGTCCTAAAAGTTGTCAGGGATCGCCAGCAGGTGATACTGCTGACTCGGCGCAGATTAAGGTGGATGGTGCGGGTGATGGAGCAGGAACCGCGACAGTGCAAGGACAACTGCGGTAGTGGCGGCTGCCACACGAGGCACATGCTTATGTCCCAGATGGAGGAGGGTGAGGCGCCGGACGTCGCCAGGGCATGCCGAGGCCGTGACAGTAGCCCTGGAGAGATCCAACATCGTCCCGCGATACGTCGCCCAGGCAGACCCGATGGTCGCGGTAGCCCTAGTAAGCGTTGTGCCTGAGGCAGTACCGATGATCCCTGATGCCGAGGATGCCCCAGGCTCAATCGATCAAGGTTTGTAGGTCGTCGAATTGGCAGCCTCCGCTCCTCCTGAGCCCAGGATCGACACGCTGATGGACGATGGTTGGTGTGCATGCTAGGTCGGCGTCAGGTGCACAGTAGCTCTTTTGTGCGCCCGCGGTTCGCTATATTCTTGTAAACTAGCAAGCTAATGGTTTGTAAATTACTCGTCGAACTAGGCACTGGACCAATAATTTGAGCATATATATATATAGGGTGAGTCTATTCTAATAACACCCTTAAGACCTTATTCTAATAACACTAAATCTTATTCTAATAACACTCCCGCAAAACCCTGAACCGAACCACACGACAAAGAAAAAAAGAGGAGCCACCACCCCACCCCACCTCCGTCCTCCACTCCACCCCCAACCTCTGCCCGCATCCACCCACTCCCGACCCACCTCCTTCCCCCGTTCTACCCCAATCACACCTACCGGCCGTGGATCCGGACCGGCAGCTACCCCAGCAGGCCTCCTGGCGGCGGATCCGGGCCGGCTAGCATCCCTCCCCCTCAGCTTCTTCCCCCACTACACCCCAATCCCCACCCACTCCATGGTCGGCAGCCCACTAGAGACCACCCAACCCCCGGATGCCCCCACATCCCTCCCGGTTGCACGCCGCACCTCCTCTTCCTCCTGGCCGGGGCCGACGCCATCGTGCACCCCACATCTCCCCTCCTCGCATCCCCACCTCAGATCCGGCTGACCGCGATGGTCGTGGATCCCCTCCCCCTGCCTTGCCTTTATCCTTCACCACCGAGCCGTGACGAGCAGTTCCGCCGACGCCGACGAGCTCCATCGCCCACCCTTGCTCGCCATGGCGCGCGCGCGGATCCTGGTGAGGCAGTTCAGGATCTGCCCTGGCAAAACACGCCCAATCACGGCGGTTTCCATCGACGGTGCGGCCACCCTCTGCCTTGATGCCCTCCTACCGCCGCAGCGCCTCCCAGCCAAGGCCCTCCCCCCGACTCTTCCTCCCCATCATTCTAGACCAAGGAGGTACGAGACCAATAATTTGAGCATATATATATACATATATAGGGTGGGTCTATTATAATAACACCCTTAAGACCTTATTCTAATAACACTAAATCTTATTCTAATAACACTCCCGCAAAACCCTAAACCGAACCACACGACAAAGAAAAAAAGAGGAGCCACCACCCCACCCCACCTCCGTCCTCCTCTCCACCCCCAACCTCTGCCCGCATCCACCCACTCCCGACCCACCTCCTTCCCCCGTTCTACCCCAAGCACACCTACCGGCCGTGGATCCGGACCGGCAGCTACCCCAGCAGGCCTCCTGGCGACGGATCCGGGCCGGCTAGCATCCCTCCCCCTCAGCTTCTTCCCCCACTACACCCCAATCCCCACCCACTCCATGGCCGGCAGCCCACTAGAGACCACCCAACCCCCGGCCGCCCCCACATCCCTCCCGGTTGCGCGTCGCGCCTCCTCTTCCTCCTGGCCGGGGCCGGCGCCGCCGTGCACCCCACATCTCCCCTCCTCGCATCCCCGCCTCAGATCCGGATGACCGCGACGGTCGTGGATCCCCTCCCCCTGCCTTGCCTTTATCCTTCACCACCGAGCCGTGACGAGCAGTTCTGCCGATGCCGACGAGCTCCATCGCCCACCCTTGCTCACCATGGCGCGCGCGTGGATCCTGGTGAGGCAGTTCGGGATCTGCCCTGGCAAAACACGCCCAATCACGGCGGTTGCCCTCGACGGTGCGGCCACCCTCTGCCTTGACGCCCTCCTACTGCCGCAGCGTCTCCCAGCCAAGGCCCTCCCCCCGGCTCTTCCTCCCCATCATTCTAGACCAAGGAGGTACGGGATCCCCCGCAAAAAAAGATCTGGCCACCGCCGGCGCGGATCCGGGCCCCATTGACTCCGGCCACCACGACAGCGGATGCGCAGCTCGGCAATCGTGGACTTGCAGCTCGGAGGCGTGCGTGCAGCGGTTCAATGCTCAAGCACTTGCGGACTTTGGCGTTCTTGCGTGCAGTTTCTAGCACCACATCCTGGTTACCCAAAATGCCTTTTTTGTGCATGCAGCGGTTCAATGCTCGTTAGTGCGCATGTACAACTACAACTCACTTCTTCATGCATGCTTTTTTTTGTTGAACTGCAGCTCACTTCGTCCCCCATCATTGGAGAAACCATGCACTCCCCCATTCCTCCTCTCTGAACGCACGTCCGTCTCCCTGGAGCAGTCCACACAGCAAATGCGTGCGGCCATCATCGACTCGCCATGCGTCTCCCTGTGAGGCAAGCTTTGCCGAGAATATGACAAATTTTGTAGTTTGCTTTAATTCCATTCATCTCGATGGCTCACCCTGTAGTTTAGTCGATGCTCTCGTGCAGTGCGGAGCGTATCTGCTTGCAGTCCCACCAGACGTGCGTGTCGTCTGCCTCTCACCCGTGCATGCGTGCAGTAAATTTTTTCATGGAAAAGTTGGGTGATGCAGTTCACTCCATCCATGTTTTGCATTTTTGGATTATTTTTTGAAGTGCACTCGATTTGTGTAAACAGAATGATGTTTCATTACCCCTATGTATGAAGTGCAATTTGTTTTGTGTGTTTTAAAAAATCAGTCAACTACATTAACACTTGCAGAGCGTTTGGTCCTCGGATGTGGTTCACTTTTGAGAGTGATGCTGTTCACTTGCGCCCAACATGAAAGTGTTAAAATTTAGTGAAACAATAAAATAGTAATGAGGTTCACTTTGATATATGCCGTGGTTCACTTGGCCTAGGCCCTGCGGTCCACTCTCGTTTGTAAAAAAGTTGAAAAAAAAGACAACAAAAAATTGTGTGAGAAAAATAACGTCGGACAAAAGAAATTATGCAGCTCGCTTGCCGGTCTAATGCAGTGCGGTTTTCATTCTGAAGCAGTGCGGTCCACTGTGTGATGTTGCTCATCCCGTAAGTGCAAAAAATTGTTAAAGGAAGAGAAAAAAAGTAATGCGGTTCACTTCTTGGTAGTGTTGTGGTTCATTTACACCCGATGTGAAGTGCACTCTACTTTCTCGTTCCTTGAGAAAATTACGTTTGAATAAAATAAACCATGCAGTTCTCTAACACGTCTGATGCGGTGCAGTGTTTCGTCCGATGCAGTGCGGTTTTCAGTTGGATGAAGTACCCACGTTGATTTGGGTGTCGCGAAAAACAGAGTGTCCGCATTTTGGTAATTTCAAAATTCCTCTTAACCCGTAAAGAATTAGAGAGAGTGTTCTACATGAAAAAGTTGTGCCTCGTCGATATCTTTCCAACGGCGTATCATTTGAATCATTCCGATCAGCGGTTTGTAAAAATTTCACGAAAAACGGCCGCTGCCACTCGTCGTCCGCCGCATGATTTTCAAAATTAACTTAAAACCATAAGGAATCTCAAAAACATTTCAACATATGAAAGTTGCGCCTCGTCCATAGCTTTTCAACGATATATTACACGCCTCGTTTCGACAAATGGTTAAAAAACTGGAGCAAAAACAGTACCGAAAATTTGAAAAATTTTGAAAAACAGAATTCCGCGATTTAGTAAATTTGAAACTGCTCTTAAACCATAACGAATTAGAGAAAACAATAGTTATGAAAAAGATGCACCTCGACGATATCTATCCAACGGTGTATCATTTGCCTCATTCCGACGAGCGGTTTAGAAAAAAACATGAAAAAACGCTCGCTGCCACTCTGTGTGGGCCGCACCATTTTTAAAACTGCTCTTAAACCGCGGGGAATCTCGAAAAGTGTTCAACATGGCGAAGTTGCGCCTAATCCGTAGATTTCCAACAGTATATTACACGCCTCGTTCCGATAAGCGGTTAAAAAATTAGAGCGAAAACAGTACCCAAAAAAACACTACGCGCGGTTTTTTCCGACACGAAGTTCACTAGTCTCTGTAATGCAGTACTCTTGCTAAAGAAAGTGCAGTGCCTCGCGTTGAGCATGCAGTGCGGAAGTGTTATCAGAATAATTATTCTGATAATATTATCAGAATAGACAGGCTGTATATATATATGCCGATCGAGTAAAAGATTGCCATCTGAGTGAAAATATAGTCATCCGAGTGAAAGATTCTCCTCCAGGTGAAAATAGTGCTATCCGAGTGAAACTATTACAAATCCGAATGAAATACTATCACCTGAATGAAAGCTTGTCGTTCGGGTAAAGGATTGCAGTCTGAGTGAAAATATTACAGATCCAAATAAAATATTGTCATCCGAGTGAAAGCTTGCCTTTCGGATGAAAGGTTGTCGTCCAAGTGAAGAAGTCCAATCGGGCGATCCGAGTGAAAGACTCTAATATCCGAGTGGAGAGATTTAGATTCGAGTGTTCCGACCAGAAGCTAAAGATGTGCCCAAAAGGTTATCTAGATTGGCTCGGATGAAAAGTGTTTCACACAGGAATTGTTCGTAACATCAAAATGGTTAACTTTGCTTTTGGACTCATCATCATCTAAGATAGTATATGTCCTGCAAAGTCGCTATAACACTCGGAAAATACAGTCAGCAGCAAGACCGAGTCCGACTAGAAGGTAAAGATGACTGAGGGAGTCTAGGATTAGGGGGTATCCGGACAGCCGGATTATATCCTTTGGCCGGACTGTTGGACTATGAAGATACAAGATTGAAGACTTCGTCTCATGTCCGGATGGGACTCTACTTGGCGTGGAAGGCAAGCTAGGCAATACGGATATGTATATATCCTCCTTTGTAACCGACCTTGTGTAACCCTAGCCCCCTCCGGTGTCTATATAAACCGGAGGGTTTTAGTCCGTAGAACAACAACAATCATACCATAGGCTAGCTTCTAGGGTTTAGCCTCTCCGATCTCGTGGTAGATCAACTCTTGTAATACCCATATCATCAAGAATAAATCAAGCAGGACGTAGGGTTTTACCTCCATCAAGAGGGCCCAAACCTGGGTAAAACATCGTGTCCCCTGCCTCCTGTTACCATCCGCCTTAGACGCACAGTTCGGGACCCCCTACCCGAGATCCGCCGGTTTTGACACCGACATTGGTGTTTTCATTGAGAGTTCCACTGTGCCGTTGCCAGAAGGAAGGATGTCTCGTCTCATGTTTAAAGATGGTACTACTGTTGGGGGAGCTTTGGCTGTCGGCCAAACTCTCCGGCTAGGCGGTTTCATCATGACCGCCTGTTCAGTCGCCGAGCCGACGATGACTTCTCGAGTCATCGAAAACAGCCTCCACGTCAAATCGGCACTCGCCGAACAGATGGATCCAATGGAGCTCGCCTCCCTAAACGAGATCTTGGATCGCATCGCCGCTCTGGGAGTCGCTACGGACTATGATCGGATTGAGCTTAAACCCGATCAAAGGGAGATTAACTCTCCGCCGGTCACCCATCATATTGTAGTGGTGGAGGAACAATGCGGCGACCTCTCCTCCATATTGAGGACCAACTATGTCTGGATTCCTGAGCTCTCCGAGCCGGATACCCGTTCGTGGGAGGACAGCATCCAATCCCTGAACTTAGAGTCAGGTAGCGGGCCAGGATTATCGGGCAACACCCCGGAACCAGAATTTCCAAAATTGGAAATTCCTCGGCCCCTGGATCCCAGATCGGGTAGGGGTTCAGACTCAAATCCACCCACCCACCCAGACATAAATGATCTTTCCAACATCAGACAAGAGCCCCACGAAACAGTACATCATTATTGGGCCAGATTCCTCCTTGTGTTGAACAAGGTTAAGGACTGTCGTGAGGAAGATGCAATCTCACTTTTCTGCAATAATTGCACGGATAAGGGGATCCTTAACGCCTTAAGTCGCCGTGACATATCACGCTTCGCTGACTTGGCGTCCATAGTGCGAAAGTACTGTGCGATGGAAAGCGCCTGGTAACCTAAACGAAATTTTGGGATAATCCGGCTCCAAATATACACCCAGTCCGAAGTAAAAGGGTGCACTATCATAAGACACCCGAGCTAGTTGCCAAGAAACAAAAACCCTATACAGGGCATGGAACCGTATTGGAAGGATGGCTTAACGGCCCCTGCAAAATTCATAGTACGGCAGATACCATACCTACACACAACCTTAGAGCATGTTGGATACTCCGGCAGGTGGCTAAAAGCGGTGAGGATCTTCTCATCCCAGATGCCACAGAGCACCATCCCATGGATAGCAATACGGTATTAACAATCTTTGAGACCTTCGCATCAAATAATAGGCGCAAGAGAACACTCTGCAGCATTGCCGAAATCTGCCATGTGGCAGCAATAAATCCATGGAGTGACACGGCTATCACCTTCAATGCCAGTGATGAACCTAAATTCCGAACAGCCCGAGCACCAGCTGCACTGGTCCTCAGCCCAATCGTGGACAGCTTTTGACTCACCAAAGTACTCATGGACGGCGGTAGTGGATTAAACCTCATCTATGAGGAAACTCTTCAAAACATGGAAATAGATTGGAACTGCATTGAGCAAAGTAGCACAACCTTTAGAGGAATCATCCCTAGTCGGGAAGCACGCTGTGCTGGGAAAATCACACTAGATGTGGTGTTCGGCACGCCGGAGAATTACAGGTCCGAAGAGATTACGTTCCAAGTGGCCCTGTTCAATAGCGGATACCACGCCCTTCTAGGGCGGGAGGCGTTCACAATCTTCCAAGCCATACCCCATTACGGGTACATGAAGCTCAAAATGCTCGGGCCCAACGGAATCATCACTCTCGCTAGCGATCCGGACACAGCACGCCGCGCCGAAAACAAGACAGCCGCATTGGCCCTCGAGGCATTATCCGAAGCCCTCGCGGCCGAGGAACTGACTAAGCTGCGCTCCACGGTGGATAGGGACGACGTGATACTTGATAAGAGATCCAAGTCTACCTCCTTTAAGCCAGCGGATGAAACAGTCAAAATCCAAGTCCATCCAACGGACCCTACAAAAACAGCCACTATCGGGGCACGGTTAAGCCCCACCGTGGACGTTGCACTACGAGATTTCCTGCGCGAGAATTGGGACATATTCGCCTGGCATCCCTCAGATATGCCAGGAATCCCACGCAGGTTGGCCGAGCACAACCTCAATATCCTAAAAGGATACAAGCCGGTCAAGCAGGCTCTTCGGCGTTTCTCTGAACCTAAGAGACAAGCTATGGGAGAGGAACTAGCCAAGTTATTGGAGGCCTGATTCATTAGAGAAATAAAACACCCGGACCGGCTAGCAAACCTGGTGATGGTACCAAAGAAGGATAAATCATGGCGCCTGTGCGTCGATTTCAAGGACCTCAACAAGGCCTGCCCAAAGGATCCCTTCCCCCTCCCCCTCATCGATCAAATTATCGATGCTACCGCAGGACACGACTCATTGTGTTTCCTCGACGCATACTCCGGCTACCACCAAATTAAGATGGCGGAGCCCGACCAAGCCACAACGGCATTCATCACGCCATACGGCCCCTTCTGCTTTAACACAATGCCCTTTGGGCTCAAATACGCCGGCGCAACATATCAGCGCATGATTCAGACATGTCTGGCAAACCAGATCGGCAAAACAGTGGAGGCATACGTAGATGATGTGGTCGTCAAAACCAAGCATGTCGACTCTCTAGTAGACGACTTGAGACTCACATTCGATAACCTCCGAACATATGACATCAAGCTCAACCCAGAAAAATGTGTTTTCGACGTGCCTGCCGGAAAGCTCCTGGGCTTCATTGTATCCGGCAGAGGAATTGAAGCAAATCCGGCCAAGATCCGAGCTCTGTCATAGTTGGATTTCCCAACAGACCTCAAACAAATCCAGAAATTAATTGGATGCGTGGCGGCTCTAAGCCGCTTTATCTCCCGCCTGGGAGAAAAGGCATTACCCCTTTATCGCCTCCTACGGCGCACCGAACACTTCGAGTGGACGGATGCCGCCATAGCCGGATTGGAAGAAATAAAATCCATATTAGCAACCAACCCAGTCCTGGCCATGCCAAACATTGGCGAACCAATGTTGTTATACATTGCAGCGACCCATCAAGTTGTGAGCGCAGTGCTCGTCGTCAACGAGAAACGGACGGTCATAAATTCCCCCTTCAAAAGCCGGTCTACTATGTATCCACGGTCCTTACTCCATGCAAGTCACGGTACCCGCATTATCAAAAGATAGCATACGCGGTATTCATGGCATCCCGGAAACTGCGACACTACTTTCAAGAGTGTTCGATAACAGTAGCCTCAGAAGTGCCACTTAATGATATTATAAACAACCGCGACGCCACGGGCCGGATTGCCAAATGGGCCATTGAGCTCCTCCCGTTCGACATAACTTACAAGCCACGGCGAGCCATTAAGTCGCAAGTACTGGCTGACTTTGTCGCCGAATGGATGGAAGCCGAACTCCCTAAAGAGTACGGCGCGTATTCCAACTGGATCATGCAATTCGGCGGCTCCAAAATGTTGGCTGGTCTAGGGGCTGGTGTCGTTTTGACGTCCCCAACCGGAGATACAGTTCAATACGTACTCCAGATAATGTATACGGACTCCAACAACGCAGCCGAATATGAGGCCCTTTTACATGGTCTCCGGATGGCAGTATCCATGGGCATTCAACGCCTAGAGGTGCGGGGGGATTCGAACCTCGCAATATTCCAAATAAATGGAGACTTTGATGCCAAGGATCCAAAAATGGAGGCCTATCGCAACGCCGTCCTAAAAATGTCAGCTCGGTTCGAGGGGCTCGAATTTCATCATGTGGCTCGGGAAAACAATCAGGCGGCGGATATCCTCGCCCGCATCGGCGCAAAACGCGACGCGGTCCCCCCCCCCAACATATTTCTGGAGAGGCTGTTCAAGCCATCCGTAGTATGGGAAGGGGACACCGGTAACAATAATCCGGACCCGGCCAAAATACCCGATACCAAACACTCTGACACAATCGGAGGCTCCGCCACCGAAATAACACCTTCGGCCCACGTAATAATGGCCATCGTAGCCCTGTGGACAGAACCATTCCTGGCCTACCTAACTAGGCAGGAACTTCTGGAGGACCAAAATAAGGCACGCTGCATAGTGCGGTGATCTAAGGCCTATAGGGTCCATGAGGGAGAATTGTATAAAAAAAGCACTACCGGAGTCCTTCAAAGGTGTATCTCCGAAGAGGAAGGACGGAACCTTTTGGCAGAAATTCACATCGGACTCGGCGGTCACCATGCCGCAGCCCGGGCTCTTGTCAGCAAGGCCTTCCATACAGGATTCTATTGGCCAACGGCCCGGGCAGATGCACAGGACTTGGTCCAACGTTGCGCCGGTTGCCAGCTCTTTGCAAATCAAAGCTACATGCCACCCACCGCCCTCCAAACAATCCCCATTACGTGGCCCTTCGCGGTCTGGGGGCTTGGCATGGTTGGACCCCTTAAAGGGGGAACCCATAAGAAAAAATACTTACTGGTCATGGTGGATAAATTCACCAAATGGATAGAGGCCAAACCTGTTAAAACAGCCGAATCCGGACCGGTGATAGACTTCATATTCGGGGTCATACACCATTATGGCGTCCCTCACAGCATCATCACTGACAACGGCACGAACTTTACTACTGATGAGGTAAAACTCTGGTGCAGCAAAATGGGCATCAGGCTCGATTATGCTTCGGTCTATCACCCACAAACCAACGGTCAAGTGGAGCATGCGAACGGTATTATAATGAGCGGCATTAAACCCAGGCTAGTGCGGTCCTTAACGGAGTCTAACACGCACTAGGTAGAGGAGCTCGACTCCGTACTCTGGGGGCTGCGGACCACGGCGAACCATAGTACTAGATATACACCCTTCTTTATGGTGTACGGCGTAGAGGCAGTCTTGCCCTGTGACATAATTCATGACTCACCTCGAGTGCGCATGTACAAAGAAAGAGAAGCCGAGCTTGATCGGCAGGACAGTATGGACACCTTGGAGGAGGAGCGCGACATGGCAAAAGCCCGTTCCGCATTTTATCAGCAATAGGCTCGCAGATACCAAAGCAGAGAAGTACGGGCCAAAACTTATAACGTTGGCAAACTAGTTCTACGTCTGCCGGATAAGAAAAAGAACAAGCTCGAGCCCAAATGGGAAGGTCCCTTCATTATTGACCAAGTTCTGACCGCTGGAGCGTACCGACTGTGGGATGCATCGACTAATTGACTCGAGCCGAACCCATGGAACGCGGCCAGGCTTCGGAGATTCTACGCCTAGCGCCGGACCCTGTGTTCGTCCCCTTCCTCTATCCATTTTTATACATTATCTGTCTTGTTTTTCTTTCTTTCTTTTATTCTTTCTCCGGGCCTTCAAAGGCCAACTTGCCCCTCGTTTGCACATTACAGATGCGCTAGCCGCACTCATCATACCTGGGGGCTTCCTTCACAGAAGCTTGATTATTTATTTGGGCCTCGTGCCCCGCACATGTGTTATGCTTCCACATGTACCTTTTTTCGCCATTATATGCATCGATATGACTTAAGTTTTGGCCAAGATGGGTTGCCTGGCTCTTGTATTTATGCCCTACGTTCCCGTTAATTTGGCTAGGGCATAAGGGGAGCATCTCTATGATTGTTACTGCCGGGTCAACTGGATGTGTACCTCAGACTGGGTGAAGCCGAAAGCTAGCGTTCTTAAGGGAATATTCGGTCGGTGAACAAAATATGATTTTTATTTATTTTCCATATCTGCCCCTAGATGTTTTTCCTGCGTTTCCTATTGCAGTCCGGACATGCACTTTAGGGCATGCTTACCCAGGGAAAGGAACCCTTAACGGAACTATTCTCCCTGGAAGATGTTTCTTACTACCCATGTAATATAACATAACTAGTTGGGCACTTGTCTGTTCAAGCACTTATGACCCCTATGCCTGGTCTCCACGCATGCCCCGGTTCTTATATAACTGCGCGGGTATTCGGATACACTCCGGACTATCGGGTCCCGAGGTTGAAGCGAAAAGGTCCGCCAAGACAAATGATCTACAATCCGGCTAGAAGGCATTATACATGTCACTTCCATTACATAGTCATGCAGACTGACTAAATTCCTCTTCTATACCATCCAACAGGTGGTCTAGCTTACAATCCTGTTGGGAATACTTTGCGGCTAATTCTACTTGCCCATAAACTAAGCTAACGGGGATCTCTTTTCCGTCGGGCCCCACAGGTCCGACCTCGGCCATGTGATTTGGGTCTTCCTTGGTATACCGCGTCTTCACCATGGCCCAGGCTTCTCTGGCACCTTGTCGGCAGGCTGATATCTTCCATAATCGGAAGCGCCGCCGTGCTCCCTTGAGCTTCTCTGCAAGCTCTGCAACGCCCTCTAGCAGGGAGACGGACGGCCACAAGGCCTAGGCAAGCATCACCTGCCGAACTTGTTCATGCAGATGTGACAGCTCGGATAGAAGATCACCCGTAGACCCGGGAATTTCCTCCGCGGGACGACCCGTCAGCATACCTACAGACATAACGCTGTTAGTCGGCTTCTTCGCCGAACTCCTTTAAAAGGATTCGTTCAAGCACTTACTGAAAATGCCGCGCTGAAGCCGCTTATTCTCCTTCTCAGAGTCTGCAAGCTGGCCCCGAACGTCTCTTAGTTCCACACTCAGCTTAATATTGGCGTCTTGGAGATTGTTTTTCTCCTGGCTAACCTCAGTCAGCACGCGTTTGCCAGCCTCTAGCTGTCGCATAACATGTTGGTCCTCCGGATTTTCTCCGGATTCATCTGCAACATCTGTTGTTAGATCTGCAGCCATGCCACACATTATATGGTAACCATCATTCTTTAAAGTAAATGTTACCAGCAGGTGACTTTTTTGGTTCCTGCAATGCGGCCACAGCAGCCCGCAGTTGGGTCTTGCATTCCTCTATCTCCTGTGATAGCCTAGTATTCTTCTCAGTAAGAACTTGCACAATAAAGATGATCCTTAAATCAGTTCTGCTAACTATTTCAAGTCTCCGGGGGCTACTGATACATATAAATCGTCAGATTTACTTACTCGTACATCCTTTACATACTGATCCATGGCTCTAGCTAGACCATCTTGAGCAGCTCGGAGGTACGCCTCTCCAGAATTGAAGGCATCAAATGCCTCTGGTGAGAAACAAGTGTCACAGAGTATGGCCCGGCGGCGCCTATGATTCATGGCGCTTTCCACCTCTAAGTTTGTAGCGGATAATCTATCTGCATCCTCTGCAGGGGGAGTATCCGGTGCCCGCCCCATATCGGCTTCCACCTATATGTCCGGTCCTGGAGCCCGGCTGGTGGAAGCGTGATTAGTAACATCGCCGGACATATTCCGGCGAGCGTTTTTTCTGTTAAAGAAACACGGGCGTCATTATATTTCGAGAAAGACGATAACCACGGAGCGGGGTTTGTTATACCTTTGCGCCGGTGTCTCCGTCCTGACCGCCTTCCTTTTTGGCCTACCCGGCCTCGGTGCCTCCTGTTGGCGCGTTGCTGCGGGTTCGGCAAGGCGTCCTGAATGCCTTCCCTGTAAAAATACCATGTGTATATGGTGGGTGAAGTTTCTAAAAGGGGATCCTAGTTTTGGAGTTGGGATTTTTGGTTTTTCTTACGTGCGATGCAGGGAGCAGTCCGGGATAGTCGGCCATAATGGCCACCATGGCATCGTCGCAGCTTAACTGATAGAACTACCGGTCTATCAGCTCCACGAATGTAACCGAATCTTCTTCAAGTCCGGAGTCAAGGGCCCGGTCAAGGTCCTCTGGTTGTGGAGAAGGGATGCTGACCTCCTTTATGGCTTTTCACAGTTCCTGCCGCAAAGTGGCAAGGTGAATACTTACGACAAAGAATGCAGGAAAAATGGGAGCAGGGAGATATAACTTACCCAGCTTGGAGGATTGTACATGGAGAATCCATCCCGTGAACTCCTCTTCCTCACCCTTGAACAATTCGGACAGAATTTTCGCTGAAGCGGCAGCATTGTCTGGACCCTTACGCCCGCAGCGGGTGGCGTCATCCGCCCCGTTATAACACCACAAGGGGTGCCCACGATATTGAAGTGGTTGCACTCCCCACATTATGCAAATCGACATAACTTCGATTATTGTCAATCCTGATTGAGCCAGAGCTTTGATCCGGTTCATCAGATAGAGGACTTCTCTGTTGTCTTCCACCTGGGGGCTCCGTGGGCGCCAACTTCGGCGCTTCTTCAGAGGAGCATTGTTGAACTCAGGAAGAACCCGCCGAACAGGGTCCGGAAGGGGAACGTCCTCCATATAAAACCATTCTGAAGGCCAGTCTTCAGACGACTTCTTCGGGGTACCAGACAGGTATCCGGTATCAGCGATGCGCCATATTTCGGCTCCGCCCACTTGATAAAGTGATCCCCTCTGTGTGCGAGGGACGAGGCAAAATAGCCTTTTCCACAGCTCGAAGTGAGCCTCGTAGCCCAGGAACAACTCGCAGAGAGCAACATAGCCGGCGATATGTAGAATGGAGGCAGGGGTGAAATTGTGTAATTGGAGTCTGTAGAACTCCAGGAGCCCGCGGAGGAACGGATGAATTGGAAATCCGAGTCCCCTTAGTAAATAAGGAACAAGGCAGACCCGTTCCCCCATGGAGGGACAGGGAAAGCTCTTCGCTTGCTCCCCGCCAATGTAGGTGGCAAGCCCGACTCGAACGGGCACCATATACGCCGGAGGGAGAAATTCCTTGGTCTGCAGTTCGACCAATCGACTGTGTGGGACAGAACACCTCTCCCAATCACCGGGCTTAGGGCTACGGGGGCGGGAGGAGGAGCTGCGGAGGTCGGCCATGCTGGAATGGATCTTTCCAAAACACGCTCTGATGGATTCTCGCTGAGGGGAGGATGGTGTGGATCGGATCTAAGAATCCCTATCCCTTTAATAGACAATTTATTTATCTGGATAGGGGGGCAAATGTAAAAATGCCCTGGCACCTCGTATTCATTCGACGCATGGGCGATAGCCCTTATTGGGCACAGAAGCCAAGAGATTCAACATATATGGGGCCGGACACTGCTTACAAACACTTGGAAATTGGAGAAGAACCCGCCTTGCAATGCCGAAGACAATACTGCGCGCCGGACTCATCGTCATTAAAGCCTAGTTCGGGGGCTACTGAGGGAGTCCAGGATTAGGGGGTATCCGGACAGCCGGATTATATCCTTTGGCCAGACTATTGGACTATGAAGATACAAGATTGAAGACTTCGTCTCGTGTCCGGATGGGACTATACTTGGCGTGGAAGGCAAGCTAGGCAATACGGATATGTATATCTCCTCCTTTGTAACCGACTTTGTGTAACCCTAGCCCCCTCCGGTGTCTATATAAACTGGAGGGTTTTAGTCGGTAGAACAACAACAATCATACCATAGGCTAGCTTCTAGGGTTTAGCCTCTCCGATCTCGTGGTAGATCAACTCTTGTAATACCCATATCATCAAGAATAAATCAAGCAGGACGTAGGGTTTTACCTCCATCAAGAGGGCCCAAACCTGGGTAAAACATCGTCTCCCCTGCCTCCTGTTACCATCCGCCTTAGATGCACAGTTCGGGACCCCCTACCCGAGATCCGCCGGTTTTGACACCGACAATGACCCCGTAAAGTATTCAAGATGGCCTTTTATGGAGACGTGATCAACACGAGAGTTGTTTGTCTCGTCGAGGCACGTGAATTTGACATTTGATCTGTCTTGATCGGAGGTCACATGCAAATTCAACGGCCCGCGCAAGGAGCAAGACAGGAGTTTGGATCGGATTCAGACTGAAACCGAGTTGGACTAGAACTAGGACTCTAGGACGTGAATTAATGTAATTTTTCATGTAAGCAAAGCCTAAATGAATCCTTTTCTTGTATGGGAAGTCCAGCCACCTCATATATATGTAAGGGGTGATGGCCAATTGAACAACACACAATCGAACAAATAAATATACTACTTTTTCATCTACGTTTTATCTCTTCAGTGTTTTTCTCTCTTGTTCTTTGTTGTTTCTCGAGTTTGAGAGCTACGAATCCCGAGGCTCTAGGGGTGAGAGAATCAACCTAGGGCAGCCCATAGCCACCGCACTCCTTGACGGGGTCCCTCCCGGGTGTGTGAGGTTTTGGGTCTGCAAAAGCGCCCGCCAACTATCTTTCATATCGCGTTGACGGTCGGGTCTCCTTCGATGTGAGTTGTGGTGCATCACCCTCGGCGTCGAGGGTACACGTGACGTGTTCATGTGTCAACACACTTTTTTGCGACTCTTCTAGGGACTGAAGATCAATCGTCATCATCCACCATGTCCGATCTTCCCAAACCATCTGAGGTAGATGCCGATAACATCATTAAACCCAATCTTGATGAGATATTGGCCGATCATCGCCAAATCTATGAGCAGTACAAGAAATCACGAGAAGAGAAGGATTTGCAGGAGTTCCTTGAAAAATTCAAGAAGGATCGCCAAGGCAACATCACTCCGATTGAAGAAATCAAGTTCCCTCCTCTTCAAGCCGAGAAGGTTAAACCCTCTGTGAGTACTACCTTTTCTCCTGAGCAGTGGGTTGAGATTGAGAGTCGTATTGCTGATGGTAACAATCTGGTCTATCAAACTTTCATAAAAAATACTAATGCTCAGAAAAAATATGTCTCAATCATCTAGCGGTAATGGTGGTATACCTTCTAGTGTGCAAAACCCTACTCTGGCTTTACCTATTTCATCGGTGCCTCCCATGCCAATGACTTATTATCCTACCCAAACAAATCAGATTATGGTTGCACCCATTAATCCTATCATGAGCACGCCAAGTTTGGTGGAAATGCCGAACCAAACCCTACCTACAGGTACAACCACTCAGCCACTACCGAACTATTGTTTGGCATACATGCCACAGTTCCTACCTACAGCTAGTAGTCTTACTCTTCCTATGCCATTGCAACAAGCTTCATCGTCTACTTCAGATGATGCCCTAGCTAATTTTAGAGAGGAGATGGCTAAGATTCTTTAAGAGAATTTTGGAGTTGAGTTACCTTGGAATCGGATTTACCAAAAACCGTATCCCGAGTACTTTGATGCCATCCAGTGCCCTCTGGGATATAAAATTCTAGATTTTGTTAAGTTTAATGGAGAGGGAACTGAAACCACATGGGAGCATGTTAGTCAATATTTAGCACAATTGGGTGAGGCAGGCTCGCTAAATGAATTAAAAGTGTGTTTATTTCCTTTATCATTAACTGGTACCGTATTTTCATGGTTTTCTTCTTTACCGCATGGTTCCATTCGGGTTTGGTCACAGCTAGAGCATAAATTTCATGATCACTTTTATAGCGGTGACAATGAACTCAAGTTGTCACATCTAACATCGGTTAAACAGATGCATGATGAATCGGTCTCCGATTACGTCAAGAGATTCAGAGAAACAAAAAAACGGTACTATAGTTTGTTGATAACTGAGAGAGACTTGGCAGACCAAGTGCTTAGTGGTTTGAGAACTCCCATTAGATAAAAACTAGAAGGCTATGAGTTCTTAAATATCAACCAAGTCTTACAAAGGGCTTTCGCTCAGGAAAGCCGAAGCAAAGATCTCAAAGAACTACATAGATATAAAGCCGACCGTCCAAAGATGAATATGGTTGAATATGATAGTGATCACTTAGACGATGAGGGCGATATTTTTGCTACTGAATTTGTTTGGCCATCTAAGGCCAAACCCTTTACTTGCAATGATCTGAAACCAATTCATAAGAATCATGATGAAGAGATGAAGTTTACTTTTAACATTGCTGAGTGTGATAAAATATTTGATGCTTTGTTGCAGGCTAAGATTATTATAATATCTCATACTTTACCATTGTTTGAAGAGTTGAAATTGCGTGCTTATTGCAAGTATCATAATTCTTTTTCCCATGCTACTAACGATTGCAATGTTTTTCGACGACAGATATAATCAGCCATTAATGACGGACGATTACTTTTCTAAAATGCAAGTTGATAAACAGCCTTTTCCAATGAATACCATGGACTTGGAGGGGAAGAAGTTGCTCATTCGGCCGGAGGTAGCCGAATCTACTAATAAAGCTAATGTCATTGTTGGTGAACCTAGGAAAGATAAGGAAGGTGACAAGGTCTTGGGGAGACAGGTTGTGCTTGATAAAGAACCCAATGGCAAGAAAGTGATCAAAATCACCATCAAGAATCCTACACTCAGGGGGCGACCGCAAGTGCAAGAAAATACTCGTGTTAAATTTGTCAAACCTAAGAGTCTAGAAGTTCGAAAGTGGAAGAGGAATGAAGCTAAACTACAACACAAATGGATCAAGCCAACTTTTGATATCTTGTTATCCAAATATGCCAATCGCTCGGCTGGTTCCAGCCCTAACCAGCTGATAACCTATAATTATAGGGGATCATTTGTAGCCTTCTTCGATAAATAAGAGTGTCGAACCCAACAAGGAGCTAAAGGTAGAACAAATATTCCCTCAAGTTCTATCGAACACCGATACAACTCTACACACACTTGACGTTTGCTTTACCTAGAACAAGTATGAAACTATTTTGCAAGAATAAAATTATGAGTACTTTGCGAGAATAAAACTACAAATAAACGGCAAGGTAATAAAACTGTATAACTTTTGTCAACAAGAAAGTCATTTGTCCCTAGGAAATCGATAACAAGTATCGGTAATCATTCTTGCAATCTTACATGAGGGAGAGGCATGAGCTAACATACTTTCTCTACTTGGATCATATGCACTTATGAATGGACCCCTAGCAAGCATCCGCAACTACTAAAGATCATTAAGGTCGTGAAACCCAACCATAGCATTAAGTATCAAGTCCTCTTTATCACATACACCATAACCCACCAACTCGGGTTTAAGCTTCTGTCACTCTCGCAACCCACCATAAGAAAATCATGAACGTATTGCAACACCCTACATCGGGGACCCCTCACGTTTGCGCGAGATGGAGGGCACCATAGGATAGCACCATAAATAAAATATACAATCATACCAACCAAGATCACGATTAACCCACAGGACAAAATGGATCTACTCAAACATCATAGGATAACAATAGATCATTGGGAAATAATATATGGAGTTGAGCACCATGTTTAAATAGAGATTACAGCGGGGAAAAGGGGTGTTACACCGCTGCATAGAGGGGGAGAGAGTTGGTGTCAACGGTAGCAAGATTGTTGATGTAGATCACCGTCACGATGCCCCGGCGGCGATCCGGCGCCATCGGGAAGAAGGGGAGAGAGCCCCCCTCCTTATTCTTCCTTAGCCTCCCCCCTAGATGGTAGGAGAGCTCCCCCTCTGGTCCATGGCCTCCATGGAGCCGGAGGGGCGGGAGCCCCTCCGAGATTGGATCTCCCTCTCTGTACTCTTCTGTTTCGTGTTCCCCAGATCTGGCCCTTCACCATTTCTTAAATTCCCGGAGATTCGTAACTCCGATTGCGCTGAAATTTTTACACGTTTTTTTCTATAAATTATGTTTCTTTCTCTAGAAGAAGGGCCCAAACCGACTTTCGAGGAGGGCATAAGACACCTGAGCGCACCAGGGGGTGCCCGGTGCGCCCTGGTGGGTTGTGGTCACTGTGGGGCCCCGTTTGCATTGATTCCCAGTCCTAAAAATCACATATGTTCCAAATTAATTCTCCATCAATTTTTATCACGTTTCGACTTCATTCGATATGGAGTAGGCTGTAGTAACCCTGCTGGCTTCTAGTGTTCTGCCTTAACTCTCTGACATACATCACATACTGCTCCTTCTTCATACCGGTCCACTAGAAACGTTCCTTCAAATTCAAATACATCTTAGTGTTCCCTAGGTGAATCGAGTATGGTGAGTCGTGAGCTTCTTGAAGTATTAATTCCCGGTCTCCAGGTCATTGGGTACATAAATACGATCCTCAAACCATAAAGTTTCATGTTCGTCCTCATGAAAACCTTTAGCCTTTCCTTTACTCATCTTCTCCTTTATCTAACCAATCTCCTTATCAGTCTTCTTGGCTTCTCAAATCTTTCCCAATAATGTGGACTGGACCTCCAATGCTGCAACAAAACCTCTCGGGACTATCTCCAAACGAAGTTCCTTGAGATCGTCGGCTAACTCCTGCGGTAATCCTCCGGTTACGAGGGTATTGACATAACTCTTGCGGCTCAAGGCATCGGCTACAACATTGGCCTTTCCTGGATGATAATGCAACTTCATATCATAGTCCTTTATGAGCTCCAACCACCTCCTCTGCCTAAGATTCAACTCCTTCTGTGTGAAAATATACTTCAAACTCTTATGATCCATGTATACATCACAATGGTTTCCAATAAGAAAATGTCTCCAGGCGTTGAGCGCATGCACTACGGCTGCTAACTCCAAATCATGTGTGGCATAATTCAACTCATGAGGTCGAAGCTGACGTGAGGCATATGAAACAACTCTTCTGTCCTGCATAAGTACACCTCCAAGTCCCAGGCGAGAAGCGTCGCAATAAACTTGAAAATCCTTGTGTATATCCGGAAGAATTAGAACTGGGGCTGTAACCAAACGTTTCTTCAATTCCTGAAAACTGGCCTCATATTTCTTGGTCTATTTGAACTTGGTGTCCTTCTTTAACAACTCTGTCATGGGTTTCACAATCTTGGAAAAATTCTCAATGAACCTCCTATAATATCCTGCGAGTCCAAGAAAACTGCGGATCTCTCCAACTGAGGTGGGTGCCAACCACTCAGTGACAGACTAAACCTTAGTAGGGTCGACTGCTATACCTTCTCCTGATATAACATGTCCAAGGAATCCAACTTCCTTCAACCAAAACTCACATTTGCTGAACTTGGCGTATAGCTGATGTTCCCTGAGCTTCTCGAGAACTAAGCGCAAATGTTCCTTGTGTTCTTCTTCGTTCTTCGAGTACACCAATATGTCATCAATGAATACTACCACAAACTTATCCAAAAACTCCATGAACACCTTATTCATCATACTCATAAAATAAGTAGGGGCGTTAGTCAATCTAAAAGACATGACCATACTCATATAGCTCATACCTTGTGGTAAAGGCTATCTTGGGTATATCCTGTTCTCGGATCTTTAGCTGGTGGTATCCTAATCGAAGATCGATCTTGGAAAATACTTTAGCTCCCTGCAGCTGGTCGAACAAATCATTGATCATCGGTAGTGGGTACTTGTTCTTAATCGTCACCTCATTTAGTGCACAATAATCAACAACCATTCTCAAGGATCCATCCTTCTTCTCAACTAAGAGCACTGGGGCTCCCCACGGCGATGAACTTGGTCGAATATAACCTTTCTCCAATAACTCCTTAATCTGTTTCTTAATTTCCTCCAGATCATTCGTGGGAATCCGATATGGTCTCTTCTATATTGGTCCGGTGCCATGCAACAGCTCTATCAAAAATTCTATATCTCGATCTGCTGGCATGCCTGGAAATTCCTCTAGAAATACATCAGGGTAATCCTTCACAACTAGCACTTCCTCCTAAACAACTCCCGAGAGGGAATTTACTTGGGCTCCTCCTTGGCTTATGCCTAGATACATACTTGATCCTCTTTCCCTCAGGGGTGGTGAGTAGTATCGACTTACTAGCACAGTCGATGTTTCCTCCATACTTCGATAGTCAATCCATGCCTAGTATTATATCCAGTCCTTGTGACTCCAGAGGGAAAAATATGGCTACCAATGGTTAATGGTAACCGATCACACCATCGGCTGGCCATATACTCTACTCCTGGCGAGCTTACTAACATGGGTGACCTAAGGGCTACGGTTGGAAACTTAAACGTGTCCACAAATCCCCTTGATATGTATGAATGCAATGCACCAGTGTCAAAAAGAACGAGAGCAGTAAATGACTTAATCAAAAACTTACCAATCACTGCGTCAGGCTGCTCTTCAACTTCCTCCACGTTGATGTGGTTCACCTGTCCTCTGGTGAAGGGATTTGGCTTCTTTCCAGAGCTTCCATTTCCATTGCCATTCTTTAATTTAGAACAATCATTGGTGTAGTGTCCAGTCTTCCCGCACTTGTAACAGGTAACGTGACTCAGATCCTTCTTGGCGGGTGTTGCAGGGTTGGAATGGTTTTGATTGTTGTTTCCTCCATTCCCATTTCCATTCTTAGGGCCACTGTGGTTATGTTAACTTCCTCCATTGTGAGTGTGGCCTCCATGGTTATGATGGGTATGTCCTACCGAGTTCGGGGTAAAACAAGGCTTCTGTTGAGCTCCAGAATTGTACTTCCCCTATCCATACTTCCTTTTGCGGCTCTCTATCTGCTGTTGCTTGCCTTCAATCATAAGAGCCATGTCTACCAACTCCTGGTAGTTAGTGAATGTTGCCACCATCAACTGCATACTCAGGTTGTCATTTAGCCCTTCCATAAACTTCTCCTGCTTCGCGGCATCTGTGGCCACATCATCTGGGGCATAACGAGCTAACTTACTAAACTTATCCACGTATTGTGCCACGGTACGATTTCCCAGGTGTAAGTTGCTAAACTCACGCTTCTTCATACTCATAGCTCCAGCTGAGACATGTGCAGTGCGGAATGCTTGCTGGAACTGTTCCCAAGTGACATTGGCTACGGGGAAAGTGGATGTGTAATTCTCCCACCATGAGGCTGCAGGTCCATCTAGTTGGTGTGCAGCAAAGCGCACCTTCTCAGCATTTGTGCAACCTACGGTGGTCAGCTCCCTTCCAATCCTGTGAAGCTAGTCATCAGCAATAATCGGCTCAGTTCTACTAGAGAACACCTGTGGATTCAACCTTAGGAAACGGGCTAAATTGTCAACTGGAGGTGGTGGCAGTGGGTTGTTGTTGTTGTTTCCTTGGTTCAGGACTAGCAACTACATCAAGGCATTCTATTGTTGGATCAACTGGGTGAGCTCCGGTGGGAAGACAAATCCAGGGTCACGTCTCGGAGGCATCTGATAGGTTTAGAGGGGTGAGAACAGAATAGAATGAGGTCTAAAGAGAATTTCACTACCCATATGCACATGAGACAAACACATTCATTTCACACCACTCAATTCAAACCAGATCATACAACCGATCTAAGCTACCGTTACAAAAAGCTCGGGCTATTACTATGTACATGGGAGAATACTACTGATAATATGGTGGTCGACTAGAAATTTTGATCGGCGGATGACTCCATGATGTCTGCTCCAGCTTCGTCTTCATAATCATCATCACTATCGGGGTCGGAGTCGGTGTCGTTGATTATGATGTAGTCTTCAGGATGGTTGTTCTCCTCAGGTTCGGAACCTCCCATGAATATTCCTAGCTTCTTCTTCAAGTCTTCATTATTCTCCAGTAGTACTGCAATTTCCTCTTCATATCCATCGCGTGTAGACTTGAGTTCCTCTTCTAGCTCCATGTTCCTGGTCATCACTTTCTTCATGTCTATCATGCTGACGCACATCTGGTTCTCCTGATGATGAATGTGCTGGTTTAGCTCCTGGATATAGGCTGTAATGGATCTATCCTTCCTAGTGCAAATCATCTCCCATTGCTCATCTCAGCATCCACATAGCTGGTAGATGGTGTCCTTAAGCTCCTTGTTGTATACCTCGCCGATGCGTCCGATGTCAATGTGGGCGGCCATGCTCTTTCCTAGACTCCAGGTTGGTGCATCAAAGGAAAAATCTATGGGCTCAGTAACTGGTGCGAACGTCCTTCCTGGAACATGAACTCGAATCATCCAGCGCTCCTCTTCTGGTAAAGTGGCGGTGTAGGTCCTGGTGAAGCTTGGTATTCCAATGCTCAGGTACTTAGTGACCTCCTTCAAGTGTCGTCCAAAAGGTGTGTCTTCATCCGGTTGAGTGAACTTGTTCCTCGGGTCCGCCATCTATAGAGTAGAAAATGGAGAGAAGTCAGAAATGAGTAGAGAAGAGTATCCTATGGCTTATCCTAGTGGTCGTGTCCTATAGTCAGTGTGTGCTCTGATACCATCTTGTAGCGACCCGACCTCAGACGGTCAAGTCTCTGTGCTTAAGTGTCATCCCTGGATCGGTATTGCTGACACACACAATACTCGAGGATTTATAATAGACTTCAATCACACATTTATTACATCAAATGTCTCAAAAGAGAACTTATTACAATAATATGGCTGAAGGCCATCTAAATACGATAACAGCGGAAGCTTCGAAGGTAGAAGAGTCCATCCAACTCCATGGAAAAACTGAGTGCATGACAACGACCTAGCGCGCCTTACTCTTCGTCTGAAAATTCTGCAACATAATACGTTGCAGCCTGTGTAGGTCAGCACATGGAATATGCTGGCAAGACAACACTATAGAGCAATGAACAAATAACAGCTATCACTACATGCATATATGGCTGGTGGAGGCTCTACGGTTATCATTTGCATAAAGCTAATTTTTTTCCTACAACAAAGGAATATATTTTATTTAACTACCAAGTTGGTTGAAAATTATTGAGAAGGTTCCTCCAACTCAATACGAAAATAATAATTACGACCCAACAAGTTAATTAAGTAAAGTGACAAGATCAAATCAATAATTCAAGTACCAGATACTCAAAGATGTCCATAACCGGGGACACAGCTAATCGTGATTAGTTTATACACTCTGCAGAGGTTTGCGCACTTTTCCCCACAAGACTCGGTCTCCTCCATTGGATTTTCTCGCACTACAAGATGTTTGAGAAACGGATGACTGAGACACAGTCTTTCAGAAGCATTAACTCTTTACTCTGGGTAGACAATACCACCTACATCCCCTACATCTGCTAGCCTACCACTGAAAAAGGTCACACAACTTACTCAACTATTCCAGAGCCCATAATGGCTTGTGGCTGCACACGGAAGTTTCTAGCATGAATAATCTTATGATCCCTTTGAGCCTGGGTGGCATTTCATAGGATGATCACACGGGTACTCCGGGATATCCTAGGACAACACTGGATTGCTCCAGGTGCCCGCAACCAATCCACCCAGATGTGTATTAAAGTATCCACCTTAAGTTTAACCATTAAATTAATAATAACTCTCACATCTGTCATGGATCACTCAAAACCAAACCACGTCTACGAGCATAGCATAGCAGTATAAGCATAACGTAGAACTCCCAGGGTTTGAATAAAAGTCAATAGGTTCCTACCTCATCAACTACTTCCCAATTACCCACCTGTTGTCAAATCCTACTCATGCAATGTTCGAGGGTTAAAACTAATGCATAAAAACTGGGTAATAAGGGATATGATCAAAGTGTTACTTGCCTTGCTGACGATTGGAAAACCCTAGTGATTCGTAGTAGCAAGCCTCGCACTCCGGAAACTCTATCGTGAACAAGCAATATCATACATAAGCAATCAAGCATAACATGCAAAGGTAAAACCCAAATGAAGAGATCTAAACTGAAAGCACAAGAGAAAATCTTAGATTCGCAAAAAGAAACAATTGAATTGGAGCTACCAAACTCAAACTACAATCAAAAGTAGTTCGAAAAAAAATCTGCTTGAAACCAAATTTAAATTTTCAAAATCATGCTCAAGTTGATTATCTGGAAAGAGGGGAACAAGACGAAGATTTTGGCGTTGGTTTCACTGGATTTGGACAAACGAGCAAAGAGTTGCGGAGGTTTGAAGTTCAGGGACTAATCTGCAATAAAAGTTGTTACGGATAGGTCCCTAGCCAAAAATAAAACTAAAAAGAAAAATCTATTGAACGAACATTCGCTAACAGAGTCTAACAAACGAAAACCGTTCGTTAAAACAATCTAACCAGTGAATGTTTACTAATTAGACTAAAACAAAAACGTAAAATCGATCTAAAAAAAGGGAAAACCGAACGGTTTTTATATCGTTTAACCGAACAAAACCGGCGGCGAGATCCGGCAGCTCTAGCGTTGGGGCGACGGCGGCGAGGCGACGGCGAGGCGGGGCGGTGGTGCGGGAGGTGGCGGTGCGCGCGGGCGGCGGCGGCGGCGCTAGACGGCGGCGCGCGCGGCTGTGCGCGCGGCTGCGGGCGGCGGTGCAGCGCGATGAGGGGAGCGGGAGGGGCGGCGGCGGCTTATAAAGAGGGGCCCCGAGGGTCCTCGGCTTGCGCGAGGGGGCGGGAGGCTGACCCGAACTCCTCCTCGCCGGAGTCCGGCGTCCGCACGGAAGGGAGAGGCAGCGGCGCTCGGTTGGGCCGGCTGGGCTTCGGCCCAGTTCGGTCCGGAATTTTTTTAAAATAATTTTGCCGCGAAAAAAATCCTAATAAAATATTAAAAAATTCTAAAAAATTCCAGAAACAATTTTCATCGTCCAAACCTAATATTTGGGACAAGATGAACATTTTTCTGGACTAAAATGCAATTTTCAAAAATGCATGTTTTTCTCTAATTCAAAGAAAATAACAAATAAAATGCAAATAAAATAATAATTGGATTTTAAAATTTTCTTCTTCAGTATTTCTCTTTGTTGAAGAAGTCATATTATCTTCTCTCATTTATTTTTATTGTTGAAAATAATTGGAGAGAAAAAATTAAAATCAAATTGATCCTCTTTTCAAATTTGAAGATAAATTCAAATATGAAAATTTGTGAAACATACAACTCTCTCCTTGGGTCCTTGAGTTGCTTAAGATTTCTAGGATCACAACCAAATGCAAATAAAATATGATATGCATATGAAGATCTGTGTATAACATCCAAATTGGAAATTGGGATGTTATATGTCCCTACAAAATCATATAGTCTTGTCATGCTCTATCTTCTTGACACAAAGTATTTATCATGCACAACCCCGATGACAAGCCGAGCAATTGGTTCATACTTTTTGACGCACTTCAGCTTTTTCAACCCTTGCGCAATACATGAGCGCAAGCCATGGATATAACACTACGGATGGAATAGAGTATGATGATAGTGGTAAATATAGAGAAGACAAAAAAGTAAGAAAGTCTCACATCGACGCGGCTAACCAACAGGCTATGGAGATGCCCATCAATTGATATCAATGTGAGCAGTAGGGATTGCCATGCAACGGATGCACTAAGAGCTATAAGTGTATGGAAGCTCAATATGGAAACTAAGTGGGTGTGCATAAAATCCTATAATGAAAAATTCCCACTAGTATATGAAAGTGACAACATAGGAGACTCTCCGTATGAAAAACATGGTGCTAGTTTGAAGCACGTGTGTGGTAAAGGATAGTAACACTACCCCTTCTCTCTTCGTTTTATTTTTCCTTTTCTTTCTTTTTCTTTCTTTTTCTTTTTTTCTTTTTTCTTTTCCTTTTTTCCTTTTTTTCTCATTGTCCGAAGTCTCATCCCGACTTTTGGGGGAATCATAGTCTCTATCATCCTTTCCTCACTTGGGCAATGCTCTAAAAATGAATGATGATGATCATCACACTTCTATTTACTTATAACTCAAAAGAAATAAAAATTACAACTCGATACCTATAATAAAGTTTGACCCTATATGAATGCCTCTGGTAGTGTACCAGGATGTGCAATGATCTAGCATAACAACGATATCAAAAAAACGGATAAGCCATGGAAATATCATGCTAGCTATCTTACGATCATGCAAAGCAATATGACAATGAATGCTCAAGTCATCAAAATGGAAGCAGTGGAAGTTACATGGCAATATATCTCAGAATGGCTACGGAAAGGCCATAATAGGTAGGTATGGTGGGTGTTTTGAGGAAGATATAATAAGGCTTATGTGTGATAGAGCGTATCATATCACGGGGTTTGGATGCACCTGCGAAGTTTGCACCGAATCTTGAGGTGGTAAAGGGCAATGCACGGTACCGTAGAGGCTAGCAAATTGTGGAAAGGTAAGAGTGCGTATAATCCATGGACTCACATTAGTCATAAAGAACTCATATACTTATTGCAAAAGTTTATTAGCCCTCGAAGCAAAGTAATACTATGCATGCCCCTAGGGGGATAGATTGGTAGGAAAAGACCATCGCTCGTCCACAACCGCCACTCATAAGGAAGACAATCAATAATAAATCATGCTCCAACTTCATAGCATAATAAGAGACTATACGTGCATGCTTCGGGAATCACAAACCTTAATACCAATATTCTTACTAACCACAACCCTTTACTAGTTCTTCCCACGTATTCCATCTCTATATCGCAAAACTATTGCAAGGAATCAAACATATCATATTCAGTGATCCATAAGTTTTATGTAGGATTTTATGACTAACCATGCAAATGACCAATTCACGTTGACTCTCTAAATAGATATAAGCGACGCATGAGAGTTTAATTCTTTCTACAAAATATTATGCTCTAATAAATATAAGTGAAGCGAAAGAGCATTCTACAAATGTCGGTTTTCTATGTGAAGAGAAACAGGCAATCCAAACCTCAAATGATATAAGTGAAGCACATGAAGCATTCTATAAAGCCATACTCAAAAGATATAGGTGAAGTGCAATGAGCATTCTATAAATCAACCATAGACTATCTCATACCAGCATGGTGCATAAAAGAAAAATGAAAACTAAACACAAAAAGACGCTCCAAGATTTACACATATCACGTGAACGAAACGAAGACGAAAACATACCGATACTTGTTGAAGAAAGATGGGATGCCTTCTGGGGCATACCAAAGCTTAGACGCTTGAGTATCCTTGAATATTTACTTGGGGTGCCTTGGGCATCCCCAACCTTGAGCTCTTGCCTCTCCTCCTTCTCCTCATATAGAGACCTCCTTGATCTTTGATCACTTCATCCACACAAAACTCAACAAAAAGCTCGGTAAGATCCGTTATATAATAAAGCAAATAACTACTCTAAGTATTGTTGAAAACCAGTTCATATTTTGTTTTTGCATTGTAGCTACTGTATTATAACTTTTCCATGGCTTATACCACCGATAGAATCGATAGTTTCATCAAAACAAGCAAAACAATGCATCAAAAACAGAATCTGTCTTAAAAAGGACAGTCTAAAGCAATCTGAACATCTACCATACTTGTGGTACTCCAAAAAATCTGAAAAATTAGGAAAAATAAAAAAAATTGTATAGAAAGACTGTACAAAAAGTTTCAGAAACTTTCGACATTCCAGTAAAAAAATGTAAAATCGCGCACTATAGCCAAAGTTTCTGTTTTTGCACCGCACATACCAACAAACAATCTACCCATCCTAAAGGCAAAACTTGGCACATTATTTTTATAATACAAAGGAATTGTACAAGGTGATAATTATTTTGTGAGAATCTTCATGAAAAATTCTACATTGTTTCCATGAGCATGAACACAAGTGTTCAAGGTCGACCCTCACTTCTCCAATACATAACTTCCAATCGCTTCTCTTTTGTGAAAAAGTTTTAAGTTCCCCTCTATATTTTTGTTGTTTTTAAACTTTATAAAAGCACTCAACATAAATAAATGACTCTCTAAAACTTCCGGGTTGCCTCCTTGACACGCTTTCTTTAAAGCCATTAAGCTAGGCATAAAGTGCTCAAGTAATGAATCCACCCGGATCCCAAGGTATATCAAAGCCAATTTTAATTAACAATGATTTGGCATTTAGTAATGAGCACAAAGCAACATATATCATGCAATGACGAAGTCTAACTCTCTTCCTATGCATCGGCATGTCATACAAGAACAATTCATGCACATCAAGTAAAGGCCAATACATAGTATAAGCACTTTCTTGCAATTTTATCGTATCGAAAACATAAAGAGGCAGAGATGTAGTTCCTCTCTCATAATAATTGCAAGTAGGAGCAACAAGCACATGCATATTACATTCATCAAAGTTATCATGTGCAACGATAAAAGGCAACTCATCAATGTAATCCTTAATAGGTGCAAACTTCTCCGATATAGTGTAGTTGGGAGAATTCAAAAAGATAAATAGGACTATCATGTGTCGGTGCAATAGCAACAATTTCATTCTTAATATAAGGAACTATAGCAAGTTCATCTCCATAAGCATAATTCATATTGGCATCTTGGCCACAAGCATAGAAAGCATCAAATTCATCAAAAAGGGATATTTCAAACGAATCAATTGGATCATAGCAATCATCATAATAGTCATCCTTCGGTAAGCATGAAGGAAAGTTAAATAATGTATGAGTTGAAGAGTTACTCTCATCAGAAGGTGGGCATGGGTAGCTAATCCGCTCTTCCTCCTTTTGTTCTTCGCTCTCCTCATCTTATCATCCAATGAGCTCACAGTTTTATCAATTTCTTCTTCCATAGACCCCTGCAAAATATTAATCTCTTCTTGGACAGCAGAGAAGTGCTCAATATATGGTTTAATATAAGCATTGGAAGCATAGTTATCATAGCAATATTTAAGTATGTCAACATTTTAGATTTGTAAAGACTAGCATCATACTTTTCAATCAAAGAACCAATTTCATAAGCACCCTTAAAAGCAACAAATTCTTTGATTTGTTCAACATCATAATAATTATAAACACCTTTGTCATAAGAAGATACGATTCCATTATCACTAAACTCACATTGGTAGGGAAGGTGTTTCTTAGGGTCTTCAGAACAACAAGTAAAATCATATATTTCACATAAATTCCATGCATAGCATTGCAAATGATGAATTTGATCCAGTAAAAGTTTCCATTTTTGAGATAAGTGGTGTCGCACATAACAAGCATGCTCATCTAAAGATTTGCCCTCAACTAAGCTAGTTGGGGTTTCAGCACGAGCACATAGGGATCAAAGATGATCCAAGTAAAAAGCTTCAGCAGTATGATAAATTTTGGGTGGTTCTTCAACCATTGGTTTAGTAGGTACAACTAGTTTTTTTTTGGTATCTTGTGTTTCCTACCCATAACTACTTAGTGATAAAGCAAACAAGCACACATGAGAATATTCACCCCACGCTATTGCTCCCCGGCAACGGCGCTGAAAAAAGGTCTTGATAACCCACAAGTATAGGGGATCGTTTGTAGCCTTCTTCGATAAATAAGAGTGTCGAACCCAACGAGGAGCTAAAGGTAGAACAAATATTCCCTCAAGTTCTATCGACCACCGATACAACTCTACGCACACTTGACGTTTGCTTTACCTAGAACAAGTATGAAACTATTTTGCAAGAATAAAATTATGAGTACTTTGCGAGAATAAAACTATGAATAAATTGCAAGGTAATAAAAGTGGATAACATTTGTCAACAAGAAATTCATTTGTCCCTAGGCAATCGATAAGAAGTACCGGTAATCATTCTTGCAATCTTACATGAGGGAGAGGCATGAGCTAACATACTTTCTCTACTTGGATCATATGCACTTTTGATTGGACCCCTAGCAAGCATCCGCAACTACTAAAGATCATTAGGGTCGTGAAACCCAACCATAGAATTAAGTATCAAGTCCTCTTTATCCCATATGCCATAACCCACCTACTCGGGTTTAAGCTTCTATCACTCTCACAACCCACCATAAGCAAATCATGAACGTATTGCAACACCCTACAACGGGGACCCCTCACGTTTGTGCGAGACGGCGGGCACCATAGGACAGCACCATAAATAAAATATACAATCATACCAACCAAGATCATGATTAACCCACAGGACAAAACAGATCTACTCAAACATCATAGGATAACCATAGATCATTGGGAAATAATATATGGAGTTGAGCACCATGTTTAAGTAGAGGTTATAGTGGGGAGAAGGGGTGTTACACCGCTGCATAGAGGGGGAGAGAGTTGGTTTTGACGGTAGCAAGATTGTTGATGTAGATCGACGTCACGATCCTAGCCTCGGCGACGTTCCGGCGCCATCGGGGGAGAGGGGGAGAGAGCCCCCCTCCTTCTTATTCTTCCTTGGCCTCCCTCCTAGATGGGAGGAGAGTTCCCCCTCTGGCCCATGGCCTCCATGGCGGCGGAGGGGCAGGAGCCCCTCCGAGATTGGATCTCCCTCTCTGTTCTCTTCTATTTCGCGTACCCCAGATCTGGCCCTTCACCGTTTCTTAAATTCCTGGAGATCTGTAACTCCGATTGTGCTGGAATTTTACACGGTTTTTTTCCATAAATTATCTTTCTTTTGCCAGAAGAAGGGCCCAAACTGACTTTCGAGGAGGACATAATACGCCTGGCCACGCCAGGGGGTGCCAGGCGCTCCCTGGTGGGTTGTGGTCACTGTGGGCCCTTGTTTGCGTTGATTCCAAGTCCCAAAAATCACATATATTCCAGAATAATTCTCCATAAATTTTTACCACATTTGCACTTTGTTTGATATGGATTTTCTGCGAAATAAAAACATGCAAAAAACTAGAACTGGCATTGGGCACTGGATTAATAGGTTAGTCCAATAAATCATATAAAAAGTTGCCAAGAATATGTGAAAGTTGTATAACATTGGCATGAAACAATCAAAAATTATAGATATGACGGAGACTTATCATCAGCCATCACACATGAAGCGACAAAGGTCACCCTCATCTAATATGTTCAATCGGTATATGAAACCGAGTGGACCAAGGGCATGTTTCCAGAAGAGCAGAGGCAATCTGTTTGGGGTCGACTTAACTACTCATACAAGGGCCGAGTGAACATTGGTGATTATTAGTTGATACGTCTTCGTCGTATCTATAATTTTTTATTGTTCCATGCCAATATTCTACAACTTTCATATACTTTTGGCAACTTTTTATACTATTTTCGGGACTAACATATTGATCCAGTGCCCAGTGCCAGTTCCTGTTTGTTGCATGTTTTTTGTTTCGCAGTAAATCCATATCAAACGGAATCCAAACAAGATAAAAACTGACAGATATTTTTTTGGAATATGTGTGATTTTTGGGAAGAATAATCAACGCGAGACGATGCCCGAGGGGGCCACGAGGCAGGGGGCGCGCCCCAGGGGGGCAGGCATGCCCTGGACCCTCGTGGCCACCCCGTAAGGCAGTTGATGCCCTTCTTTCGCCGCACGAAAGCTAATATTCGGATAAAGATCGTGTTAAAATTTCAGCCCAATTGGAGTTATGGATCTCCGGGAATATAAGAAACGATGAAAGGGAAGAATCTGAGAACGCAGAAACAGAGAGAGACAGAGAGACAGATCCATTCTCGGAGGGGCTCTCGCCCCTCCCATGCCATGGAGTGCCACCGGGGGTCATCATCATCACCGCGGTATTCACCAACAACTTCATTGCCATCATCACCAACTCTTCCCCCCTCTATGCAGCGGTGTAACCCCTTTTACCCATTGTAATCTCTACTTAAACATGGTGCTCAACGCTATATATTATTTCCCAATGATGTATGGCTATCCTATGATGTTTGAGTATATCCGTGTTGTCCTATGGGTTAATTGATGATCAAGATTGGTTTGAGTTGCATGTTTTATTATTGGTGTTGTCCTATGGTGCTCTTCGTGTCGTGCAAGCGTGAGGGATCCCCGCTGTAGGGTTTGCAATATGTTCGTGATTTGCTTATGGTGGGTGGCGTGAGTGACAGAAGCACATACCCGAGTAAGTAGGTTGTTTGCGTATGGGATAAAGAGGACTTGATGCTTTAATGTTATGGTTGGGTTTTACCTTAATGATATTTAGTAGTTGCAGATGCTTGCTAGAGTTCCAATCATAAGTGCATATGATCCAAGTAGAGAAAGTATGTTAGCTTATGCCTCTCCCTCAAATAAAATTGCAATAATGATTACCGGTCTAGTTGTCGGTTGCCTAGGGACAAATAACTTTCTTGTAACAAAAAGGCCTCTACTAAAACTAATTTAGTTGTGTATTTATCTAAACAGCCCCTACTTTTTATTTACGCGCTCTTTATTACCTTGCGAACCTATTCAACAACACCTACAAAATACTTCTAGTTTCATACTTGTTCTAGGTAAAGCGAACGTCAAGCGTGCGTAGAGTTGTATCGGTGGTCGATAGAACTTGAGGGAATATTTGTTCTACCTTTAGCTCCTCGTTGGGTTCGACACTCTTACTTATCGAAAATTGTTGTGATCCCATATACATGTGGGTTATCAAGACCTTTTTCTGGCGCCGTTGCCGAGGAGTCATAGCATGGGGTGAATATTCTCGTGTGTGTTTGTTTGCTTTATCACTAAGTAATTTTTATTTATTGTTCTTAGTTGTTTTCTATCTTTAGTTATGGGTAGGAAATGCAAATACCAAAAAAATAGTTGTACCTACTGAACCAATGGTTTAAGAACCACTCAAAATCTATCACACTCCTAAAGCTTATTACTTGCATTATCTTCGATCCCTATGTGCTCGTGCTGAAACCCCAACTAGCTTAGTTGAGGGAAAATCCTTAGATGAGCATGCTTGTGATGTGTGACACCGTATATCTGAAAAAGGGAAACGTTTACTGGATCAAATTCATCGTTTGCAATGCTATGCTTGGAATTTATGCGAAATATATGATTATACTTGTTGTTCTGAAGACCCTAAGAAACACCTTCCCTACCAATGTTTGTTTAGTGATAATGGAATCGTATCTTCTTATGCTAAGGGTGTTTATAATTACTATGATGTTCAACAAATTGAAGAATCTGTTGCTTTTAAGGGTGCTTATGAAATTGCTTCTTTGATTGAAAAGTATGATGCTACTCTTTACAAGTCTGAAAATGTTGCCATACTTGAATATTGTTATGAGAATTATGCTTCTAATGCCTATGTTAAACCATATATCGAGGTCTCCTCCACTATCCAAGAAGAGACTAATATTTTGCAGGAGTCTATGGAAGAAGAAATTGATGAAATTGTGAGCTCATTGGATGAAAAAGATGATGAGAGCGAAGAACAAAAGGAGGAAGAGAGGATTAGCTACCCGTGCCCGCCTTCTAATGAGAGTAACTCTTCAACTCATACATTGATTAATTTCCCTTCGTGCTTAGCGAAGGATGATTGCTATGATGGTTGTTATGATCTTGTTGATTCTCTTGAAATATCCCTTTTTGATGATGCTTGCTATGCTTGTGGCCAAGATGCCAATATAAATTTTGCTCATGGAGATGAACTTGATATAGTTCCTTATGTTAAACATGAAATTGTTTCTATTGCACCCATGCATGATAGTCCTATTATCTTTTTGAATTCTCCCAACTACACTATATCGGAGAAGTTTACTCTTGTTAAGGATTATATTGATGGGTTGCGTTTTACTACTACACATGATGATTTTGATATATATAATATGCATGTTCTTGCTGCACCTACTTGCAATTATTATGAGAGAGGAACTACATCTCCACCTCTCTATGTTTCCAATGCGATAAAATTGCAAGAAACTGTTTATACTATGCATTGGCCTTTACTTTGTGTGCATGAATTGTTCTTTTATGACATGCCGATGCATAGCAAGAGAATTAGACTTCGTTGTTGCATGATATATGTTACTTTGTGCTCACAACTAAATTACAAATCATTGTTAATTAAAATTGGCTTTGATATACCTTGGGATCCGGGTGGATTCATTACTTGAGCACTATATGCCTAGCTTAACGGCTTTAAAGAAAGTGCTGCCAGGGACACAACCCGAAAGTTTTAGAGAGTCATTTATTTCTGTTGTGTTCTTTTATAAAGTTTAAAAACAAAAAATAAATAAAAAGGGGAACCTAAAACTTTTTCAAAAAGAAAAGCGAAAGTGAGAAAGACGAGCATTGATAAAATGGGAGCTAGCCTTGAACTTTGTTCATGCCCATGGAAACTTTGTGAATCTTGATTACAGAAACTTTTCAAAAAAAATAATTATCCCCTTGTACAATTCCATTGTATTATAAAAATAATGTGTCAAGGTTTGCCTTTAGGATGTTTACTTTGCTTGTTGGTTTGTACAGTGCAGGACAGAAACTTTGTCTGTAGTGCGCAATTTTACATTCTTTTACTGTAACGCAAAATGGTTCTGATTCTTTTTGCACTGTCTTTCTATACGAATTGTCTATTTTTCCTAATTTTGGTAGAATTTTTCAAGTATCAGAAGTATGGTGAATGTTCAGATTATTACAGACTGTTCTGTTTTAGACAGATTCTGTTTTTGATGCATAGTTTGCTTGTTTTGATGAAACTATCAATTTATATCAGTGGATTAAGCCATGGAAAAGTTATACTACAGTAGCTATAATGCAAAAACAAAATATGAATTGGTTTGCAACAGTACTTAGAGTAGTGATTTGCTTTATTATACTAATGGATCTTACCGAGTTTTCTGTTGAAGTTTTGTGTGGATGAAGTGTTCGATGATCGAGAAGGTCTCGATGTGAGAAGAAGGAAGAGAGGCAAGAGATCAAGCTAGGGGATGCCCGAGGCACCCCAAGTAAATATTCAAGGAGACTCAAGCGTCTAAGCTTGGGGATGCCCCGGAAGGCATCCCCTCTTTCTTCAACAAGTATCAGTATGTTTTCGGATTCGTTTCATTCATGTGATATGTGCAGATCTTGGAACGTCTTTTGCATTTAGTTTTCTTTTTTATTTTATGCACCATGCTTTTATGAGATAGTCCTTGGTTGATTTATAGAATGATCTATGCACTTCACTTATATCTTTTGAGTATGTCTTTATAGAATGCTTCATGTGCTTCACTTATATCATTTGAAGTTTGGATTGCCTATTTCTCTTTACATAGAAAACCGCCATTTGTAGAATCCTCTTTTGCTTCACTTATATTTGTTAGAGCGTGGGCATATCTTTTGCATAAAGAATTAAACTCTCTTGCCTCACTTATATCTATTTAGAGAGATGACAGGAACTGGTCATTCACATGGTTAGTCATAAAATCCTACATAAAACTTGTAGATCACTGAATATGATATGTTTGATTCCTTGCAATAGTTTTGCGATATAAAGATGGTGATATTAGAGTCATGCTAGTGGGTAGTTGTGGATTGTAGAAATACTTGTGTTGAAGTTTGTGATTCCCGTAGCATGCACGTATGGTGAACCGTTATGTGATGAAGTCAGAGCATGATTTATTTATTGATTGTCTTCCTTATCAGTGGTGGTCGGGGATGAGAGATGGTATTTTCCTACCAATCTATCCCCCTAGGAGCATGCGTGTAGTACTTTGTTTTGATAGCTAATAGACTTTTGCAATAAGTATGTGAGTTCTTTATGACTAATGTTGATTCCATGGATTATACGCACTCTCACCCTTCCATCATTGCTAGCCTCTTCGGTACCGTGCATTGCCCTTTCTCACCTCGAGAGTTGGTGCAAACCTCGCCGGTGCATCCAAACCCCGTGATATGATACGCTCTATCACACGTAAACCTCCTTATATCTTCCTCAAAACAGCCACCATACCTACCTATCATGGCATTTCCATAGCCATACCGAGATATATTGCCATGCAACTTCCATCATCATCATTCACATGACTTGAGCATTTATTGTCATATTGCTTTGCATGATCGTAAGATAGCTAGCATGATGTTTTCATGGCTTGTCCTTTTTTGATGTCATTGCTACGCTAGATCATTGCACATCCCGGTACACCGCCGGAGGCATTCATATAGAGTCATATCTTTGTTCTAGACATCGAGTTGTAAGTAAATAAAAGTGTGATGATCATCATTATTAGAACATTGTCCCATATGAGGTTATCAAAATAAAAGAGGCCAAAGAAGCCCAAATAAAAAAAGAGGCCAAAGAAGCCCACCAAAAAAAGAAAAAAAAAGAGAAAACAAAAAAATGAGAGAAAAAGAGAGAAGGGGCAATGTTACTATCCTCTTACCACAGTTGTGCTTCAGAGTAGCACCATGTTCTTCATATAGAGAGTCTCTTGAGCTATCACTTTCATATACTAGTGGGAATTTTCATTATAGAACTTGGCTTGTATATTCCGATGATGGGCTTTCTCAAATGCCCGAGGTCTTCATGAGCAAGCAAGTTGGATGCACACCCACTTAGTTTCAGTTTGAGCTTTCATACACTTATTGCTCTTAGTGCATCTGTTGCATGGCAATTCCTAATCCTCGCATTGACATCAATTGATGGGCATCTCCATAGCCTGTTGATTAGCCGCGTCAATGTGAGACTTTCTCCTTGTTGTCTTCTCCACACAACCTCCACCATCATATTCTATTCCACCCATAGTGCTATATCCATGGCTCACGCTCATGTATTGCATGAAAGTTGAAAAGGTTTGAGAAACGTCAAAAGTATGAAACAATTGCTTGGCTTGTCATCAGGGTTGTGCATGATTTGAATATTTTGTGTGGTGAAGATGGACCATAGCCAGACTATATGATTTTGTAGGGATAACTTTCTTTGGCCATGTTATTTTGAAAGGACATGATTGCTTTATTACTAGGCTTGAAGTATTATTGTTTTTATGTCAAATGATAGACTATTGCTTTGAATCACTCGTATCTTAATATTCATGCCATGATTAGATTATGTGATCAAGATTATGCTAGGTAGCATTCCACATCAAAAATTATCTTTTTTATCATTTACCTACTCGAGGACGAGCAGGAATTAAGCTTGGGGATGTGATACGTCTCCAACGTATCTATAATTTTTGATTGCTCCATGCTATATTATCTACTATTTTGGACTATATTGGGATTTATTTTCCACTTTTATATTATTTTTGGGACTAACCTATTAACCGGAGGCCCAACCCAAAATTGTTGTTTTTTGCCTATTTCGGTGTTTCGAAGAAACGGAATATCAAACGGAGTCCAAACGGAATAAACCTTTATGGAACGTGATTTTCTTCCCGAATATGACCCAGGAGACTTGGACCCTACGCCAAGGAAGCTTCGAGGTGGGCACGAGGTAGGGGGGCGCGCCCCCACCCTCGTGGGCCCACCGAAGCTCCACCGACGTACTTCTTCCTCCTATATATATCTACGTACCCCCAAACGAACAGATACGGAGCCAAAAACCTAATTCCACCACCACAACTTTCTGTATCCATGAGATCCCATCTTGGGGCCTGTTCCGGAGCTCCGCCGGAGAGGGCCGTCATCACGGAGGGCTTCTACATCATTATAGCCTCTCCGATGAAGTGTGAGTAGTTTACCTCAGACCTTTGGGTCCATAGTTATTAGCTAGATGGCTTCTTCTCTCTTTTTGGATCTCAATACAAAGTTCTCCCCCTCTCTTGTGGAGATCTATTCGATGTAATCCTCTTCTTTTTGCGGTGTGTTTGTTGAGACCGATGAATTGTGGGTTTATGATCAAGTCTATCTATGAATAATATTTGAATCTTCTCTAAATTATTTTATGCATGATTGGTTATCTTTGCAAGTCTCTTCGAATTATCTGTTTGGTTTGGCCAACTAGATTGGTAGTTCTTGCCATGGGAGAAGTGCTTAGCTTTGGGTTCGATCTTGCGGTGTCCTTTCCCAGTGACAGAAGGGGCAGCAAGGCACGTATTGCATCGTTGCCATCGAGGATAACAAGATGGGGTTTATTTCATATTGCATGAATTTATCTCTCTACATCATGTCATCTTGCTTAAAGCGTTACTCTGTTTTTAACTTAATACTCTAGATGCATGCTGGATAGCGGTCGATGAGTGGAGTAATAGTAGTAGATGCAGAATCGTTTCGGTCTACTTGTCACGGACGTGATGCCTATATACATGATCATTCCTAGATATTCCCATAACTATCCTCAATTCTGTCAATTGCTCAACAGTAATTTGTTCACCCACCGTAGAATACTTATGCTCTTGAGAGAAGCCACTAGTGAAACCTATGGCCCCGGGTCTATTCTCGTCATATCAATCTCCAACACTTTAATCTTGCTTTGCTTTTTACTTTGCCTTTTTACTTTTCACTTTTCATCTCTATACCAAAAATATCAAAAATATTATATCTATCAGATCTCACTCTCGTAAGTCACCATGAAGGGATTGACAACCCCTAATCGCGTTGGTTGCGAGTTGCTATCGTTTTGTGCAGGTACGAGAGACTTGAGTGTGGCCTCCTACTGGATTGATACCTTGGTTTTCAAAAACTGAGGGAAATACTTACGCTACTCTGCTGCATCATCCTTTCCTCTTCGGGGAAATCCAACGCAAGCTGAAGAGGTAGCAAGAAGAATTTTTGGCGCCGTTGCCGGGGAGTCTACGCAAAAAGTCGACATACCAAGTACCCATCACAATCCCTATCTCTCGCATTACATTATTTGCCATTTGCCTCTCGTTTTCCTCTCCCCCATTTCACCATTGTTGTTTTATTCGCCCTCTCTTTCCCAATCTCCTTCTCCTTCTCCCTCTCTTTTCCTCTTGCCTTTTTGTTTGCTCGTGTGTTGGATTGCTTGTTTGTCGCGATGGCTCAAGATACTACCAAATTGTGTGACTTCACCAATACCAATAATAATGATTTCCTTAGCAGTCCGATTGCTCCTCTTGCCAATACTAAATCTTGTGAAATCAATACTGCTTTGTTGAATCTTGTTATGAAAGATCAATTCGCCGACCTTCCTAGTGAAGATGCCGCTACTCATCTGAATAGCTTCATTGATTTATGTGATATGCAAAAGAAAAAATATGTAGATAATGATGTCGTTAAATTGAAGCTATTTCCTTTTTCGCTTAGAGATCGTGCTAAAGCTTGGCTTTCGTCTTTGCCTAAAAATAGTATTGATTCTTGGAACAAGTGCAAAGATGCTTTTATCTCTAAGTATTTCCCTCCCGCTAAGATCATCTCTTAGAAACGATTTTATGAACTTTAAGCAACTTGATCATGAACATGGTACACAAGCTTGGGAGAGAATGAAATTAATGATACGTAATTGCCCTACTCATGGTTTAAATTTGTGGATGATTATACAAAAAATTTATGCCAGATTGAATTTTGCTTATAGAAATCTTTTAGATTCGGCCGTGGGAGGCACTTTTATGGAAATCACTTTAGGAGATGCTACTAAACTCCTAGATAATATTATGGTTAATTATTCTCAATGGCATACTGAAAGATCTTCTAATAAAAAAGTGCATGCGATAGAAGAAATCAATGTTTTGAGTGGAAAGATGGATGAACTTATGAAATTATTTGCTACTAAGAGTGTTTCTTCTGATCCTAATGATATGCCTTTGTCTAATTTTATTGAGAATAACAATGAACCTATGGATGTGAATTTTGTTGGTAGGAATAATTTTGGTAACAACGCTTATAGAGGGAATTTTAATCCTAGGCCATATCCTAGTAATCCTTCTAATAATTATGGGAATTCCTACAACAACTCTTATGGAAATTATAATAAGATGCCCTCTGAATTTGAGAATAGTGTTAAAGAGTTTATGAGTTGGACAGGGGTGCGTGGAAGCTTGCTATCCATGTGCCAGAGCCATGAGTTGGTTGCGAGATCTTATAGGTTTCACCTCTAGCCTACCCCAACTTGTTTGGGACTAAAGGCTTTGTTGTTGTTGTTGTTGTTGTTAAAGAGTTTATGAATTCACAAAAGAATTTTAATGCTTTGCTTGAAGAGAAATTGCTTAAAGTTGATGATTTGGCTAGGAACATTGATAGAATTTCTCTTGAGGTTGATTCTTTAAAGCTTAGATCTATTCCTTCTAAGCATGATATCAATGAGTCTCTCAAAGCCATGAGAATTTCCATTGATGAGTGCAAGGAAAGAACCGCTAGGATGCGTGATTCCAAAGATGCCTTGATTAAAGCATGTTCTTTCAATTCCTATGAAAATCAAGATGAAGATCTAAAAGTTATTGATGTGTCTCCTATCAAATCTTTGTTTTGCAATATGAATCTTGATGAAACTGAATATGATCTTCCTTTACCTAGAAGGCGTTCTAAAAATTTGGAGTATTTAGATCTTTATGATGAAATTGATAAAAGTGGGATTGAAAGAAATAAAAATCTAGATGTTGCTAAACCCACTATATTGGATTTCAAGGAATTTAATTATGAAAGTTGCTCTTTAATTGATTGTATTTCCTTGTTGCAATCCGTGCTAAATTCTCCACATGCTTATAATCAAAAGAAAGCCTTTACCGAACATATTGTTGATGCCTTGATGCAATCTTATGAAGAAAAACTTTAGTTGAAAGTTTCTATCCCTAGAAAACTCTATGATGAGTGGGAACCAACTATTAAAATTAAAATTAAAGATCATGAGTTTTATGCTTTGTGTGATTTGGGTGCTAGTGTCTCCACTGTCCCCAAAACTTTGTGTGATTTGCTAGATTTCCGCGATTTTGATAATTGCTCTCTAAACTTGCATCTTGCGGATTCCACTATTAAGAAACCTATGGGAAGAATTAATGATGTTATTATTGTTGCAAATAGGAATTATGTGCCCATAGATTTCATTGTTTTTGATATAGATTGCAATCCTTCTTGCCCTATTATTCTTGGTAGACCTTTCCTTAGAACGGTTGGTGCGATTATTGATATGAAGGAAGGGAATATTAGATTTCAATTTCCATTAAAAAAAGGGCATGGAACACTTTCCTAGAAAGAAAATAAAATTGCCATATGAAACTATCATGAGAGCCACTTATGGATTGTCTACCAAATATGGCAATACCTAGATTTATCCTCGCTTTTATGCCTAGCTAGGGGCGTTAAACGATAGCGCTTGTTGGGAGGCAACCCAATTTTATTTTTATTCCTTGCTTTTTGCTCCTGTTTAGTAATAAATAAATTATTTAGCCTCTGTTTTGGTTGTGTTTTTTGTGTTTAATTAGTGTTTGTGCCAAGTAGAACCGTTGGGAAGACTTGGGGAAAGTCTTGTTGAACTTGCTGTAAAAAACAGAAACTTTAGCGCTCACGAGAACTGCTGTCATTTTTATTTGGAAAGTGATATTTAGTTAATTATTTTTGAAGATGATTAATAGATAAATTCCTCACGTCCAGAAAGTTATTTTAGAATTTTTGGGGTTCCAGAAGTTTGCGTTAGTTACAGATTACTACAGACTGTTCTGTTTTTGACAGATTCTGTTTTTCGTGTGTTGTTTGCTTATTTTGATGAATCTATGGTTAGTAAAATAGTTTATAATCCATAGAGAAGTTGGAATACAGTAGGTTTAAAACCAATATAAATAAATAATGAGTTCATTACAGTACCTTGAAGTGGTCTTTTGTTTTCTTTCTCTAACGGAGCTCACGAGATTTCTATTGAGTTTTGTGTTGTGAAGTTTTCAAGTTTTGGGAGAATTCTTTTGATGGATTATGGAACAAGGAGTGGAAAGAGCCTAAGCTTGGGGATGCCCATGGCACCCCCAAGATAATCCAAGGACACCAAAAAGTCAAAGCTTGGGGATGCCCCGGAAGGCATCCCCTCTTTCGTCCACTTCCATCGGTAATTTACTTGGAGCTATATTTTTATTCACCAACATGATATGTGTTTTGCTTGGAGCGTCTTGCATTATTTGTGTATTTGGTTGTTAGTGTGCCACAATCATACTTGCTGTACACACCTTTTGAGAGAGCCATACATGAATTAGAATATGATAGAATACTCTATGTGCTTCACTTATATCTTTTGAGCACTATAATTTTGCTCTATGTGCTTCACTTAGATCTTTTAGAGCTCGGTGGTGGATTTGTTTTAAAGAAACTATTGATCTCTCATGCTTCACTTAAATTATTTTGAGAGTCTTAATAGCATGGTAATTTGCTTAATAATAACATGCTTGGTATTCAAGATTTGTGAAACTTTCTTTTGAGTGTGTTGAATACTAAGAAAAGTTGGATGCTTGATAATTGTTTTGAGATATGGAGGTAGTAATATCAAAGTCATGCTAGTAGAGTAATTGTGAATTTGAGAAGTGCTTGAGTTAAAGTTTGCAAGTCCCGTAGCATGCACGTATGGTAAACGTTATGCAACAAATTTGAAACATGAGGTGTTATTTGATTGTCCTCCTTATGAGTGGCGGTCGGGGATGAGCAATGGTATTTTCCTACCAATCTATCCCCCTAGGAGCATGCGTGTAATAATTTGGTTTTTGATGGCTTGTAGATTTTTGCAATAAGTATATGAGTTCTCTATGACTAATGTTGAGTCCATGGATTATACGCACTCTCACCCTTCCACCCTTGCTAGCCTCTTCGGTACCGTGCATTGCCCTTTCTCACATTGAGAGTTGGCGCAAACTTCGCCGGTGCATCCAAACCCCGTGATATGATACGCTCTTTCACACATAAACCTCCTTATATCTTCCTCAAAACAGCCACCATACCTACCTATTATGGCATTTCCATAGCCATTCCGAGATATATTGCCATGCAACTTTCCACCATCCAGTTTATCATGACACATTCATCATTGTCATATTGCTTAGCATGATCATGTAGTTGACATAGTATTTGTGGAAAAGCCACCGTTCATAATTTTTTCATACTTGTCACTCTTGATTAATTGCATATCCCGGTACACCGCGGGAGGCATCCATATAGAGTCATACTTTGTTCTAGTATCGAGTTGTAATCATTGAGTTGTAAATAAATAGAAGTGTGATGATCATCATTCAATAGATCATTGTCCCAAAAAAGAGAAAGGCCAAAGAAAAAAAGGCCCAAAAAAGGGGGCTATGCTACTATCCGTTTTTCCACACTTGTGCTTCAAAGTAGCACCATGTTCTTCATATAGAGAGTCTCTTGAGTTATCACTTTCATATACTAGTGGGAATTTTCATTATAGAACTTGGCTTGTATATTCCAACAATGGGCCTCCTCAAGTGCCCTAGGTCTTCGTGAGCAAGCAAGTTGGATGCACACCCACTTAGTTTCTTTTGTTGAGCTTTCATACATTTATAGCTCTAGTGCATCCGTTACATGGCAATCCCTACTCCTTGCATTAACATCAATCTATGGGCATCTCCATAGCCCATTGATTAGCCTCGTCGATGTGAGACTTTCTCCTTTTTGTCTTCTCCACATAACCCCCATCATTATATTCTATTCCACCCATAGTGCTATATCCATGGCTCACGCTCATGCATTGCGTGAAAGTTTATGAGTTTGAAATTATTAAGGTATGAAACAATTGCTTGGCTTGTCATCGGGGTTGTGCATGATGGGAGCATTCTTGTGTGACGAAAATGGAGCATGACTAAACTATATGATTTTGTAGGGATGAACTTTCTTTTGCCATGTACTTTAAGAAAACATAATTGCTTTGTTGGTTTGCTTGAAGTATTATTATTCTCTATGTCAATATGAACTTTTGTCTTTAATCTTCCTAATCTGAATATTCATACCACAATTAAGAAGATTTGCATTGAAATTATGCCAAGTAGCACTCCGCATCAAAAATTCTCTTTTATCATTTACCTACTCGAGGACGAGCAGGAATTAAGCTTGGGGATGCCTGATACGTCTCCAACGTATCTATAATTTTTGATTGCTCCATGCTATATTATCTACTGTTTTGGACTATATTGGGCTTTATTTTCCACTTTCATATTATTTTTGGGACTAACCTATTAACCGGAGGCCCAGCCTAGAATTGTTGTTTTTTTGCCTATTTCAGTGTTTCGAAGAATCGGAATATAAAACGGAGTCCAAATGGAATAAACCTTTCTGGAACGTGATTTTCTTCCCGAATATGACCCAGGAGACTTGGACCCTACGCCAAGGAAGCTTTGAGGTGGGCACGAGGTAGGGGGGCGCCCCCCACCCTCGTGGGCCCATCGAAGCTCCACCGACGTACTTCTTCCTCCTATATATATCTACGTACCCCCAAACGAACAGATACGGAGCCAAAAACCTAATTCCACCGCCGCAACTTTCTGTATCCATGAGATCCCATCTTGGGGCCTGTTCCGGAGCTCCGCCGGAGAGGGCCATCATCATGGAGGGCTTCTACATCATTATAGCCTCTCTGATGAAGTGTTAGTAGTTTACCTCAGACCTTCGGGTCCATAGTTATTAGCTCGATGGCTTCTTCTCTCTTTTTGTATCTCAATACAAAGTTCTCCCCCTCTCTTGTGGAGATCTATTCGATGTAATCCTCTTCTTTTTGCGGTGTGTTTGTTGAGACCGATGAATTGTGGGTTTATGATCAAGTTTATCTATGAATAATATTTGAATCTTCTATGAATTCTTTTATGTATGATTGGTTATCTTTGCAAGTCTCTTTGAATTATCTATTTGGTTTGGCCAACTAGATTGGTAGTTCTTGCCATGGGAGAAGTGCTTAGCTTTGGGTTCGATCTTGCGGTGTCCTTTCCCAGTGACAAAAGGGGCAGCAAGGCACGTATGGCATCGTTGCCATCAAGGATAACAAGATGGGGTTTATTTCATATTGCATGAATTTATCTCTCTACATCATGTCATCTTGCTTAAAGCGTTACTCTGTTTTTAACTTAATACTCTAGATGCATGCTGGATAGCGGTCGATGAGTGGAGTAATAGTAGTAGATGCAGAATCATTTCGGTCTACTTGTCACGGACGTGATGCCTATATACATGATCATGCCTAGATATTCTCATAACTATGTTCAATTCTGTCAATTGCTCAACAGTAATTTGTTCACCCACCGTAGAATACTTATGCTCTTGAGAGAAGCCACTAGTGAAACCTATGGCCCCCGGGTCTATTCTCATCATATCAATCTCCATCACTTTAATCTTGCTTTGCTTTTTACTTTGCCTTTTACTTTTCACTTTGCATCTCTATACCAAAAATACCAAAAATATTATATCTATCAGATCTCACTCTCGTAAGTGACCGTGAAGGGATTGACAACCCCTAATCGCGTTGGTTGCGAGTAGCTATCGTTTTGTGCAGGTACGGGGGACTTGAGCGTGGCCTCCTACTGGATTGATACCTTGGTTCTCAAAAACTGAGGGAAATACTTACGCTACTCTGCTGTATCATCCTTTCCTCTTCGGGGAAATCCAACGCAAGCTCAAGAGGTAGCAGGATGCTGATACGTCTCCGTCGTATCTATAAATTTTGATTGTTCCATGCCAATATTCTACAACTTTTATATACTTTTGGCAACATTTTATACTATTTTTGGGACTAACATATTGATCCAGTGCCCAGTGTCAGTTCCTGTTTGTTGCATGTTTTTTGTTTTGCAGTAAATCCATATCAAACGGAGTCCAAACAGGGTAAAAACTGACGGAGATTTTTTGGAATATATGTGATTTTTTGAAAGAAAAATCAACGCGAGACGATGCCCGAGGGGGCCATGAGGCAGTGAGCGCGCCCCAGGGGGGCAGGCGCGCCCTGGACCCTTGTGGCCACCGCGTAAGGCGGTTGATGCCCTTCTTTCGCCGCAAGAAAGCTAATATCCGGATAGAGATCGTGTTAAAATTTTAGCCCAATCGGAGTTACGGATCTCCGGGAATATAAGAAACGGTGAAAGGGCGGAATCTGAGAACGCAGAAACAGAGAGAGACAGAGAGACAGATCCAATCTCGGAGGGGCTCTCGCCCCTCCCATGCCATGGAGTGCCACCGGGGGCCATCATCATCACCGCAATCTTCACCAACAACTTAACCGCCATCATCACCAACTCTTCTCCCCTCTATGCAGCGGTGTAACCCCTCTTTTACCCGTTGTAATCTCTACTTAAACATGGTGCTCAACGCTATATATTATTTCCCAATGATGTATGGCTATCCTATGATGTTTGAGTAGATCCGTTTTATCCTATGGGTTAATTGATGATCAAGATTGGTTTGAGTTGCATGTTTTATTATTGGTGTTGTCCTATGGTGCTCTCCGTGTTGCGCAAGCGTGAGGGATCCCCGCTGTAGGGTTTGCAATATGTTCATGATTTTCTTATGGTGGGTGGCGTGAGTGACAGAAGCACATACGCGAGTAAGTAGGTTGTTTGCGTATGGGATAAAGAGGACTTGATGCTTTAATGCTATGGTTGGGTTTTACCTTAATGATCTTTAGTAGTTGCGGATGCTTGCTAGAGTTCCAATCATAAGTGCATATGATCCAAGTAGAGAAAGTATGTTAGCTTATGCCTCTCCCTCAAATAAAATTGCAATAATGATTACCGGTCTAGTTGTCGGTTGCCTAGGGACAAATAACTTTCTCGTAACAAAAGGCTCTCTACTAAAATTAATTTACTTGTGTCTTTATCTAAACAGCACCTACTTTTTATTCACACGCTCTTTATTACCTTGCAAACCTATTCAACAACACCTACAAAATACTTCTAGTTTCATACTTGTTCTAGATAAAGCGAACGTCAACGTGCGTAGAGTTGTATCGGTGGTCGATAGAACTTGAGGGAATATTTGTTCTACCTTTAGCTCAACGTTGGGTTCGAAACTCTTACTTATCAAAAACTGTTGCGATCCCCTATACTTGTGGGTTATCATTAGTTGACTGGTCAAAATATGCGACCGAGTGGAAACTATACAAGTGTGAGAATGCGCTCGGGTGGGAGCTATCTAAGTGAAAGATTGTGGGCGGGTGACTTCCACCCGAGTGACTTCCAGCCGAGGGACTTTCATCCAGGTGACTTCTATCTGAGTAAAAAGGTGTGCCCCAATGGAAATTTCATGCATCAGGGAAGTCAGAAAGAATTGTGTGTTAAATCGCCAAGTGATGCAACGGTCGGGTCAAGCAAAGGCAAGGAAAAAATCAATGTCGACTCACTTATCTTGGGCACCGAAACATTAACCATACAGCAGCCGATTGTGCATAGCAATCCGAGTGAGCTGATACTTGCTATCGTGCCAAAGCACTCGGCTAATGACCATGAAGCAAGTACCAGCCAAGTAAAGACGAGAGATCCTAAATACACTCAGCCAAAGTGGTGTCCTCCAGAGCTAACAAAGACACGGAAGAGGAAACTACAAAGGTTAAGGAGTCAAGAGATGGCAGAACAAGAGGCCAAGAAACAAAGGGATAAGTTGTTCACTGACACTCGACCCATGGTGCCTGCAAAACAAGTGTGGAGGCCTAAACAAATATAAGATGCAGTGGCTTCTACATATATCACAGCAGCACCTACACCACCAAACGAGGACAATGCGAGAGCTATTACATCATATGCGACACTTCTTACTTCTCCTTCACTTGAACAGATTTCAGAATCGGTGGACACACTTGAGGAAGAGGATGATATGTTGGACTATGAGTCTACGCCGGTTCATGAAGGTATGGATATCAATATAGTGTATTACTTACCTGCTGAGTTTCGTGTTGTAGATGAGGAAGGGGAGGTGTCTTAGCTAGATTTTTTCCCTAAAACGCAATATTTGAGAAGCCAAAAGACCCAGTAACGCATCTCAAACCGCTGTATCTCAGAGGTCATATCAATGGACCGATGCTCACTCAGATGCTTGTCGACGGTGGTGCTGTGGTGAATCTCATGCCTTATTCGGTCTTCAAGAAATTGGATTTGGCCGATGAAGAATTAATCAACACCAATATGGTTCTTAATGGATTTGAAGGCAAAGAGAAAACTGAAGCCAAAGGTGTGGTGTATGTGGAGCTTACAGTCGGAAGCAAAACTTTGGCTACTGCATTCTTTGTCGTTGAGGTGCAAGGTAACTACAACGTCATACTAGGCCGTGATTGGGTCATGCAAACTAGTGCGTGCCATCCACTATGCACCAGTTTTTGATCCAGTGGGTTGATGATGAGGTGGAAGTCATCCATGCAAATAACTCTGCATCTGTTGCTTTGGCCTATTCATCGATGAGTTGGCAACACCCCAATGCTACTTGCTTGACGGGACGCGACTTGTCAAAGTTCGATTTTCTCAGCGCGACCAATAATGGTTTCGTGCCCGTCTCTTTAAAGCCGACTGAGTGCAATCGGCTCCAAGGTATGATATATTTAAATGGATTCTGAAAGGATCAAGAAGAGGGGTCTAGGAGGGGGATATTAGACCCTCAACAAGCAAAAGTAGCAGTTTTTAAGTTCTTCAAGTTGAGGTGGAATTTTAGCACAAATTTAAACATTCACAATACATTTCAAGCAAGTATGGCAAGAGTATGAGCAGCGAAAAGAGTAAAGCATGGTAGTTACAAGAAAGTAAAGGGATGGGATTGGAGTGTCCAAACGCAATGAAGACACGGAGATTTTTGGCGTGGTTCCGATAGGTGGTGCTATTGTACATCCACGTTGATGGAGACTTCAACAAACGAAGGGTAACGGTTGCGCAAATCCAGGGGGGGCTCCTCCCATGAAGGGTCCACGAAGAAGCAACCTTGTCTATCCCACCATGGCCATCGCCCACGAAGGACTTGCCTCACTCGGGTAGATCTTCACGAAGTAGGCGATCTCCTTGCCCTTACAAACTTCTTGGTTCAACTCCACAATCTTGTTGGAGGCTCCCAAGCGACACCTAACCAATCTAGGAGACACCATTCTCCAAAAGGTAATAGATTGTGTGTTGATAATGAACTCCTTGCTCTTGTGCTTAAACTGATAGTCTCCACAACACTCAACTCTCTCTCATAGATTTGGCTATGGTGGAAAGATGATTTGAGTGGAAAGCAACTTGGGGAAGACTAGAGATCAAGATTCTTCTGGTTGGATTGGAATGTCTTGGTCCCAACACATGAGTAGGTGGTTATCTCTCAGAAAATGAGTAGTGGAAGTGTAGGCGCGTTCTGATGGCTCTCTCTCATATAGAGAAGGGGGTGGAGGGGTATATATAGCCTCCACACAAAATCCAACCATTACACACATTTGCCCCAACTCGGTCAGACCGAATAGAAGAACTCGGTGAGACTGATTTAGTTCAAAATGTGAACGTTAGGAATCTCGGTGGGGCCGGTGTGCTAGGGCTAGGGTATAACCTCATCTCGGTGGCACCGATTGCATCAACTCGGTTAAACCGAAGTGAAGCAATAAGGCAGCAGAGAATTGGTCAGGCAAACTTGGTGGGACCGATTGCACATTTTGGTTACATCAAAATAATTACAATAGGCAACAGAGAGTTTGCAAGGCCATCTCGGTGAGACCGAGATCCATATCGGTGTGACTGAATTGTCTAGGGTTTCTGGTAGTGGCTCGGTCAAATGAACTCGGTGGCGCCGGATAGATCAAATCGGTGGGGTCGAGTTTGACTTTGAGTTTTGGACAAATGTGGAAATGAGAAAGTGGTTGAGGGTTTTGGAGAAATATCACTAAGCACTTTGAGCAAGTAGACCACTAAGAAACACCTCATCCCCTTTTAATGGTATTTGCTTTCCTATGGACACAATGTGATCTTGTATCACTAAAATGAAAATGAAGAGTCTTGAGCTTTTGCCAATCTTTGTCCTTACATTTTGAAGGGGTTCCACATCCTCTTGTCCTTGCCACGTCATTGTTGAACTCATCTGAAACACACTAGGTAAAGGTATTAGTCCAACAAGAGATATGTTGACATTAATTACCAAAATCACCCATGGAGCACTTGTGTTTTCAATCTCCCCCTTTTTGGTAAATGATGACAACATACATAAAAGCTCTAGATAAAAGATATGAAGAGTAACGAGTAAAGCTTTGGAAGGACATGTAACTTGCATAGGCTCCCCCTACATGTATGCAATCATGTAAAGATGGAATATAAGAACATGTGAATGCATAGGCATGACAGAGCAAGCAATGAGTTACATGTATCTTGGCCATATGCATCAGAGCAAATGTTATAGATAAAAGGAAGTGTACCTTCATGTTCACGAATCCTCTCGCAAACAATATGTACATCAGCAAGAGATCATCATGCACATGAGTGTGATGCATATACTTACCTTGTGGTCTTGAGCTGGCTTTGGAAGAAGTGGACTTGAGAAAATAAGGTTAGATAACACAAGAACACTCCAGATAAAGCAATTTCAGGAAACAACAAGAGTACCAAGACTGGGATGACATGTAATGGGTGAGTACGTAGTACTTCATTTGGATATAGACATGTCCCCAAATATTAAATATATGCAATGAATTTCAAAAGATTTTCTTCCCTAGATATGGACTCTTCCTCCCTTGAATCTGATGTTGGATAATGGGAGAAGGTAGGGTAAGAGAAAATCAAAGCAAGAAAAAAATAGAGCATGAAATGGTACAAACAACCATATATTGACATGTATTTCCCCTCTAAAAGACATGTGACTTCTCTCCTCTTAGTTTTATTGGCATCTGGAGGAGCTAAGATGTGTTGTCTCTCCCATATGATAAGCTTTGATGTGCTCTCTCTCCCCCTTTGACATCTATTTCCAAGAAGGGAACATCTGGAGCATGATTCAAATAGGTTCGGTCCTTGAGACACACTACAAAGCGGCATGTAGATTAAGATGCGAGTAGAGGATAAGAATCATTGAGTGGATCTGGAGAAGCAATGAAATATGTAATGGAAAAAAATTATCAGCAGTGAAATCAGTAACGCCGATCAGTTTCCATCGGTGACACTGAGTTGGCAGTGTCATAGATGATGCATATCGATCAGACCGGGTTAGTCCACATCGGTTGTACCGATGAACTATCTACAAGATTTTCTTATAGTTCGGTCTAGCCGATAGGCTTGGATCGGTGAGGCCGAGTTCAATGTAGAGGAAAATTTTGTCAACTCAGCTCACTAGACAAATTAAATCTCACAAGGATTTGCAAGGAATTAACTGAAAGATTTGCAATGAATTAGACACAGAGAAAAACATACATACAAAAGAGATCTAGATGAAGTTGTTTTTATAAGGGGAACAAGTCTGCAACAATCATATGCAAAAACACAAAGTAAGTGAACAAAGAAACACTGGAGAACTTCATCTAGAAGGGGTCGGTGACAAAGTCACCTATGTTAGAGTATATTGACTAAGGAGTCAAGTGATAACACTTGATCGTAGGTCATACTCATCGTTTAAGCTCAAAATGGGGTTACAATTTTTTGTTTAAGCATTTTGATATATTCACATCTCGTTGAGTTGCTTTAACCCATGACTTGGAGTAAAGCTTCTCTAAGATGGAATAACATACCTTGGTGGTGGTGTTGATCTTGATCATGTAGTCGAACTTGTGTTGGATTCTCAAGGTTGATGTAGTTCATCAAGAGTTTGGAGCACCACTTGTAGTTTGAGTTCATCTTCCTACATGGGTTAGTCTTGCAAGAAAGAGCACTTGTGTATCCAAAATGAAAATCATGAAACTTGATACCAAATGAAATTTTATATATAGAAATTGTCAAAGGATATGTTGAGTGGATTCATGCTTCCTTGAATTCAACAACCATATAGTAGGAACTTGGTGATGTAGAGATTGCTCAAAATGTGAGTGGCTTGCAATCTCATAGATTTGGGCTCATCCAAGTACCTACAAGGATTAGATAACATGCAAGGGTACAAGTATGGATCCAAGACATATGATCATCATCATAAAAGAAATATCAAGAATTAGTCACAAAAGGCTCATGCCTTGCATGTATCCAACTGGATTTTCTACTCCAAGTTTGAGGCGTCAATGATATTCAATTCACCTCTCAAATGGCAAAATACTTTCTCATCAAGCGGTTTGGTGAGTATATCTGCCAATTGCTTATCGGTATGAACATGCTTAAGATTGATGTCTGCTTTAGCAACATGATCTTGAATGAAATGATGAAGAACTTCAATATGCTTAGTTCGAGAATTTTGCACGGGATTGTGAGCAATCTTAATAGCACTCTCATTATCATAAAGCAATGGAACATGTTTCACATATATCTCATAATCCTTAAGGGTTTGGGTCATCCAAAGTAACTGAGCACAACATGATCCGGCGGCAATGTATTCCGCTTCGGCGGTGGATAAGAATATCGAGTTTTGTTTCTTGGAGGACCAAGACACAAGGGATCTACCGACAAATTGACAAGTACCTGAAGTGGACTTTCTATCAACCTTGTCACCGGCATAGTCCGAATCGGAGTAGCCAACAAGATCAAAAGAAGACCTCTTAGGATATAAAATGCCAAAATTTGGTGTATGAATTAAGTATCTCACTATCCTTTTCACAGCCTTAAGATGACATTCTTTAGGGGGCGCTTGATATCGTGCACACATGCGCATACTTAGCATAATATCGGGACGGGAGGCACATAGATATAACAATGAACCAATCCTAGAGCGGTAAACCTTTTGGTCAACTGGTTTGCCATCCTTAGTCAAGTCAAGATATCCACTAGTAGGCATGGGTGTTTTCATACCTTTGCTTTCTTGCATGTTGAAATTCTTGAAAAGGTCCTTGGTATACTTTGTTTGAGAAACAAAGGTACCTTCCTTAGTTTGCTTGATTAGCAAACCAAGAAAGAATTTGAGTTCACCCATCATAGACATCTCAAACTTCTCTGACATTAGCCTTCCAAACTTTTCACTAAAATGAGGGTGAGTCGAACCAAATATGATATCATCCACATACATTTGGCACACGAATAATTCTCCATTAACCCTTTTAGTAAAAAGTGTAGAATCAATCTTCCCAATTTCAAATCCTTTTTCAATAAGAAACTTGGCCAAGCATTTATACCATGATCTAGGAGCTTGTTTAAGACCATAAAGAGCTTTGTGAAGTTTTTAGACATGATTAGGTTTCTTAGGATTAACAAAGCCAGGAGGTTGTTTAACATAAACTTCCTCCTCAATTTCAACATTTAGAAAAAGCACTTTTAATGTCCATTTGATATAAAGTGATATCATGATGATTGGCATAAGAAAGTAAGATGTGTATACGGGGGCGATCTACAAGGACAAAACAGATGGCTCTCCTCCCACCCACCCACCCTCCCACCCACGGCCTAGGTTTTCTGGTGATCTACACTTCTAGCCAGTGAATTGTGGATCTTCCCCGCTCATCTACTCCAGCGTCTTCTGATCTACACGTCTATACCCATCTCATATGGGTCCTTCTGGTGGATCAACGTTGGATTTGGACTTCTCGGCGGGCTCCATCTTTGCGGATAAGGTTTTCACCTCTTGTGGGAGATCTGTCCATCCCACGGATGACACGGGCCATTTCATTATGGTTGTGTATTTTAGCAGACATGATTTCTATCTTAATGATTCAGTGGCGGCTGCCTTGGAATCAGCAATTGGGGGATCGGCCATTGATTTGTCAGACCAACTCATCAAGGACAAGGTATTTTCATTTATTGTCTCCTGCAAGAAAGTTGGCCTCTACATCCTTCAATTGAGATCGTTTGCATGCCCACATTTCAAATGTTATTTTCATCTTTGGGGGAAGGGTGGTCCTAATTGGAAACGTGAGTTTGACATCTGGAAAAAGGAATGTGACACTGAGTGGATTCTTGTTAGTCCCTCCAAAAAGCGTGCTACTTTGGGTATGATTGCTATGCATAGACCACCGTCAAAATCATCTCTTAGATCGGGTTCATCTATGGGGAATAAACTTTCCTTTGCCATGTTCTAGCAGTATCCAGCTTGTAAGGGTTATAGATACCCTGCTACACAACTATGTGTTGATACGATTTCTGAGGCCGGTTACGACGTGAATCCACGTGAGAAAGTGATCATGCCATCACCGATGGCGACCAACCTTTAGTGGACGGTGGCGACGCCACCCATCTCTTTCGAAACAATCAACGTCCCTGCCAAGAATATTGTCGTCATATCCAGAACTGCATCGAGCTGTTTAGGCAATGAGTTGTAGGTGCCGCACGATATCGTGTCAACTGGTGGCGTTGCACCAGTCTCCCAGGCCCAACATGGCTCCCCGGCTCCCTGTGGTATCTCTATGTCCCAATCTATGCACCAACCGCCTATGACCCGTTTGGATAATTCTGTTTCCTCGATTGGAAAATATTCTCAGGTTGTTATGGACGCACAACTGCCGGACTCTTCTGTGGATTCTGCTAGGGTTAATGATCTCATTGATGATATTGTGTTCAATGTTTGGAAATGCCAGAATTGTTTGTCTATGCTGCATCATACCAGCTCGTGTACCAAGCAAGTCCGCTGTCGTAGATGCTTTCGTCTGGGTCACAAGGCCAAGGGATGCTCCGACTCTGCGCCTTCCCCGACTTACAGGTGGGTCCCGCGAGTCAATCCTGTTTCTCCGGGCTGGTCAGCTGAGATATCCTTGCATGGCGCCTCGGTTTCCCTCCCAGCTTGCCCTCTTGGGCCTTTGCCCGGTCCCATCACGCTTGCCACCCCATCGCTCCCACCATTGCCCGCAGAGCCACCTCCCATTACACCTCCACTGCCCACCTCGTCACCACCGCACACCCCGCCTCTGCCGTTAGCCACTACGGATCCAGCCTCGCCATCCGCTGCATCTTTGCAGCCGGCAATGGCTAACTTTACCCTGAACCCCATGGAGTTCATCCCGCCGGGTTTCGACATCATCGACGATGGGCCGCGGCGCCTCCGGCGCGCCTTCTTCTCTCCGGCTGTGGCGCCTGATCGCCAACATGAAGACTACGCCATTGCCATCATCGAGCCGGCTCCTCTGCTTGAAGAAGTTCTCATCTACAGAAACATGGTTAGTGATTTTGCTGTCAACACTCTCGGTAGAGCTGTCCTTGATGCTCAGCCTTGGATTCAAGGAGTCGGTCTTTTTCGTTTCCGTAGCCCAGTTGCTAGGCAAGCTCTTGTGGATCATCCGCCGTTCGAACTAGACAATGATAGATTTGTTTGGTTTGTGCCGCATGATGAGGGTATTAACTATAGAGCTACTCAAGGTTTTCGTCGGGGGTGGGTGATGATTGTTGGAATACCCCTGGACTATAGGCGCACGCAGTATATCGCAGATGCAATCAGTACTTTTGGTCATTTTCAATACTGGCACCAGGATGATCCTATGCTAGTTCGCACCCTGGCGTATGTTTCTTTCCCGGCAACAACTTTAGTGTCGCGTGATGTAGTGTATCATGAGTATGCAGACTTTGGTGGAGCACGGATTTCTTGGACTACTCCGATCTATATCTTCTCTGCAGACTTTGCTGATGTTTTGCCAGCTGATGAGGATCCTATGCCTTTCAATGGCAACCCTCATCCTCTTCCTGCGCACCTGCAATTTGATAACCATAATTGGGTTATGCCTGAGTTTCTTGAGAATGGTTGGGATGAACTGCCACCCCCAGCACATGATCATGATCAACCTCATGAGGATGTTCCACACAATGATCAGAATGTTGAGCAGCAAGAGCTTGTTAAAGAAAACCAAGTTGATGCCAATCAGTCGCAAGAATTCGTCATTCTGCAAGTTTCTGATGTTTTTGTTAATGATGATGATCCAGTGGCTAATGTGGTGATCTATCAACCCCCAGCGGCCCCAATGCAACCTCCACTTCATATTGGACAGGTTATCACTGTCTTTGGCCCTGTTCTTCCCCCGGTTATGCAGTGGCAGCGCACTTTTCAAAGGATAATGCCATCTCTGTACACTGCTGACATTCCAAAGTTTGTGTTCAAGTCTGAAATTGGGTCCCTCCTGCTGGCTAAGCGATCCTGGGATTTCTGTTACAATGGTTCTGAATTCAGCTTCACTCTGTAGCCTCTGTCTGACTCCTCTCACTGCATTCCTAGTCGTGCATCTCAAGTCAAGAAGCCAGTTGCAAGGGCTCTCTGCTTTGATGATCTCTCTGAACCCATCACTGAGTCCTTCGAGTTCAATGTTGCCCCAAAAGTGACCGTGAAACGTGGCCGGAAGCCGAAGTCTACTAAAATTTTGGTGGACACTGAGGTTCGTCGCAGTGCACGTCTCAGTGCGTTACGTGACGAATATCGTACAGTCCCAAGCAGTGGCCCTAGCCAGATCAAGACTCCTCACACCCTGAAGAAGCGCAAGACCAAGTCGACGCAGTCTGATGAGAGCCTGTCAGTGCCTCCCCCAACGACTATTGCAGATCTTCAGCGTATTGGGACTCGCCTACGCATCGCTCCTGAGAAGATCATTGCGGATAAGCTTGTGGCTGATCCAGCTAACTCCACCAGCAGCAAGAGTTCTGATGATTAGTTGCATCAAGCAGCTTTCTGGTCTATGGCATACCGTTTTAAACGTATCTATCTTTGTTTATGTTTTCATGTATGGAGCTCTGTCATTTTGCTCTGCTTAGCTGGTCTGTGTAGGTCATTGCGTGATCTACTTTTGCTGCACTTTCTTATGGTTTGTAATGAATTAGACCGGTTTTAAAGACTGGAAGGTTTTATGTTGGAATGTGTGTGGCCTTAATTCTGAAGCGCGGCAACTCGCTGTTAAACAAAAGATTGATGAAAGTGGCTACTCTGTGGTCTGTCTCCAAGAAACAAAGTGTATGCATATTGATCACAGGTTCATTAGGAGGTTTTGTCCATGATGTTTTGATAATTTTTCTTATGTGCCTTCGGTGGGTGCCTCGGCTGGTATGGTCATTATTTGGAACTCTTCTTTCTTTGAGGGCGGATTAATTGAGGCAAAACCTTATGGTATCATTGTGGAATTCCGCTCTAAACATACCTCCGAAGTTTGGACCCTAGTCTCTGTTTATGGCCCATGCCAGGGTCCAGCCCGTGATGAATTCATGCAGTTGTTATACAACCTTGACATTAATTCTGATGATAATTGGCTTCTTTTGGGCGATTTCAATTTTATGCGGTCGCTTGAAAACCGTAATTTACCTGGTGGAAATGTTAGTAACATCTTTCTGTTTAATGAAATCATTGGTCATTTGGGTCTTGTTGAGTTACCAATAAAAGGAAGATAGTACACTTGATCAAATATGCAATCTGCACCTTTACTTGAACAAATTGACTGGTTTTTTACATCGGTTGCATGGACTTCGGATCATCCCAACACATTAGTTTTGCCTCTTGCACGCACTGCCTCCGATCATGTGCCTTGCGTGGTCATGATTGCCACTGCCATTCCTAAGGCTAAGGTCTTTTGCTTTGAAAATTATTGGATTGATTTGCCTGGATTTAATGAATGTGTTGCTCGGGTTTGGAACAGGTCAGTGGGTACATCCTCGGCTGCTTTAACTATATCTTCTAAATTCAAAGCTCTTCGATATGCCCTCAAGAAATGGCATTTAAACCTATCAACAGTTAAGGCGCTCATTTCAGATTGCAACAAAGTCATTCTTTATTTTGATGGGCTGGAGGAGATTAGGCCTTTGAGTAGGCCGGAGTTTAATTTCAGGCGAATTGTAAAATTGCATCTGGAGGATATTTTGCATTGGCAGTTTGTTTATTGGAAGCAATGTTGTACAATAAGAAGCATTAAAGTTGGTGAGGAAAATTCTAAAAAAATTCATGCCATGGCCACTGAAAGGTTTCGGAGGAACACAATTTCTTCAATCAAGAATTTGGCAGGTGAGGTGGTCTCTAATCATCAACAGTTGGCTGGCATGTTTTGGTTTGATTTCAACTAGCGTATGGGCCAAGCAAAAGGAATTCACATGGGATTTGATTTGGACACCTTAATTGCGTGAGTTGATGGTCTGGAGGATTTATCTCAACCATTCACGGATTCTGAGGTCGAGTCTATAATTAAGAACATGCTAACTGATCATGCACCTGGTCCCAATGGCTTTACTGGCATTTTCTTAAAGAAGTGTTAGCCAATCCTCAAGGAGGATTTCATGCAGCTTGTCAAGGAGTTTTATGAGGGGAGGTGCAATTTGGAATGCCTTAATACGTCCTTAATTACTCTTATCCCCAAGAAACTGAGCCCTGAAGTGGTTGTGATTTTCGGCCCATCTCATTGACCAACACTTGCTTGAAGTTTTTAACTAAACTACTGGCTAATCGTCTCCAGAAAGTGATCCTGAGATGTATCCATCGTAATCAATATGGTTTTCTTCGTTGTCGATCTATTCAAGATTGTCTGGCTTGGTGTTTCGAGTATATACATCAATGTAAAGCTTCAAAGCGGCCCATCATCCTCCTCAAGCTTGATTTCATGAAGGCAATCGATACAATTGAGCATGAAGTTATTCTCAGAATTTTACAATGCAGGGGTTTTGACAATCATTGGACGGGTTGAATTAATAGCATCTTTTCTATGGGATCTTCTTCTGTGCTCTTGACAATCATTGGACGGGTTGAATTAATAGCATCTTTTCTATGGGATCTTCTTCTGTGCTCTTAAACAGAGTGCCGGGCAATCACTTTGTATGCAGAACGGGCGTTCATCAAGGGGATCCTTTATCTCTGTTATTATTTGTGATTGCGGTTGATTTACTCCAGTCAGTAGTCAACAGATGTGTTCCAGGAACATTCTTTCATTGCCAATCCCAACCAGATCCAATGATTACCCGATTTTCAAATACGCAGATGATACTCTCATTGTCCTACATGCGATCGACGACCAACTCATTGCCTTCAAGGAGATGCTCGACACCTTTGCGCCATCAGCAGGACTGCGTGTCAACTTCAGTAAATCCTCCCTTATTCCAATCAATATGAGTGATGAGGAGGGCGCTAGGGTTGCCACTTTGCTCGGATGTGATGTTGGTTCCATGTCGTTCACATATCTAGGATTGCCAATGGGAACTTCTAGACCTACAATCTATGACCTACTGCCTCTGGTTGATCGCATTGAGCATCGTTTATCTGCATCCTCATGACTACTGAATCAAGGGAGCCGTCTACAACTACTGCAGTCGGTGTTATGTTCCATGCAAATTTATTTCTTGTGTACACTCTCTCTTCCCAAGGGCATACTGCAGCAAATAGAGTGAATCATGCGACAATGTATGTGGAGAGGAAACACGGATAACCCATGCCAATCATTGGCTGCTTGGGATTTGGTCTGTCGGCCTAAGAAGTACGGTGGTCTGGGTGTTCTTAATTTGGGTATTCAGAATGAGGCCTTGTTGCTCAAGCACCTCTTCAAGTTTTTTAACAAGGTTGATGTGCCTTGGGTCACATTAATTTGGGACACTTATTACGCCTCCTCACCGCCACAAATCACTCAGAGTTGTGGCTCATTTTGGTGGCGTGATGTCATGCGTTTATATAACAACTTCTGCAAGTTATCTGTTCCACAAGTACATGCAGGCAACACGGTGCTATTTTGGCTTGATCGATGGCAACTGGGTAATCATGTTGTCTTATTGCATGAGAGTTTCCCACGGCTCCATTCTTTTGTGATTGATGGTGCGATCACTGTCAAAGACTTTATGGAGCGGCCTGACGTCTCTGATCACTTCCATCTGCCTCTTGTCGCCGGAGCCCTATATTGAGTTCACCCAACTCCAGTCTCTGCTACCACTGATCAATTTGGATGAGGAGAGGAAGGACATTTTGAAATGGCCATCTAAATCTGGGGATTTTAAGTCAAAGATTTACTATGAGTCTTGCTTCTCCCACCTGGTGGTTGATCCCATTTTCAAATGGATTTGGAAGTGTGCATGCACGCTCAAGTTCAAGGTGTTTGGTTGGATTCTCTTAATGGATCGTTTGAATACTAGGGATATGATGCAGCGCCGACACTGGATCATCCAGGATGACACATGTGTGTTATGCCACTGTGCTTCTCGTGAAGATCAGGCACATCTTTTCTTTGCTTGCAACTTCAGTCAAAGGGTTTGGAACTACCTTGGGATTTCTTGGACTGTTCAGCTGAACCAGACTACATATGAGATGGATCAATCAGCTAGGAGGGATTTTGGTCTTCCTTTTTTTCACAGAGGTTGTCTTCACTGCTTCATGGAATATATGGACACAAAGGAATGGGAAGATCTTCAGAAATGAGCAGCCTTCCTTTAGATCTTGGAGGAGGAACTTTATCCATGACATTTCTCTTTTGTCTCATAGAATTAGATGTAAATATAAAGATAGCTTAATCTCCTGGATAGCTACCCTTTCCTAGATCTCTTTGTAAGTATCTCCTTTTCTTCTGCTTGTAAATTTGTAATATTGTAACTTCTCTAGTTCTTTATCAATAAAGGGTTGTGAGGCTGTTGCATTGCAGTATATAGTCAAAAAAAGTAAGATGTGTATGGACTCAAGTCTAGCAACGGGGGCATATGCCTCAGCATAGTCCATACCTTAGACTTGAGTGTAGCCTTGAGCGACAAGATGGGCCTTATTGCGTACAACTTGTCCATCTTCATCTTGCTTATTCCGAAACACCCACTTGGTTCCAATGACATTGTCGTTGTCGTCCGGCTTTTCTACCAATGTCCACACTTGATTCCTCTCGAAACTATGTAGCTCTTCATGCATAGCGTTCACCCAATCCAGATCCTGAAGGGCTTCTTCAACCTTCATAGGTTCAATACTAGAAATGAATGAGCAATGTTCACAAAAGTTATCCAAACGAGTTTTAGAGTGAATAATTCTCCCAGTTTGAATGTCATCGAAGATTTGTTCGACGGGATGATCTCTTTGTGACTCTTTCTCTAACTCGTGAGAGCTTTTGTTTGGGTCGGGGTGGAACATCCTCTTCTTTGTCTTCTTCTTGTTGTTGTCCTTCTTCATTGTTGTTGGCGTTGTTGTTCTCCTGTGCAGGTGGAGAAGGAGTTTGATGAGATTCATCTTGTTGTACTTCCTCATTTCCTTCGTCTTGACGTGTTCCACTTGTGGATGCCTCCAAGTCAACTTGTGGTTCACTTTGTTGTGAAGTTGAGACTTCCACTTGAATGGAAGAGGTACTCTCCTTCACCTCCGTTTGGCGAAACTTGCCAATAGACAAGTCTCGAATTGCTTCCGAAGGGTCTTTATCTCCTACATCAATTGGAAATTGCTCTACTTGTGAGCCGTTAGATTCATCAAACTTCACATCTACCATCTCTTCAACCTTTCGGGTGAAATTGTTGTAGACACGGTAAGCGTGAGAGTTTGAGCCATAACCGAGTAGGAAACCCTCATGAGATTTAGGGGCAAATTTCAAACGATGATGCTTATCAAGAATGTAACACTTTGAGCCAAATACTCGAAAGTATCCAACTTGGGGTTTGTTACCGGTGAGAAGCTCGTATGCCGTCTTGCCGAGAAGCTTGTGAAGATATAGTCGATTTGTTGCATGACAAGCTTTCTCAACCGCTTCCACCAAAAAGTTTTTTGGCATCTTGTATTAATCAAGCATCGTTCTCGCCATCTCAATAAGTGTTCGGTTCTTCCTATCAACAACTCCATTTTGTTGAGGTGTGTACGTAGTCGAGAACTCATGTGAAATCCCTTCTTCGTAAAGAAAGGTATCCACATTGGCGTTCTTGAACTCTGTTCCGTTGTCGCTCCAAACCTTCTTGATCTTCACTTAAAATTGATTTTCGGCCTTCCTAGCGAAGTTCTTGAAGATCTTTTGTACTTGCGATATATCATCAAGAAAGAACACCACGTAAATCTTGAAAAATCATCAACAATGACCAATCCGAACGAGTTACCACCGGGACTCTTGTAGGCATTGGGACCAAAAAGATCCATGTGAAGTAGCTCAAGCGGTCTTCTCGTGGTCATGATGTTCTTCACGGGATGGCTTCCTCCAACTTTTTTTCCTGCTTGACAAGAACTACAAAGTCTATCCTTGTCAAATATGACATCTTTAACACCAAGGATATGATCACCTTTAATAAGCTTATCAAGATTTCACATGCCCATGTGACCTAACCTTCTATGCCATAACCAACCTTTAGAAGATTTAGCAACTAAGAAAGTACAAGGTTGAGCCTTTTTAGTGAAGTCAACAATGTATAGATCACCTCTACATATACCGGTAAAGACCATATTATGATTATCTCTTAGAAACACTTGGCAATCTACTTCAGTGAATAGAACATTGAAACTCAAATCGGCTAGTCTAGATACGGAAAGTAAATTGTAGCCAAGAGATCCAACGAGCATAACATTTTGGATAGAGCTGTCATGTGAGATGGCCACCTTACCAAGGCCAACCACCTTACCCTTTGAGTTATCACCAAAAGTGACATACTTTCGGGGACCGTCGTTTTCAGCAACCTCACGAAACATGTCCTTATCTCCGGTGATATGATCAGTACATCCACTATCAAGAACCCATTCCTTTCCTCCGGCCATGTAACAGTGAAGGTTAGCCATAAGACTAAAGTGTCTCATTGACTCATCAAGATCAAAGTCACTATCATCATCCTCATCATAATATCCATGTTCAACATTGTCTTGTGAATGATCATTGCCTAGAGAGAGTGATTCATTGGATTTATGACCATGACAATGTGCATCTTTATGAATTCTAATGACTTGAGAAATGATGCTACTAATGACTATAACATCTCCTTTGGCATGCATAAGGTCACGAAGCTCAAATAGACAGTCACCAAATTCAGGATCACTGGGATTCATTTTATAAAAAGCAATGGATTTTTGAAGAATCTCATCTAGATTTTTCAAGAAATAGTTTGGAAAGCGCTCCTCAAGGTATCTCCATATAGTATAAGCACAATCAAATGTAGGCAAGCATACAAGCAAATTTCTAGGCAATCCTCTTATGATAAGATCAATAGTTCTAAGATTGCGGGTCATGTCAAGATACTCATCAGGGTAGGATGCAAGGGATTAATAGGAGGCGCACAAGGGCTAGTAATATACTTGTTCAAATTATATTCATTGATAATCTCAAGCATCTCATTTTTCCAAGCACTATAGAACTCTCCGTCAAGCATAGGCACTCTACGTCTAATACTCCCAATCGTAGACTCATCCATCTTCCTCCAATGGTGATTAAACCAAAGCAATGGAGATCAATGCTTTGATACCAATTAAAAGGATTGAGAAGAGGGGTCTAGAGGGGGTGATTAGACCCTCAACAAGCAAAAGTAGCAGTTTTTAAGTTCCTCAAGTTGAGGTGGAATTTAGCACAAATCCAAACATTCACAATACATTTCAAGCAAGCATGGCAAGAGTATGAGCAGCGGAAAGAGTAAAGCATGCTAGTTGCAAGAAAGTAAAGGGATGGAATTGGAGTGTGCAAACGCAATGAAGACAAGGAGATTTTTGGCGTGGTTCCGATAGGTGGTGATATCATACATCCACGTTGAGACTTCAACCCACCAAGGGTAACGGTTGCGCGAGTCCACGGAGGGCTCCACCCATGAAGGGTCCATGAAGAAGCAACCTTGTCTATCCCACCATGGCCATCGCCCACGAAGGACTTGCCTCACTCAGGTAGATCTTCACGAAGTAGGCGATCTCCTTGCCCTTACAAACTTCTTGGTTCAACTCCACAATCTTGTCGGAGGCTCCCAAGCAACACCTAAGCAATCTAGGAGACACCATTCTCCAAAAGGTAATGGATGGTGTGTTGATGATGAACTTCTTACTCTTGTGCTTCAAATGATAGTCTCCCCAACACTCAACTCTCTCTCACAAACTTGGCTATGGTGGAAAGGTGATTTGAGTGGAAAGCAACTTGGGGAAGGCTAGAGATCAAGATTCTTGTGGTTGGATTGGAGTGTCTTGGTCTCAACACATGAGTAGGTGGTTCTCTCTCAGAAAATGAGTTGTGGAAGTGTAGGAACGTTCTGATGGCTCTCTCTCAAATAGAGAAGGGGGTGGAGGAGTATATATAGCCTCCACACAAAATCCAACTGTTACACACATTTGACCCAACTCGGTCAGACCGAATAGAAGAACTCGATGAGACCGATTTAGTTCAAAATGTGAACGTTAGGAATCTCGGTGGGACCGACATGATCAACTCGGTGGGACCGATGTGCTAGGGCTAGGACAAAACCTCATCTCGGTGGCACTGATTGCATCAACTCGGTTAGACCAAAGTGAAGCAATAAGGAAACACAGAGTTGGTCAGGCAAACTTGGTGGGACCGATTGCACATTTTGGTGAGACCGGAATAATTACAATAGGCAATAGAGAGTTTGCAAGTCCATCTCGGTGAGACCGAGATCCATATCGGTGTGACCGAATTGTCTAGGGTTTCTGGCAGTGGCTAGGTCAAATGAACTCGGTGGCGCCGGATAGATCAAATCGGTGGGGCCGAGTTTGACTTTGGGTTTTGGACAAATGTGGAGATGAGAAAGTGGTTGAGGGTTTTAGAGCAATATCACTAAGCACTTTGAGGAAGTAGACCATTAAGCAACACCTCATCCCCTTTTAATAGTATTGGCTTTCCTATGGACTCAATGTGATCTTGGATCACTAAAATGAAAATGAAGAGTCTTAAGCTTTTGCCAATCTTTGTCCTTAGCATTTTGAAGGGGTTCCACATCCTCTTGTCCTTGCCACGCCATTGTTGAACTCATCTGAAATACACTAGGTAAAGGTATTAGTCCAACAAGAGATATGTTGACACTAATTACCAAAATCACCCACGGAGCACTCATGCTTTCAGATTCTAATTCCAAGTGGTTACAAAAACGTCTTGTAAAATATTGGTCCAGCGAGAACGATGTGTATGAGTCTATAGAGGAGTTGGATGACATGGATAAACTTGGTCAAGGTTTTACATCGGCCAATCCATTAGAGGGGTTAGATATTGGAGATGGTTCAGTCACTTGGCCGGCGTTTGTAAACAAAAATTTGAAAGTAGATTGTAAGGCTAAGTTAATCGAACTATTGAAAGAATATGTTTGTCGCTTTGCATGGGAATATCATGAGATGCCAGGTTTAAGCCGACCGCTAGTGGAGCATCGGTTGCCTATAAAGGCCGGTTTTAGACCTTACAAACAATCGACTAGAAAGTTTAATCCAAAAACATATGACCGAATCAAGGAAGAGATCGGCCGTTTGCTTATAGCTAATTTTATTAGACCTTGCAGGTATGCCAAGTAGATTTCTAAAATTGTCCCAGTGGAAAAGAAAGGATCCGACAAATTGAGGGTATGCATTGATTTCATAGATTTGAATAGGGCTACATCCAAAGATGAGTATCCCATGCCAATTGCCGATATGCTTATTAATGATGCTTCTGGATATAAGGTTATTAGCTTTCTTGATGGTAATGCAGGGTATAACCAATTTTTATGGCCGAAGAGGACATATCCAAAACGGCTTTTAGATGCCTTGGTTTCCTTGGTTTATTCGAGTGGTAGTGATGACATTCGGATTAAAAAATGCTGGAGCTACATACCAAAGGGGTATGAATTTGACTTTTCATGATTTACTCGGCGTCATACTTGAAGTCTATATTGATGATATTGTTGTCAAATCGGACACTTTTTAGTCTCACTTGGCCGATTTGCGTTTAGCTTTTCAAAGAATGAAAAAAGATGGACTGAAGATGAATCCTTTGAAGTGTGCATTCGGCGTGTCAGCTGGCAAGTTTTGGGGTTTCATTATTCATGAAGATGGCATAGAGATTGATCCCAAAAATATAGAGGACATACGGAAAAGTGGAGGCTCCAACATGCAAGAGAGATATGCAAAATTTCCTTGGTAAGGTCAATTATTTGAAGAGATTCATAGATAATCTGTCAGGGGAGGTTGATGCATTTACTCCTATCCTTCGGTTGAAGAATGATGTTGATTTCACTTGGGTGGCAAAACAGCAAGAAGCATTCGATATGATCAAGAATTATTTGTGCACTCCTCCAGTAATGAAAGCTCCCAAGCATAAGGAACCCTTCAGGCTTTACATTGCAGCGGAGGAAGGAGTTATCGGTGTTGTTCTAACCCAAGAAACCGAAGGAAAAGAGCATGCCATCACTTATTTGAGCCGTCGTTTATTGGACGTTGAGACAAGGTATACTTTTATTGAAAAGTTATGTCTATGCTTATATTATGCTTGCACAAAATTGAGACATTACCTAGTGTCGAGTGCTTTGTAGTGGCTTGTCAAACCGATGTCATCAAGTACATGTTGCATAGGCCAATTCTTGGTGGTAGAATTGGCAAGTGGGCTTATGCTTTGATTGAGTATGATTTGGCTTATGAATCTCTAAAATCCATGAAAGTCCAAATCGTTGCTTATTTTATTGTTGAACATCTGATTGATGACAAGCATGATGCTGATATAAACATTGTCTCATTGGTACCGTGGAGATTATATTCTGATGGTTCAGTTTGTAGCAATGGCCAAGGTGTTGGTATTGTTTACATATCTCCTCATGGTGCTATTTTTGAAGCCTCATGCCGTTTAGAATACTTTTGCACAAATAATCAAGCCGAATACAAAGCATTGTTATTAGGATTAGAGATGTTGCTTGCTATAGGTGCTACACATATTGAGGCTTTTGGTGATTCATTACTAGTAGTACAACAGATATCCAAAGTTTTTCAGTGTTTGGACGAAACACTTAATGTCTATCTTGATAAATGTCTAGATATCATTTCTACTTTGGATTGTTTTAGCATTGCTCATATATCTAGACATGACAATTAGAAAGCAAATGAGTTGGCATAGCAAGCATCCGGCTATCATGTTGATCATGGCATGTTTCATATTTCTCAAAGGCCGATGTATACCATTGTCAATGTAGAGGCCGAACCAGAGCCCACTACTTTGGCCATTAACAAAGAATCTAGTGCAGGTGGCAGTCATGACTGGAGGAAGCCCATTATTAATTACTTGTGCAATCCGAGTGAAAGGGTGGACAGAGCTGTTCCACGTATGGCTTTCAAGTATACAATGAGATGATGGTCTTTATCACCGAACAGTCGATGATGTTATTCTAAAGTGCTTGGACGAGGACTAGTCAAGAGTTACTATGGGAGAGGTACATGAAAGCATTTGTGGCACTCATCAGTCGGCTCCCAAGATGAAATGGTTACTATGATGTGCTGGGTTTTATTGGCCTACTATGATTAATGATTGCTTCAGATATTATAAAGGGTGTGAAGCTTGTCAAAAGTTTGGTGATATTCAATTGGCTCCTGCTGCTATGTTACATCCTATTATCAAGTCGTGGCCTTTTAGAGGATGGGGTTTAGACTTCATTGGAGAAATTCATCTGTCTTCCAGGGGCATCGGTTCGTATTGGTGGCAACCGATTATTTCACTAAATGGTCTGAGGTAGTACCGCTCAAAAACATGACACATACGGAGGTAATTCAGTTCATAACCGAGCACATTATTCATAGATTCGACATTCCTCAAACATTAACTACAGATCAAGGTTCATCTTTCATGTCACACCAAGTTAGAGAATTTGCCGAATCTTATAACATAAAGATGTTCAATTCCTCCCCATATTATGCCAAAGCTAATGGACGTTGAGTCTAGCAATAAAATTTTAATCAAGCTCATCAAGAAGAAGATTGAGGATAATCCAAGGACATGGCATGAGTTGTTGTCTGAAGCTTTGTGGGCACATAGAATCTCAAGGCATGGTGCTACAAGCGTGACTCCGTATGAGCTAGTATATGGTCAAGAGGTTGTTCTACCAGTAGAAGTAAATTGAATGCTTTGAGAATAGCCAAACAGAATAATCTATCGGCAAAGGACTTTTATGACTTGATGATGGACAATATTGATGAGGTTGCCAATAAACATTTGGCTGCTTTGAAGGCCATAGAGAGAGACAAGTCAAGGGTGGCAAGAGCTTACAATATAAAAGTCAAGCTCAAGAATTTTCAAGTTGGCGATCTCGTATGGAAAGTGATTCTGCCGATTGGTTCAAGAAATAGAAAATTCAGGAAGTGGTCTCCGAGTTGGGAAGGTCCTTTTAGGATTACAAGAATAGTTCCGAAAAATTCATATTTGGTGGAATCCGTACAAGGGACATTGTTACCTCGAGCTCTCAATGGCAAGTACTTGAAGAAGTACCACCCGAGTGTGTGGCAAGAAGCCTAAGTAGGCAATGGCCGATATACGATTATCGTCCTTAGCACAAACATGACCGATACATATTTATTGCTGTGAGAGACACAAATGGCCGAAGGAGTGTTGACATCGTCCTTAGAACAAACACCGTGCATATTATTTTTCGGCATACAAGCTCTGCCGAAAAACAGGAGGGCATGTGTTGACACATGATTTCGGTAAGATACAGAATGTAATAAAGATGGTCTTGAGTGAAAAGGCTTTTTAGCATGAGAAATTTTCGCGTCGCCGAGTGGAACGACTTTAATGTTTAGGTTATCGCCATCCGACCTCAATTTGGGGACCGAAATTGTACTCAGAGTAGCAAAATCTAGTGTTCAAATGCTTTTTGGCCGATTAAGCCTCGAAATCTACCTCGTATGAAGGAGAACTCCACATGAATTGTCTTTGTCTCGTTGAGGCGGTCGATTTTCATATATAAATCATCTCAATCCGAGTTCATATGCAAAAGTTAGAGGCAATACACTACGGACTGAACCTAAACGAAAATATGGCGCGAGGTACCAGACACCGTGTTTGATGGGTCGCGCGAGCAATTCGGCCCTCAAGACGGCTTCTAATCGGGAAACCTTCAACATAAGAAAGTTTCGTCTCGTCAAGCAGATCGATTTTAATATATAAATCATCTCAATCCAAGCACGTGTGCGACCTGAAGAGGCCAAACAAGATCAGGTTGTGTTTTCAGTCGGGAAATCCGGGTGAAAAGTTTACCATCCGAGTGAAAGCTTGCCGATCGAGTAAAAGATTATCATCCGAGTGAAAATATAGTCATCCGAGCGAAAGATTGTCCTCCAGGTGAAAATATTGATATCTGAGTGAAACTATTACAAATCCGAATGAAATACTATCATCTAAGAGAAAGCTTGCCATTCGGGGTAAAGGATTGCCGTCCGAGTGAAAATATTACAGATCCGAATAAAATATTGTCATCCGAGTGAAAGCTTACCTTTCGGGTGAAAGATTGCCGTCCGAGTGAAAAAGTCTAGTCGGGCGATTCGAGTGAAAGACTCTAATATCCGAGTGGAGAGATTCAGATTCGAGTGCTCCAACCAGAAGCTGAAGATGTGGCCGAAAGGTTAATCTAGATTGGCTCGGATGAAAAGGTGTTTAACACAGGAATTGTTCGTAACATCAAAACGGATAACTTTGCTTTTAGACTCATCATCATCTGAGATAGTATATGGCCTGCAAAGTCACTATAACACTCGGACAATACAGTCAGCTGCAAGACCGAGTCCGACTGGAAGATAAAGATGACTCCGTAAAGTATTCAAGATGGCCTTGTTTGGAGACGTGGTCAACACGAGAGTTGTTCGTCTCGTCGAGGCACACAAATTTGATATTTGCGCCGTCTTAATCGGAGGTCACATGCAAATTCGACGGCCCGCTCAAGGAGCATGACAGAAGTTTGGGTCAGATTCAGACTGAGTCCGAGTTGAAATAGAACTAGAACTCTAGGATGTGAATTAATGTAATTTTTCATGTAAGAAAAGCCTAGATGAATCATTTTCTTACGGGAAGTCCAGCCGCCTCATATGCCCATAGCCACCGCACTCCCTGACGGGGTCCCTCTCAGGCGTGTAGGGTTTCGGGTCTGCAAAAGTGCTCGCGGAATGTCTTGCGTATCGCACTGTCGGTCGGGTCTCCTTCGACTTGAGTTGCGGTGCATCACCCCCGGCGTCGAGCGTACACGTGACGTGTTCGTGTGTCAACACATGTGTCGCGCTCTGGGTTCTTCCTCCGAATTTTTTTATTTTCCACACGCGTTTTTGGCTTTTTAGATGGTTTTTTTAGCTTTTCAATTTTTCACCGATCTTTCTTAGCTTTTCAACAAAAGAAATCGAAAAAAAACTTTGCGCAAAAATATGTTTTTTTTTCTTTAGCGGGAGGCACGACCGTGCCTCTCGGAAAAGGAAAATAACACGTTTTCTTTTTTTTCCATGAGAGGCATGGTTTTGCTTCCGCAAGAGGCACGACCGTGCCTCTGGAAACGGAAAAAACAAATGTGTTTCTCTTTTCTTTTTCTTTCATGAAAGGCATGGTTTTGCTTTCGCGAGAGGCACGGCAATACCTGTAAACCAAAAAAATGTTTTCTTTTTTCCTTTCATGATAGGCACAGTTTCCTCTCAGAAACGGGAAAAGAAATCATGTTTTTTCTTCTTCTTTTTTTGTGAGGCACGGTCATGCCTCTCAAAAACAAAAACAAAAATCATGTTTTTTTCTTATGTAAGAGGCACGGTTTTGCTTCTGTGAAGCCGTGCTTGTTAGAAACAGCTTTCGGAAAGGAAAAAGAAAATGCTCCCAGATTGGTTTTCTCATCTATTTTCTTTGTCCAATTTTTTATATGAGAAAAGTTTTCGTCAAAACCTATCAATATGAGATCGAGTTAGTTTTAAAGATCTCAACACAAGGAATCCAACGATGAAAACGGTTTGAGATTTGAACGAGACAAACATTTTAAGTAAACGGATCTAGGAAAAATGAAAAAAAAACTCCCAGATTGCGGCAAATTGCACACATGCAACGTGCCACTTGCCGAGGTAGAAGTGATCATGTATCCAGCAGAGGGAGTACCTGAATTCAGATGAGTGGGGTGCAGCCTCTAGCAAATTAAGTTCGATGAATACCATAAAATAACTAAAAATAAAAAATGGCACGAACAAATTCAGATGAGTGGAGTCCCTGAAGTGATCATGTATTCAGGTTTGAGTAAAGATGTTCGTGAGGACAATAGAAGGAAAACAAAATCATAACCTAGCTTGCTCACTGGTGAACCATGTACCGTTGATACATTTCTACACCCCATAAATCCCGCAAGCCTGGCATCCTACGGGCTACTCCACATACCATGGAAGTGACGAGCAAGATTTGACACATCATGCTTGCTGTTTTGTCTGGGCTTACAAGTTTGACGGGTGATAATTCCTACACTTTTTCCTCACTTCCTGTATTCAATCATTTCTGGGCAGTAGCGCCTCGACAGCACTTCCACTTGTTCGATGAAAGGCTTCTCCCTGTGGCCACCAATGGCGCGGACCATCTGGTTCCATCTTTGACGACAAACCTCCCCAGACCTGAGTAAAGAGTGAATAGCCCCGTTATTATAAAACCACAAGGGTACCAGAATTTGTTATTTGTTTCTGTATGAAAATGCATGCCCTTCTGAAACTTGACATGAAGCCCAAACCACAAGGGTCCCAGAATTTGTTTCTGTATGAAAATGCATGCCCTTCTGAAACTTGACATGAAACCCAAGCTTCCTGACAAAATACCAAGTATACCAGTAATCCAGCACTAAGGTACTAGTGTATGCCAGGGTTATTGGGAGGATTTAATCAAACTTGGTACATAACCCAAATGCACATTCGCTATTGTCCATTTTGCTAAAATTTAAATCTAAGGCACAAATAAGTAAAGTTAACAGCTCTGTTAACAAACTCTCTGGCTGTCAAGGAAAAAAGAAGTTGGTATTTGCTTCATATCCTTCACAGGAAAGACTATTTACTCCAATAACATGCCACCTTTAGTTTAGACCGCATTAGAGTATTTCAGACCATTGGAGTTGATAAAATGGGGTAACTGAACCAAACTACTTTGTGATCAAGAACATGGCATAGTTAAAGGTTGTGTGAGTTAGATCAGCAGACAGCACTAACCTGTGATCAAGTAGGCTGTCCCAGTCAACATCTTCAATACAGACAGCATCAACCTTTTGAAGCCTATTTTTCGTCAAAAAATTAGCACAGGGAGTATATTTTTGTTTCATTGTAACAAGACACTGAAAATAAATAACACATATAGGAGGCCTAAGCCTGAAAAAAAATAGCATTTAATACACTAACTTCAGTCCAACTGCCATGCAAATAAATAGATCGTTGAGAGAGAGAAAGGACTTGTGTTTCTTTCTGTTGAAACAAAGCTTATGTGCAAATTTGGAGAAAAGGCAGATGGATATGATATATTAGCTCGCATGTATGCTTGTTACCTGCCCACACCCCAGGGTGAGATAAACCCACCCCAACTGAGGATAATACCGCGATTCTTAATGCAAAAACAAGCCAGAACAAATCGACTCCAAAACTTTTTGTTTTGCAGGACCCATATTGTCATACTACATCTTAGATAACCAAGGCGTGCACCATTACAATCATCAAGCATAAGAATATCAAACTTGCGGGGGAGTCATGGAATATTCAACACACAGCCTTGCAGCAACACTGACTCAATCCTATATTGCTACAAATGAGCCAAAGAAATCGATCTCTTTTAGTTCAAGAAATAAACCAGAAAGTTTCACCATAAGTTGATCACTCAGAGCCTCATGTATTACAGCCAGGAACGAGGCATGGAATGCACCTGAGGGTGAGCGCGCAACCTCTTACTGTACTCTAGTCCCACTCATAAACATACACTGTCTTCCGTTCCATATAGCCCATAACAGTGTTCAGTTAGTTCAAAACCAAACAAAGACTACAATGTTAAAACTGGTGCAAGCTACCAAGAATAGAGAGGGGGGAAATGTAAGAATGCCTGATTTCCATCCCTCCTCATTACATCGTGAGTTGTAACCCTAAACAACAAGCACCCTCGACAACAAGACCAGGCAAACAGCAACAGACAACATGACCAAAAATGTAAAAATTCCTGATTTCCATCCTTCCTCATTACTGAAATTCTTCTAAAGTTCATGCCTTCATGGTACTATGTACACCCACAGCATTATTGGCATCAACCACACGTCAATACTTTCAGGAATTGCTGAAACAATATCTCCATAGGCAGGCTAAACCCTACCTTTCGAAACAGTTCTTTTTTAACTCTGTTGCAAAACAATGTGCAGTGTTTCAATGGCAAAAAGGCAATCATTATAATAGTCTGTAGAATCTTACGCTTCCACCAGTAGATAATCATCAACATCAGCCCAGACTCCTTCCTTGACCATCGGAGATGCTAATGTTTCGTACCTGAAAGAGCATCATGAATTAATGGTCATGCTGCCGTTACATAACTTGCGTGTAACCCAGTCTGAAGATGCATATACGCATATAGAAGCACAAGATTTAGGTGTATGAAGGATGTGTTAAAACTAGTTAAATTCAATGAAGCCCACATTATCCCATTAGCCCAATCCCCAAACGTAGAAAAGCTAATAATATACAGATCTCAATTCTGTAAATACAAGCATGCCTGGTTAAGCAAATTAAGATTCTTCATCTCTAATTATTATAATTCCAAGAAAATTTGTATTCATAGAATGGCTAAAACAAACCAGTTGCAAGGTCTACTAAGTTAAATAAATTCAGATAAACGGATCTGATGCAATACAAAGTACTTTTCGAGAAAACGCAAAGGATTTGCGCTTCAATACAAAGTACTCGGTTAAGCACTTAAATCAATCTGATGCAATTCAACAACAAGCACTGCATTTTATCTCTGAAATGTCAAAATGAACAATTTAGATATAGAAACAATAAATAGGAGAAGATGGGAAAAAAGAACATGGATTAAAGATTGCAATGCACATAGCGTTTAGTACAGATACAATGAGAAAACAAAGTTATGCATATATATGCAGCAAATAGAAATACTAACCACTTGAGGCAACAATTCTTGTGATTACGGGTGGTCAATTTATCACTGATGGCCTCCCAGGAAATGTTATCTCTTAGCTGTCACAGATGATAAGTAAGCCACCTCATTAGATTCAATCATGTGATTCAAGAATATGAACAGCTGTGAGCACAGTTCAAATCAGGAAAGCTTGACCAAAATACACAATATCAACAACATTGGTAAATTACAAACCAGCCGATGATCAGGATTTTTGATTTGATGGGCTTTCAGACGCAAGTCAAGGTTCACCAAATCAAACAAGTTTTGGTGTTCATCCTGAGTCCAACGTCCTGAAAAAATACCAGTCAAGGAATGCACACAGAATTGAAAAGGTTAGCAAGGTCTAAATTTTATCGCATACGGCATTAACTGGGTAGGATACATATTTTTTATCATGTGATGATACTGCATTAACTGGTTAGGATGCATAAGTTTTATCACATGATGATACTACATTCAGTTTTACCAAATGATGAGATAATGCATTCACGTGTATAGGACATTCAATTTACCAATTTTATCATTCAATCTATACCCAGAATTTTGTTCAGTACAATCCTCCCTACTTATCCCATGAATGAACTTTGCAATTAACCGATAGTCAACAACTTAAAACTGGATAAATAATCATCTATAAACCATTGTTCCTGAGGCGGTAAGGCAAGGCGAGGCGCCTAACCCCCGCCTTTACCTTTGAAGCATGTAAGGTGAGACAAGGCGACGCGTTAGACATAGAGGAACAGAGCAATCAAGCAGTTTAGCACGTATATTGCAAGGAAAAATAAGAAAGACTGAGAGATGGGCCACGACCTATGCACTCCCCTATGGCCCAAAAGCCCATCTAGTAGCTATATACTCCTCCCGTGACCTAATTCCACTATCCTCACTCCCTCCTCCCTCACCACAGCCGCCACACACCTGCTATCTTTCCTCGTTGTAGCAGCAGCAGCATACAACCCTAAAACTCCTCCCTTCTGATCATAACCCTGGCATTCTCTGATTCTCCCTCACTGCAGCATCCCTTCTTCCTCAACAGCAGAGTATATCGGGCAAGGGAAGGCGACGGTGGAGGCAGGCAAATGAAGGGATGCTCGCTGGAGTACTGGGGAATGGTGGGGCCGTCGTCTCCAAGCCCCAGAAGCAGCCGCAAGGATGATGCAGCGAGGAACAGGCGGTAGCAGATACCTTTGACAGCAGTGGACCCTTCACTGAAGCAGTCGTACGTTTCATGTCTAAGGCAGGGCGGACGCCTTACCATCCTGGGGCGCCTCAGCACTTAGGCGACTCCTAAGTGACGCCTTAAAAACAATGCTACAAACACACTGTGATAGCATAGCTGTATTAGCCCCCAACTCAACAATGGTGTTGTTTCAACTTTTTATTAGTACAAACCAATATGCAAAGATGGGTTAAACTACTACCTGACAAACATGCCTGAGTTGTGACAACATGATGTGAGAAAACTCATGCTCATAGAATTAAAATGGCGTAAATAAGCATTTGCATGTTGAAGTTGCACTGAAATATTACAGTTCCGACAGATAATTTAGCCAAAAGATGATAAAACTTCAGGAGCAACAGGCACCTTTTTTCAAGTTCTTAGGTTTTATTCTTCTCCAAGTATCTTTTACGTGGATCTCACTCTTTCCAAGTTCCCGTGCCAATGTCTTCCAATCCGTTCCATTGCTTTCGACAAACCTGCGCAATAATGCAGTGATCTGATCTTAATTATGTGAAGCAACAACAGGAGATATCAAAACATCTCTCAATAACAAATATCAAGAAAGTATGCTATGTGTAAGAGAGATATTAGTCGCTTCACAAGTTACAACACAATCTAAATCATAGTATCACAATCGTGGCAGGGTAAACAGCTCCACCACACAATCTCATTCATGATTCGCCAGTGATCTCACATGGGATAGTGTGCAGTATGATTCATAAGGAGTGACAATCCCTACTTGATGACAAGGGCACATTCTTGATACGGCAGGTTTTACAGAAATCTCTTAGCGTGTTGTCCATAATGGCCTCCTTAATGGTGAGTTGCGTGAGGAGGTCTACATGCACCCACCACATGGGTATTACGCCGGACAACATGCTATGTCGTCTTCATTGCTCTCTTCATGACCTTAAGCTAGCCCCTCCTGCCTGATTCAAGGGTTTAGCGTTAGTGGTCACTGTTAGTGGTTTTTCACCGAGTGCTCATGATCCCGCTCTCTTGTCCACCTTTCGTCTTGTGGCCGGGCTCTTCTTCTATACATCGATGACATATAATCACCGACGACGACTCTGAGTGCATTGCCTTTGTGAAGGCTCGTCTTAGTGAGCAGTTTCTTATGTCTGATCTTGGTCTTTTGCGCTACTTCCTTACGATTGAGGTTTCTTCTACCTCCAATGGCTTCTTGATATCCCAATGGAAGTACATCCAAGATCTTCTTGCTTGCTCTGCTCTTGCGGATGAGCACATTGTTCAGGCTCCAATGGAGCTCAACGTCCACCTCCGGGCTTCTGATGGTGAGGTGAGCGTCTTTCGGATCCGACACGCTAATGTCACCTTGTTGGGAGTCTTGTCTACCTAGCCGTCACTTGTCCGGATATCTCCCATCTAATTCACATCCTGAGTCGGTTCACTACAGTCACCTACTTCAAGTTCTACGATATCTTCGTGTGACTATCTCGCATCGTCTTTTCTTTCCACGATCCAGTTTGCTATAACTATAGGACTATTTGAGACGACTTGGCCTAGCGATCTTCGGATCATCGATCGCTTTCTGCTTACTATGTTTTTTCGTGGTGGTTCTCTCATTGCCTGGAAGACGAAGAAACAGATTGCAGTTTCCCGTTCGAGTGCAGAGGCTAAGTCACAAGGTATGGCTCTTTTGGTAGCAGAAGTGACTTGGCTACGGTGGTTGCTTGAAGATTTTGGTGTTTGTCACTACACTGACTCTTCTTTCGTCCAACGGTACGAGTGCTATCAGTATGGGTCGTGACCCTCTGAAGCACATTGGTGTTGATCAGATGATTGCTCTAGAGTATGTGCCTTCCTAGTTGTACTTAGCGGATATCTTCACGAAGACCCAGACTATCTTCGAACTCAGTGTTGTTGATTCAACATGAGTTTAAAAGAGGGAGGGGGTAGTTAGAGTTATACTCCCTCCGTTCCTAAATATAAGTCTTTAGAGATTCCAATGCGGACTACATACGGAGCAAAATGAGTGAATCTACACTCTAAAATATGTCTATATACATCCGTATGTAGTTCACATTGAAATCTCTAGAAAGAATTATATTTAGGAACGGAGGGAGTATATGTCATGTAATACCCCCCCCCCCAAATTGTATAGGGGGTTTTCTGCATATATATCATTTCTATATATATCAAAGCCTCATGGAAATGGATGTTGCATATTTTGTCACATAAACATCAGGAAGGGAGAAGGAGGTGATTGGACCACCATCACCATGGACATCTTCAATAGGAGTGGAGATTTGTAAACATGACACAAAGTAGCAGCAAACATGAAGTTCAACTTGATCACATTAGATAACAATAATATGATAGTACTTCCTAATAATAAAAACAATTGAGTAAATATGGTCATGCAAACAAATATAATTTTGTCTCGGCAAAAGGAATTTATGTACCGCCGAATCTGCTCTTTTTCGTCATCTGTCCATTTACGTTCAGCACTCCTATAGAGTAATATACGCGCTCGATGGTATATGGCCTCGTGAGGTCTATGGGGTAACGACTTCGCTGCAAAGAATGTGCATCAGCAATTAAATATTGTAAGTTGTCTTCTATAAGGGTTAGAAAAATAAATGGAATGATGATTACATGGAAATTCAACATGATATGGTAAGTCTCAAGAAATACTTTTTCATACAGGTTACATGCTTAACTCACACTATCACACAAAGACAGGCTTAACATGAGGAGAAAATGCTCAAGAACTTAGCTCCAGGTTTTTGGCTTACCTATATCATCCCAACAACCCTTGAGCTCTGGGTATTTACTACAAGACCCAATCATCTCTAAGCCTTTCTCTCCCAGTTGTTTCAGCTAAATAAGAAACACAACGAGAACTGTCTCAAACATGTTGGGCATGGCACTTGCAATCAGGAGCGAATTTAGTGGTAAATAAAAAGGTAAAATCAACACATAAAACTCAAGCACACAAAACAATTAACATTAATGGATAAGGAAGGGAAGGCAGAAGGCAAAATAGAATATTAGTATGACAATATGCGCAAAATCCAAAATAATTTAGGACTGAACTAAGAGCAGTGCCGCATGGTTTCTTCTCATGCAGGGCATCACCCTCATCTATCTCTGGCATGCATGTAATAATAACATATAAGCCTGACATCATCAAAGATCTCTTCAAATTCAAATTTTGAAAAAGTCCTTCCCATGCAGGGCATCAGCCTCATCTATCTCTTGCATGCATGTAAAAATAACACATAAACTGAAATCAGCAAAGATTTCTTCATGTTCCAATTTTAAAAAAGTTTTATCCCTCAAACCGTTAACCCGATTGACGATCCACTTTTCATTTCGACAACTTCTCTTTTTTCATCTGTACTTGCCAGGTTGGTGTTACTTACTTACCAGGTTATTGGCCATTTAGTTGCCAGATTAAATTAACTTGGTTGCGATGTTGTTGAACGTCAATGTACGCCACTAGAAGACTTGCTTCATGGTACTTGTGCTGGTTCATACCACGTCTTACTTATTGTTAACACTTGAATAGTAACTCTCGAGCTCTGCATAACATTGTGATGTCTAAAAACATACAAAACTATTGCCTGGTAACTATACACAGTTATTGTAGGAATTGTTCACTGCTAACATGACGACCACGATTAACATAGCATAGCTACTGATGGGGACAAAAAAATTGCTGAAACATGTCAACATGGGATCTAGTTTCAAAGCCCTCGTCAAGACAAACTCGCCAGCGAAAACGGATTATTAATCGGATTAACGGTATGTGAAATAAATCATTGTGAAATTTCTAATTTAGCAATTAATGTGATGATGTCAGCGTGAGGCAGGAGATTCCTGCATGCAACTGATGAGGAAAATCCCATTGCGATGCCACCACATGGGAGAGCACTTTTGCATACATATGTAGCATAAATTTTCCGAATGATTTAACTTCAAAATGAGCTGTAGATGTAAGTCAGCATCCATTCGCACAAAATGAGTATTCATGATATACATGAGGATCTATATTCATTCATTTAATATTTTCTTGATATTAAAACTCAAACTACCAATTCACAGCAGAATAAAATTCAACTAAATCAATTACTTCTTAACAGTAAAGACTAAAGACAGTGGAGAAAATAAGTAAATATATTTAAAAAACGATGGAGAAAATATGGTAATGCAGAAAATTAATATGTATTCGACTATATTTGTAAAGTCCAACCATCATAGGAAACTTTCTGGTAAGTTTTCAAGCTAAGGGAAAGAAAATTTCATTTGTACAGGACAAGCAAACTTCAGTACGGTCATACGGTACTTCAACTCGATAAAAAAAAACTTCATATTAAATGCTCAGCTGAAGTGCATTATACAAACCCATAACACATGCACCTATAAGTAATAACTGTAATAACAAGTTTATGTTTCATCGATATGCTGTGATTTAAAACACAATTGATAGTAGTTCCACATGTAGATGGGATCAAATTGAAATAACATATGGTTGTCATCAATCATTTTATGTTAAAGAGAAACTATCCATCTAAATTATAAAGTTCAATCATCCTTTCCTCAAACCCCCAGGCCAGGGGCATAGCTTCCATTCAGTTTAGGTTTGCTCACTGTCACATGAATGCAAAAAATATAAGCAAGAGATGCAACCTCTGCGTAATCCCTCATAGCTTCCATGAGGATGGCATCTTCCTCTGTGGTAAACCGATGTCCATGTACAAGTTCAGATTCACCACCACTGACATCCTCTTCATCATCAGCACCTGAAACATATAACCAGTCAAAGGATGCACACACAGAATAGGAAAAGGTTAGCAAGAAGGTCTAAATTTTATCGCATGATGATACTGCATTAACTGGGTAGGATGCATAATTTTTATCACGATTATGTATTCACTTTCACCCCAAAAAGAAGATAATGCATTCACTAGGTAGGACGTATGGTTTCCATATTCACATGATGATTACCAAGAATACAATCATCCCTTTACTTATCTCATGACCAAACTTTGCATTTAACTGATAGTTAACATCTTAAAACTGGATAAATAATCATCTACAAACACACTTTGTGATAGTATAGATGCTTTAGCCCCCAACTCATGCTGTCGTTTCAACTCCTGTTTTGTCAGTAATTTCAATATTAGAGCAAACCAATATGTGAGGTTTGTTGTTGTTGCACATGACATACCTAAACCAAATATTAACTAGAATGCAGAGCTGGGTTAAACTACTACCATTAACATGACAAATTTGCCTGAGTAGTGACAAAATGATGTGAGAAAAATCATGCCCGAAGAATAAAAACATCCTAATTCCTAAAATAAACATACATGTTAAAGTAGTGCTGAAATATTACAGTTGCGACAGATGTATTAGCTAAAATATGATAGAACTTTAGGAGCAACGGGCACCTTTTTTCTTCTTAGGTTTTATTCTTCTCCAAGCATGTTTTACATGGATCTCACTCTTTCCAAGTTCCTGTGCCAGTGTTTTCCAATCCGTGCCATTTTTCTCGACAAACCTGCATCATAATGCAGCGATCTAATCTTAATCATGTGAAACAACAACAGGACATATCAAAACATTTTTCAATACGAATATCAAGAAAGTGCTTCAATCTAAATCATAGTATCACAATCACGTCAGGGCAAACAGTAATCCACCGCACAATCTCATTCAAGATTGGCTAACAATCTGAAATTGGCTGGTGCACAGTATGATTCATGGGGAGTGGCAATCCCATATGCTTACTTGACAACAGTGATGCATTCTGATGGTGATGACGCTTTGAAAGGTTTACACTTTACACCAGTCACCACCCTCACCAATGCAACTAACCTTTGTCACCATCAGATTTTGCTCCAATGTCAGACAGGTCAGATCAGACCACTGTTGTCCCTGTCAAACAAGCATATCCTCATCCCCCTTCCACTGCCATTTGAAGGAAGTGGGAGTGCTAGGTTGAGTCAAAGTAAATAGATTGGGACAGTGGTAGCAGTGACAAGAAGCCCATGAGGAAGTTGACAACAGGTGACATGGAAATTTTGCATTAGCTACTCCCTCTACTTCAAGCGACGGAGCCAGGCCCACCCAACAAGCACCTACCTCCCTTTTCAATTTTTTAACTCCTACATAATCTAATTTATTAGTTGCAAAACAAAATTAATTCATGGAAATCAAAGTCCATGCACTGGAATTATAGGTTTGTTAACTGCCTGACGGGAGAACCTTATTTTCTCATACCATGAACCCAAAACAAACCATGTATCAGGTAGCTCTGCTATGAGATCGCAAGGAGAACTTGCAAAAAGTATCAAACAGAGTAACAAGTTACATTGGGATAAACAAATTAGACTACATAGAGGCATTTGCTAATATACATTAGTGGCACATGCAGGTTGATGTTGGTTTATCAGACTTTGGTGACACACATAACCACCAAGCAAAAGGTATAAACATCAGGAAGGGAGAAGGAGGCGAACAGGACCCTGTCACTAATTGACATCTTCAATAGGAGTAAGGATTTGTAAACACATACTAACAAGTAGCACCAAACATGAAGTTCAACTTAATCACATTAGATAACAACATGATTACTTAATAGTAAAGACAATTGAGTAAATATGGATCATGCAGAAAACAAATATAATTTTGTCTCAGCAAAAGGAATTTGCGTACCGCCGAATCTGCTCTTTTTCTTCATCTGTCCATTTACATCTGGTGCTCCTATGGAGTAATGTATGTGCTCGCCTGTATATGGCCAAGTAAGGTCTATGGGGTAACGATTTCGCTGCAAAGAATGTGCATCAGCAATTAAATATTATAAGTTGTCTGCAATCCAGGTAAGAAAAAGGGATGGATGTTGATTGCTTGGAAATTCAACGTGAGATGGTGGGTCTTAATAAAGACTTTTTCATAAAGGTTACATGCATAACTGACATTAACACACGAAGAGCATGAGGAGGAAACGTTGAAGAACATAACTCCAGATTTTTTGGCTTACCTATATCATCCCAACAACCCTTTAGCTCTGGATATTTACGACAAGACCCAATCATCTCTAAACCTTTCTCTCCCAGTTGCTTCATCTAAAATAAGAGACACAACGAGAACTCTCTCAATTATGTTGGGCATGGCATTTGCAATCACGAGCGAATTTAGTGGTAAACAAAAAAATCAACACATAAAACTCGAGCACACAAAAAAAGAATATAACATTAATGGGTAAAGGAAGGGTAGGCAGAAAGCAAAATAGAATATTGGTGGATATGCACAAAATCCAAAATAATTTAACTTCAAAATGAGACCATTGTAGATGCTAATTTAGCATACATTAGCGCAAAATGAGTATTCAAGATATACTTGAAGATTTATATTCATGCATTTAATTATTCTCTTTATATTAAAATTCAAATTAAAAATTCACAGCAAGATGAAGTTCAACTAAATCACATTGGAAAAATAAATGGTTACTTCTTAACAGTAAAGACAATGGAGAAAATAAGTACATAAGTTAAAAAACAATGGAGAAAATATGGTAAATTAATATATATATTCGACTATTTGTAAAGTCCAACCACTGTAAGGAACTTTCTATAACTCTCCCAGCCAGTTCCTACCTAAGGGAACGAACATTTTATTTACAGGACAAGCATACTTCCGTTCGTCATAGAATACTTTGATTCGATACAAAAAAACTTCCATATTAAATGCTCAGCTGGAGTGCTTTATACAAACCCATATACTCCCTCCATCCCAAAATAAGTGACTCAACTTTGTACTAACTTTAGAACAAAGTTAATACAAAGTTGAGACACTTATTTTGGGACGGAGGGAGTATAACATATGCACCTATAAGTAATAAGTAACTGTAATAAGTTCATGTTTTATCGATATGCTGTGATTTAAAAGAAATTACCATAGTTCCATGTGTAGGTTGGATCAAATTAAAATAACATATGGTTGAAATCAATCATATTAAGTTAAAGAAAAAACATCCATCTAAATTATAAAATAGAAGCAGCCTTTTGTCAAAAAAAAACATGGGCATAGCTTCCATTCAGTTTAAATCTGCTCATTGTAACATGAATGCAAAAATTTAAAGCAAGAGATGCAACCTCTGCGTAACCCCTCATAGCTTCCATGAGGGCGGCGTCTTCCTCTGGGGTAAATCGACCATGCACACTTTTCGATTCATCGCTGATGCCATCCTCTTCATTATCACCACCTTCAATGCTAAACACCTCCGCAGAATTAGCAAAGCTCACCCGCTTACCTTTCTTCTTTGACAGAGCTGCCTTTTCCTTCTGCTTTCCTCCTCCAATCCCCTCCCTGTCACCACCTTCGGTTCTAAACATCTCCGCGGAATCAGCAAAACTCACCTGCTTACCCTTTGTTGACCGAACTGACTTTTCTTTCTCTTTTTTCCCTCCTCCAATCCCCTTGCTCTTCTTTTTCTTCTTATCATCATTACCATCTACACCAGCTTCCTCTCCCCCAGCAGATGCATTCTCACTAAAGTCTGGACTGGCTTTACTCCTTTCCTTTCCTCCCTTCTTAATCTCTCTATTCTCACCTTCATTGCTATTTTCGGTTTGGCTGCTCTCTTCCAGCACAACTGAATGCTCCTTCTTTTTCTTCTTGTATTCTCTTGTCACGATTTGATCAGCAGCAGGTGCACCATCATCACTCTTGCGTTTGCTCTTCTTTGCCTTGCTAGACTGTTTTCCCTCAACCTTGTCTCCCTCTGCATACTTTGCCCCTGAATTTCCAACAGTAGTATCAAATGTCTGCTTCTGCTGCCCAGTCTTCTCAGCTTCTTTCTCTTCCTTCTTTTTCTTCTTGACTTTCTTCACCTTGTCTTTGCTCATATCGCCCTGGGCGAGCTCCAAACAGGGCGTTACCTCCATCAAGCCAGAAGTTTCAGCTTGCTCCTTACCAACAGTAGTATCAAAACTCTGCTTCTGCTCAGTCATATCAGCTTCTTTCTCTTTCTTCTTCTCCTCCTTCCTTCTCTTCTTGTCTTTCTTCACATTGTCTTTGTTCATGGCACCCTCCGAACAAGGCGCCATCGAGCCCGACTTCTTGGCCTGCTCCTCACCAACACCGTTCTCTATGCTACCTGAAACGACTGGAACATTCTCCTTGCTCTTCGTCTCCTCACTGCGGCCCTTCCCTTTCTTGCGCTTGTGGCCTTCTTTCTCCTCCGCAGCGCCTACCACAGCCTCCTCCTTAACTTTTTCTGCGACCGAATCAGCCTCAGTTGCCTTTTCATCTGTGCGACGCTTCAATTTATCCTTCGCCTTCCCCTCTTCATCACGATGCTTCGCCTTCTTCTTGAGGCGGCGGCCTTCCCGTTCCACGCGCTCTTCGTCCATATGCACGGCAAGGGACGAGCGCGGAACAGCAGGAGGCGGCCGGGCGGCGCGGTTTGGTGTCGGCGGCGAGTGGCTGCGGCAGCTGCGCGGTTGCGGCGGCGGAAGGGAGAGGGGGAAGAGGTGGTGGCGGGTGCGACACCGACGGACGGCGCTGCCGCGCTGGCGAAGGCGAGCGCGAGGGGACGGCTACGGTGAGCCGGCCGCCGCGTGGCCGGTGTTGGTGTTGCCGTTAGGGCTTGGGAGGCGCTGTGTCTGTGTCTGTCGAGGAGCTCTGGTCCGGTTGGTTGTCGCCGGCATATGGGCCAGAAGCGGGCCTGGGGTGTGTGTGGACTGGACTGCTCGGCTGGTTTCCTCCGCAAAGACTACGGCCCGAGCGCCCAGATGGGGCTGCAGCCCGGCAAAGCAGGCCAACGGCGGCGAAGAGGTCGACGGAAAGGAGGAGAGGAAGGCGACGGCGGGACGGAAGGAGGAGAGGGCCGCGGAGGGCTGCCGGCGGGGCGGCGGCGGGCTGGCGCGGCTAGGGTTCCTGACGAGGAACAAATGGCGTCGTGGCGTGGGCTAGGGATTCGACCTGGTCGGAAGTTCACAGCGAACCCGTACGTAACTTTTTACACAACTAGAAGGAAACCCAGCGCGTTGCTGCGGGAATTTTAGTGCATATATTGTGAGTTTCATAAAGTAAAATGCTAATTTCAGTCAATCCTATCTAAAATGAAACAAATAATGGATGAGGTAGGATCATACATGCATATGAATCCAGAAATGTATATAATTTGCTTAGAAACAATGATAATTGGACCAAACAACCAGATGGAAACTTTGCTTGGGTTGCTCAAGCTTTTGGCAAATGTGAACAGTATATATACATATAAAAATTACATGGCAGAAAGTATGATAAGTATGAACTATTACAGTACAAAATGTTATTATATTTTGCACAACACTTTGTCTATCCAAACCAAAATTACAGTAACATTTAATCACCAAGCAAGATGTCGTATACCACTTTCATCATAGATATTTTTTGGTACGCGAGAACAAACAGATTTGCCAGCAAAGCTATGTTAATAACAAATGCTCTGGAGACTTCAATGGCTAAAAGTTTGCAACATAGTAGTATGCGAATATAGATAAAAAATGAAGAATTTATATAGCTCACGGAGCAATGCTCAATACAAAGAAAAACAGTAAAATCATATGCATAATATGGTGATATTGATAGTTTGTTACTTTTACCAGCAAAGAAGATGATTTGTGTATGAAATGAACCAAATTCTAGTTACTTGAGGTCCAAACTATTCCAGTTGATGGCCTTCCTCATGCAGCCTTGGTCCAAGCTAGCAAGCTCATCTTTCCTATCAGGGTTGAACAACAAAACAAAATTAAATGCAGTTAGCCTCGGCTTATGGACTTAACTGAAATCTCACCTTTGACAGTCCAATGGGCTATCTTCTGTAGCACAACACATACATACAGGTATTCCCTTAATTATTAATTTATGATCAATAACTCTGCAGATTGAAATGCAGTTAGCCTCGCCTTATGGATTTAAATGGTCTAATATGAACTTTTACCTACCTTGTGATGATGGGGGATTTTCACAATCACATCATAACCCAAAAAAGGATAGAGATGGCAGGAGACCATGAGATCGCCATAATTAACTAAGCACGATAAACATACAAATGAAAAGTATCGTCAAGCATAAACTGGGGAATTGACATTCATCACGTGCCTTACCAAAATTGGCTGTGCCAATCTCACATCAGAAGGTTGTGCCTATACCAGGATTAGATGTTGATGCAATGCATATGCATAGATTGCGGTGAGAGCAAGCTCGAGTAGTGCAGCTCCACTGCTCCAATGCGAGCTCCTTCTGTTTGGATGCGGCTTGCCAACGGACAAGAGGAGGCAGTGAAGCGTGTTTCAGTTGTGAAGCACGACATATATCATAAAGCATTGAGCAACTACATTAAACAAAGCATCTTCAAAAAATCAGTGGTAAAAGCGTGTTTCAGTTGTGAAGCACGACATATCATAAAGCATTGAGCAACTACATCGAACAAAGCATCTCCAAAAAATCAGTGGTAAAAGTCTCACTTCAGTTACGTGGTCTCACCAAAAAATGATGAATGGGTTACCTTTGCCACACCAGACACGATCACTATCTGTGGCCATTAATGTTACCTCACTTTCATCTTATTCATTCCATTTTCCTTCAATAACACAATATTGGTAGGTCGACGAAAAATATAGATCAAAACTGCTCTTGGAAATATAGATCAAAACTGCTCTTAGAAATATAGATCAAAACTGCTCTGAATAAAATCCAAATCTAATTGAACTGCAAGAGGACAAAACAGATCATTAAGTCCATAATATCAATTACCTTCGGATTTGGTGATGTACAAGTAATTAGGGAAAGAGTAATACATTACTGAACCGCACCTACCTTACTGACGGGAACATTGACGCCAATGGTAATGTTTCGGTCTAATTGAGAGAGCATAGCGAACATGAGTAAAGAAAAGAAAATAGTTTGGTAGAGGCAAGTAGAGCCCAGCTGCAAGGAGCCCCTCGTATTCTCTCCTGTCACAGCCACACCAACTAGATCGACAGATCGTTGTTCTTCACGCTGGGGCAAAGGGAGGAGCGGCTGAGGGGCTGCACGACGGGCTGTACGACTGAGGGGCAAAGCCGACGCAGGGCGCCGGCGAAGCGATCTCATCCGGGCGAACCCTCGAGGCCCATCTTGGCGCCGAAGCTCTATTCCGTCGGCTAGGAGTCGGGACTCGATCAAGAATAGAATAGGTGGGATTGGAAGATGAGATGCGCGGACCCGGTCTATTCATTGGAGAGAAATATATGGTGGGGAGATGAGATGATGCATCTAGGCTAGTGCCCTTGGAAGAGGAAACAATTTCAGTCAAGCCTTTAGTCGGATGTTACGTTTGAAACATAACTGCTCGCTGAGAAGACAAAAAATATAGAAAGGAGTGGTGGTTCCTCCTCCAGTACTGCTGGTAACCGAACACTAACGTATGTGGCCACTATTTTTTACGCTGGTTAACTTGTGGCTGGCCCCTCCCGTAAGTGGGTGAAGAAATGATGATGTGGCTGGGCTGTTGATGTGGACAGCTTGCATATCAAGAAAAAAAGGATAGTGGGGATAAACTATTTAGCTATTATAGATACGCCTTTCTTTCGGCTTCGCAGACGTTCAGCCCAACTCCACGCGTGGACTTTTTTTCTTTTTTCGAAAATGTACACCATAGGCATACATTATACCAGTGTATTTATAGAAGGAACGATACAAAGATGAAACGCATACAAGCAACAAAAACCAAGAAAGATACAAGTGGTTATACTCCTACATACTACCTTCGCCGCAACTACCAAGCACCCACGAACTTCACCGTCGCCGGAGAAGAAGAGCACTAGAAACTGTTCCACATCTTGACATTGAAGAAATCCCTAGCCAGGAAGCGTTAACGAGTCGCGGTAGCCACCAACCCCGGAAGGTTGGATCTACCCCGATAAAAAACATCGACCGGAGGAGCCCTTCGAGCCTCTTCAACGCCAGATCCGGGGCCAACGCCCACCCGCCCTTTAACACATGGCTGGGTCCTCCACCATCTTCCGCATATCTACAACAATCATCATTGCCGCGCTCAAAGATCAGCTCATTCTCGCCATCACGCCAAGACGCAACGCCAGATCGAGAAACCGGGGCTCCCCTCCCCCTCATGACGGCAAGACAGCGACTAGAGGGGAAGGGGAGCGACGGAGTTCCCGGCGGGCACCCTGGGTCTGGAAGCACCTCCTGTTGATTGTTGGTTTTGCAAGAGGAACGCTTGTGTGGCAACTCTACGTGTGGACCTGGTGAAGCGCAGAGCTAGGAGAGATATGAATGAATGGAGCCTATGTATCGCTCACCACAACGCTAATGTTGTGTCGGCCTGTTAGCAGATAGTAAATCACTAGAAAGTTTCGGCTGATTTAGGGAAACTTCTCTACCCAGTTTCTGGAAGCTTCCAGACATGTTTTTTTTTCTTTTCCTTTTGCTGATTTTTCTATTTCCTCAAGTTTCTATTTTTTAGTTTTTCTTCTTTTCTAAAATAGATGAATATTTTTAAAATTCATGAACATTTTTCCAAACACCTGAATATTAAATATGATAACTTTTCTTAATTCATGAACATTTTTTTATTTGTGAAGATTTGTAAATTCATTAACATTTTTAATTCATGAATATTTTCTAAAATATGCAAACAATTTTCAAATTTGTGACACTTTAAACATTTATTTAATTTTATGGGAATTTTAAAAATTGCAAACATTTTAAATTTTGTGGACTTATTTCAAATTCAAGAAAAAAATGTGAAAGTTTGTCAAATTCGTAAAAAACATTTTTTTACAATTTGCAAATATTTTTAAAATTCATGTACATTTTGTCAAACTTGTGGTCATTTTTAAAATTTGCAAACATTTTTATATTAGTGAATACTTTTTATAATTCACAAAGATTTATTTAAAATTAGTGATAATTTTAAGTTGAAATAAAATCGATTGAAATAATAAATGAAGTGAAAAAAATCGTGATTGCTCGTTGGGAGATTTCACTTAGTGGGCCAGGCTCATAGGGGATAGCGTGTGGGCGACGCGAGTGTCGTGCTCGCAATGAGCGACACATATCAGCGTATGTTTCCCTCCACGTTTGGTGTTCAATACTGTTGAAAGTAGGCCTTAAGCTTCGTGCTCCTGTCACGTGGGAAGGCGTAGCTGAGACGGTGCTTCTGGAAGTGCTAGTTATCAACTAGAGAGGGTGAATAGACGATTTTTATAAATGTCTTCGAAGATGCGAAAGCAAAATAGTAACTAAATAGGATACAGCGGAAGATAAACTACACTAGGCATGCTAGAATGTCAAACAACATTTGAAGTGATATGTGAAGACAAACAACAACTAGGTAGAACGGAGTAGATTAGGAAGATAGTGTCAAGACAAAGATGTAATTAGAGGGGATGTCTTCACACAATGTCTTCAAATAGAGCTAGTATGCAATGACTTCATGAAACTAAAATGTAGGTAAAGAAGTGAAGTGATAGAACCAGTTGCTCGGAGAATACAAATGATTTGTTGGACCAGTTTCAGTTGCTGTGACAACTGTACGTCTGGTTAGGGAGGCTAAGATTGAACTCTTAAGACCATGGAGGGAGTCCTGAATTAGGGGGTGTCCGGATGGCCAGACTATACCTTCAGCCGGACTCCTGGACTATGAAGATACAAGATTGAAGACTTCGTCCCGTGTCCGGAAGAGACTTTCCTTGGCGTGGAAGGCAAGCTTGGCGATACGGATATGTAGATCTCCTACCATTGTAACCGACTTTGTGTAACCCTAACCCTCTCCGGTGTCTGTATAAACCGGAGGGTTTTAGTCCGTAGGACAACATAAAGAACAACAATCATACCATAGGCTAGCTTCTAGGGTTTAGCCTCTCCGATCTCGTGGTAGATCTACTCTTGTACTACCCATATCATCAATATTAATCAAGCAAGACGTAGGGTTTTACCTCCATCAAGAGGGCCCGAACCTGGGTAAAACTTCGTGTCCCTTGCCTCCTGTTACCATCCGGCCTAGATGCACAGTTCGGGACCCCCTACCCGAGATCCGCCGGTTTTGACACCGACATTGGTGCTTTCATTGAGAGTTCCTCTGTGTCGTCACAGTCAGGCTTGATGGCTCCTACGATCATCAATAGCGATGCAGTCCAGGGTGAGACCTTCCTCCCCGGACAGATCTTCGTCTTTGGCGGCTTCGCACTGCGGGCCAATTCACTTGGCCATTTGGAGCAGATTGAAAGCTATGCCCCTGGCCGTCAGGTCAGATTTGGAAGTTTAAACTACACGGCTGACATCCGCGGGGACTTGATCTTCGATGGATTCGAGCCACAGCTGAGCGTGCCGCACTGTCACGACGAGCATGATCTAGCTCTGCCGCCGAACAGTGCCCTGGAGGCCGCACCCGCATCGGCTTTGACCCTTAATTCGGAGCCCACTGCGCCGATCGAGGATGGGTGGTTGGACGCCGCCTCGGGGGCTGCGATCCCAACGGCGATCGAGCCGAACACCAGCCCCGCACTCCGCGAGACTCGTGACTCAAAGGAACCGGACTCCTCTCCGGACTCCGAACCCTCCGCGCTCCTGCCGATCGAATCCGATTGGGCGCCGATCATGGAGTTTACTGCCGCAGACATCTTTCAGCACTCGCCTTTCGGCGATATTGTGAAGACACTAAAGTCTCTCTCTTTATCAGGAGAGCCCTGGCCGGACTACGGTCAGCAAGGTTGGGATACGGATGATGAAGAAATTCAAAACCCACCCACCACCCACTTTGTAGCCATTGTCGACGATTTAACCGACATGCTCGACTTCGACTCCGAAGACATCGACGGTATGGATGCCGATGCAGAAGACGATGAAGAACCAGCGCCTATTGGGCCCTGGAAAGCCACCTCGTCATATGACATATACATGGTGGACACCCCAAAAGAAGGAGATGGCGATGGAACAGCGGAGGATGACCCCTCCAAGAAACAGCCTAAGCGCCGGCGCCAGCGGCGCTGCTCAAAATCCCGTCAAAGCAAATACGGTGATTCCAGCACGGGAGATAATAATACTCCGGAGAGTGCTGAAGAAAACCCCCTCCAGCAAGATTCAGCACAAGAGGACGGAGAAACCATCCCTCATGAGAGACCGGCAGACAGAGAGGTCGAGGACGATAATCATATGCCTCCCTCCGAAGACGAGGCAAGCCTCGACGACGACGAATTCGTCGTGCCAAAGGATCCCATCGAGCAAGAGCGTTTTCAATGCAGGCTTATGGCCACGGCAAGAAGCCTCAAGAAAAAACAGCAACAGCTTAGAGCTGATCAAGATTTGCTAGTCGACAGGTGGACCGAAGTCCTTGCGGCCGAAGAGCATAAACTCGAACGCCCCTCCAAGAGCTACCCAAAGCGCAGGTTGCTACCCCGATTAGAGGAGGGGGCACTTAAACCTACATCACCAACACTCGATATGGCCGACCGGCCACCTCGTGGCCGCGACAGAGAGGCCTCTCGGCCCTCCACTCAAGCCGCACCCCGTACCAAGGCACGGGAAAATGCGCCGGACCTGCGAGATATGTTGGAGGACAAGGCAAGGCAAACAAGATCGATCTACGGATCGCGTGGGCGCCCCACGACTCGAGACGGTAATCGTCATGCCGGCCACAAATCCGGCAGGGCCGAACACAGTAGACAAAGCTCATTGGAGCTACGTCGTGATATAGCCCAGTATAGAGGCGCCGCACACCCACTATGCTTCACAGACGAAGTAATGGATCATCAAATCCCCGAGGGTTTCAAACCCGTAAACATCAAATCATATGATGGCACAACAGATCCTGCGGTATGGATCGAGGATTATCTCCTTCATATCCACATGGCCCGCGGCGATGATCTCCACGCCATCAAATACCTCCCACTCAAGCTTAAAGGACCAGCTCGGCATTGGCTTAACAGCTTGCCGGCAGGATCAATCAGTTGTTGGGAGGACCTGGAAGCAGCATTCCTCGACAATTTCCAGGGCACTTATGTGCGACCACCAGACGTCGATGACCTAAGCCACATAATTCAGCAGCCAGAGGAATCGGCCAGGCAATTCTGGACACGGTTCCTAACAAAGAAAAATCAAATAGTCGACTGTCCGGACGCAGAGGCCCTAGCAGCCTTCAAGCACAATATTCGTGACGAGTGGCTTGCCCGACACCTTGGACAGGAAAAGCCGAAATCTATGGCAGCACTCACGACACTCATGACCCGCTTTTGCACGGGAGAAGACAGCTGGCTTGCTCGTAGCAACAATATGACCAAGAACCCTGGTAATTCGGATACCAGGGACAGTAGTGGCAGGTCGCGTCGCAACAAGCAGAAGCGCCGCATTAACGGCGACAATGCTGAGGATACGACAGTTAATGCCGGATTCAGAGGCTATAAATCCGGTCAGCAGAAAAAGCCATTCAAAAGAAATCCTAGGGGCCCGTCCAGTTTGGAACGAATACTCGACCCCTTGTGCCAGATACATGGCACCCCCGAAAAGTCGGCCAATCACACCAACAGGGATTGTTGGGTGTTCAAGCAGGCAGGCAAGTTAAATGCCGAAAATACCTACAAGGGGCTGCATAGCGATGACGACGAAGAGCCCCGGCCGCCGAAAAACAGTGGACAGAAAGGCTTTCCCCCACAAGTGCGGACGGTGAACATGATATACGCAACCCACATCCCCAAGAGGGAGCGGAAGCGCGCGCTAAGGGACGTATACGTGGTAGAGCCAGTCGCCCCAAAGTTCAACCCATGGTCCTCCTGCCCGATCACCTTTGATCGAAGGGACCATCCCACTAGCACCCGTCATGGCAGATTCGCCGCATTGGTTCTAGAACCAATTATTGATGGATTTTATCTCACTAGAGTCCTTATGGACGGCGGCAGCAGCCTGAACCTGCTTTACCAGGATACAGTGCGGAAAATGGGCATAGATCCCTCGAGGATTAAGCCCACCAAAACGACCTTTAAAGGCGTAATACCAGGTGTAGAGGCCAACTGTACAGGCTCAGTCACACTTGAAGTGGTCTTCGGATCTCCGGATAATTTCCGAAGCGAGGAGTTAATCTTCGACATAGTCCCATTCCGCAATGGCTATCACGCACTGCTCGGGCGAACCGCATTCGCCAAGTTCAACGCGGTACCTCACTACGCATACCTTAAGCTCAAGATGCCAGGCCCTCGAGGAGTAATTACGGTCAATGGAAACACCGAACGCTCCCTACGAACGGAGGAGCACACGGCGGCCCTTGCAGCGGAAGTTCAAAGCAGCCTCTCCAGGCAGTTCTCCAGTCCGGCCATTAAACGTCCGGACACCGTCAAGCACGCCCGGAGTAACCTACAACAAGACCTCCTGGCACGTTCTGAGCAGGCGTAGCAATGCGGCCCCAACCCCAGCCCTCGCAAAAATGCGACGCCAGTGCTTCACGTACATAACTACGCTCTAGAAATACCATGGTTACAGGGGGAGGGCCGCCATCACGGCACGCCCGAAACACGGCTTAAACCGCACCAGTGGCTGCTGATTTTTTAATTTTCTCTTACTTTCAGGACTCCATTCTTCGAAAGGCCTGTTGATAGTTCACTTGCCGCACAAACGATGCAAGAACCAGGGAAGCAGACAAGCCATGCCGCATTACGGAACTCCCAGGTGGTCTCTATCACGAGCAGTATACCTGTTTCGCATACCATTCCGCACCCTGCCCCTGGAACGGACATGTTAAATAGTCCAACCTTTTGCTTATCGCATTATTTGTATCGTTCTGCTTCGATCGCAACCCTTTTTAATAAACAATGCATAACTTCTGTCTATTTTTGCATTACTTTTTTTTACAAATATATGTTCCTTAACGACATGTTGCACCCGTACACTTTGGTACGGCCAAAATACGCCAGGGGCTTTAGCACCCCTCAATATGGTGTGAGAAGTCCGAACACTTTACCAAGTGCGGCACCCCGAACTTATAGCATTATATGCATCGGCTCCGAATCATGTCTTGGGTCAATAGTTGGGTTTGCCCGGCTCCTATGTTTTGGTGCCTTACGTTCCGCTATATCGGCTAAGGTAGCACTAGGAGAACTACTGCGATTGTGCCCCAGTTGAGCTGGGTCGAGCACCTCAGTAGAGAAAGCTAAAACTGACTGTCATGATGAAGCGAGAGCTGGTCGCTGTTCGAGAGGTTTTTCGAGTCCCTAAAGACTTATGCCGCTTAGAGCGAGGAGTTGGCTCTGTCCGGCCAAGGCGTGGATAGCGCCCCGAACTCGGTCTTCCGAATACCAGGGGCTTCGTCGAAATTTAAAATTATAGAATTCTATGGCTAAGTGAGAGTGTTCACGCATTATAGTTCGATTGCCTTGTTCGTTGTGCTGAGCGCCTCCCTCGAAGGACCCAAGCATGGGAAAAAGAGCGCTCAGGTTTATCCCCGAACACCCCAGCACTAGCGGCACGGGGGCAGAAGCCGACGACTCGCCATCTCTCAGAATTGATAAACAGCCGCACAGAAGGTAATACTTTAAATTCCAACAGCATTGCTTAGCGCACATGAACAAGTTTTCAGCGCACAGGACAAAACGAGCGAGTTTTACTCAAAAATTACATCCCTGGAACATTCATCCGCCACAAGGCAGGCACCCTTCAGAACATCCGTATAATAATTCTCGGGCTTGTGATGCTCTTTCCCCGGCGGTGGCTCGTCCTTCACAAGCTTCTCAGCATCCAGCTTGCCCCAGTGCACCTTAGCACGGGCAAGGGCCCTATGGGCACCTTCAATGCAGACGGAGCGCTTGATGACTTCGAGCCTTGGACAGGCCCCCACCAGCCGCTGCACCAACCCGAAATAGCTCCCAGGCAGAGCCTCTCCAGGGCACAACCGAACTATGAGGCCCTTCATGGCCTGTTCGGCCGCCTTGTGGAGCTCGACCAGTTGCTTCAGCTGGTCGCTTAGGGGCACGGGGTGTCCGGCCTCAGCATACTGAGACCAGAACACCTTCTCTGTCGAGCTGCCCTCCTCAGCTCGATAGAATGCGGCGACATCGGACACGCTACGGGGAAGATCTGCGAATGCCCCTGGAGAGCTCCGGATTCGGGTAAGTAACAAGTAACTCACGTTTATGTGTTTGCTTTGCACAAAGAATGCCTTACCCGCCGCTATTTTTTCACCGCATCCAACTCCTAGAGGGTCTTCTGGGATTCGGCCTTGGCAGACTTGGCGTTTTTAATAGCCGCCGCGAGCTCGGACACTCGCGTCTTTGAGTCAAGCTCCAAACTCTCATGTTTTTTCATGAGAACCTGGAGCTCTTGCCGCACCTTGCCAACTTGGGCCTCATACTTCTCCCGCTCGGTGTGCTCCGTGGACGCCCTCTTCTCGGCCTCGAGCAGCGCTTGCTTAAGGGTCGCCACCTCAGGCGTGGCCCCTACAATAGCCACGATAATCTTGTCATTTTTTGCAATTGCACTTTATATATATATATAAACAAGGTATTTCTTACCTTCCTTGTCCTCAAGCTGCTTCTTGGCACGCCCGAGCTCTTGCTCGGACCGCTCGAGGTTCTGCTTTAGCGTGTCCACTTCCGCAGTCAGTGCGGCGGACGCCAGCAGAGAAGCCTACATACGCATATTGACTCCTTTTTGTTAGACTCCTGCAAATTTTATTTGATCCTCTATTCGGCTTTTCTTCCCGAACGCCAAACAGAGCATCAGGGGCTACTGTCTATGCGGTAATATTATTTACACATTCTGTACTTACCTCAAAGCCTGTTAAAAGGCTAGTACAAGCTTCAGTCAGTCCGCTCTTGGCGGACTGAACCTTCTGGACCACCGCACTCATAATGGTGCGATGCTCCTCGTCGATGGAGGCGCCTTTGAGCGCCTCCAACAGATTGTCCGGCGCCTCCGGTTGGACGGGGGTCACCGGCACGGTGGGCTTGCTCCCCTTGGAAGGAGGTCGCCCGCCGGACTCCGGAACCTTTGAAGGTTCCGGAGCGGTGTCCGGCCTAGGGCCAGACTTGGAGCCCTAGGGGGTTTTATCCCCTTTACTCCTGGAGTCCGGGAGGTCGCCTTGCGGCGCCTCCAGGGCCACCTCCTCCTGGCTTGGAACTTGTCGGGACAACACTTTGGCGTCGTCCGCAGGGCGGGGGGAGGAAGCCGTCGGAAGCGAATTCACATCCGACGAGTCCAGTGAACCGCTCGACGACGCGTCAAGCCGGTATTTGGGTGGGCTGCATAATCATATTCGACATAAGGGAAAGCTGCCCCTCTTCGGGAAGCCGGTACGCGATGTCGTTGGACAAGTATCCGGCCTTCCTCAGTTTTTTGATATGTCCCTCCGTAACGGAGGAGACCATCCACTTGCCTCCCGCTCCGGACATGGCTGGAGAAGGCTGAGGTGGAGAGTGCGGACTTGGGCGCTGGAGCTCGAGTGCGCGAGAATGGATAGGCAAAGGAGGAAGAAGGCGTAGGTGAAAAGGTGGATCCTTATCCCCTTATATGGGTGGACGCAACTACGTGTCCCCATCAGCCTGGTAAAACTCGCTTATCTCCAAGCGCCGTAATCAATGGCGCGGTTGGGTTACCCACACCCGTATTGATGAGAATCTCGGAATAAGGGGACACGATCTCTGCTTTAACAAGACGTGCCAAGGAAATCGCCTCGCATGACGCGCTGAGGTGGGATAATAAAACGATTCGGATAAAGGCTTGGCCGTGGTGTGTCACACTACGGAATACGTCAGCAGATTAGATTTGTGTAGATATTATTCTCTCTATGGCAATATGTGGAAACTTATTTTGCAGAGCCGGACACTATCTTTGTGTTCAAAATCTTCTATGAAGTACTTGGAGGAGGAACCCGCCTTGCAATGCCGAAGACAATCTGCGCGCCGGACTCGTTGTCATTGAAGTCTGGTTCAGGGGCTACTGAGGGAGTCATGGATTAGGGGGTGTCCGGATGGCCGGACTATACCTTCAGCCGGACTCCTGGACTATGAAGATACAATATTGAAGACTTCGTCCCGTGTCCGGAAGGGACTTTCCTTGGCGTGGAAGGCAAGCTTGGCGATACGGATATGTAGATCTCCTACCATTGTAACCGACTTTGTGTAACCCTAACCCTCTCCGGTGTCTGTATAAACCGGAGGGTTTTAGTCCATAGGACAACATGCAGAACAACAATCATACCATAGGCTAGCTTCTAGGGTTTAGCCTCTCCGATCTCGTGGTAGATCTACTCTTGTACTACCCATATCATCAATATTAATAAGCAGGACGTAGGGTTTTACCTCCATCAAGAGGGCCCGAACCTGGGTAAAACTTCGTGTCCCTTGCCTCCTGTTACCATCCGGCCTAGGCGCATAGTTCGGGACCCCCTACCCAAGATCTGCCAGTTTTGACACCGACAACCATGTCTTCACCTTATTCCCCTTGAGCTAAGACCCGCAGATCTCGCCCAATCACTCAGGTAAGTCTTCAAGGTAGACTTCCAAATCTTCACAAACTTCGTTCACCGGCAATCCACAATGGCTTTTGGATGCTCAGAACGTGACGCCTAACCGACTTGAAGATCACAACCTTCAAGAGTAACAAGTTTCTAGTTCACGCAGAACAGAAAAACTTCAGTGATGCTCAAAACACTTTGGGCTATGGGTGTTTTGGGTTTGTCCCGGCAGGGATTCTCTCTCAAAGGCTTGGGAGGTAGGTTGCTCTCAGACGACAAAACTCATGCACTAACTTGGAGAATCCACCAACTTGTGGTGGAGGGGTGGGCTATTTATAGCCAGGAGGCAACCCGACATGATATGTCCGAAATGACCCTAGGTTAGTGGACAACTGACACGTGTCCAACGGTCGGATTTTAAACACACGGGGCAGCTTGACTTGGGCTCCAAGTAAAGCTGACTCAACCAACTCTGGAAGAGATTTTCTCTCATTGTGTTCGCTCGAAGACATTGGATTTTAGGTTGAGCATCATGCCAGTTTTCTGACCTTGCTTACTCGATCCCACTTAACAATGCAGTGGTTCCTATGAGTCAGGAAAGAAGAAAATGAAACTATCAAAAGACTAGGCCTTTGCGCTCCATTGTCTTCAAACGGAAGTCTTCGGCGTACCATTAGCTTCAACAAGAATGTCTTCATTAACCACCATTGTCTTCAATGTATTCATACATTTTTAGGGGTCATCTTCGACGGGTAAACCGAATCACTAGGGATTTCTACCTGTGCTCTCCTGTGAATTTCACAAACACATGAGTCCAACAACCAAGTTTGTCATCAATACTCCAAAACCAACTAGGGGTGGCACTAGATGCACTTACAACTCCTCCTCACAGGTCGAGTGCTCCAACCTCCATCGTCAAGTTGAGCTGGTGTTGCTCGCTCATCTCGTCGAGGGCGCGGGGATGTCGATGTTTCGGAGGGGGCGAGCATGGGTGCTAGAAAGGCAATTGGGGTAGCTATATCACTCGATCAATCAACCACATATGTGGCTTAAGGTAGCGATTGTTGAAAATATGACCAATTTACCATGTGATTTTATTAATAGAAATAGTAGATAAAACATGACTATAATAGTAGCTAATAGAGATGAAACAAGTCATATAATCTACAGATGAGACAGCAAAAGGCATGTGAACATATGAACTAGAAGAGAACATATGTAGAACAGAGGCTAGAACCAGAAACGCTAGAGCAAGAAACATAGGCGAGATATTAAACTGAGAGAACATGAAGACATACGGAACAACGGCAGAAGCACTGGTCTTGGGGTCGGTGTCCTCGACAGCCATGTCTTTGAAGAGGTTGTCGACGTCGGGAAAGTAGTTGTCGCCGGGGAAGTAGTCGTCGGAGTCTGGGGTGTCCGTGATGAAGAAGTTAGTAGTCGCGCGGAGCACTCCCCAAAAACCTTATCACCCTTCTCCCGTCCACGACTCAAAGCGATGCAGTTTCAGAGGCCTACTGTCCCGACCCGCGGTGCACACCGCAAGCTGATACGTCTCCAACGTATCTATAACTTTTGATTGTTCCATGCTATTATATTATCTATCTTGGATGTTTTATATGCATTTATATGCTATTTTATATGATTTTTGGGACTAACCTATTAACCTAGAGCCCAGTGCCAGTTTCTGTTTTTTTCCTTGTTTTTGAGTTTTACAGAAAAGGAATATCAAACGGAGTCCAAATGGCCTGAAAATTTACGGTGATTTTTATGCACTAGAACAAGCCCCCGAAGCAAATGAGTCAGGCCAGAAGAGCCACGAGGCCTCCACAAGGGTGGAGGGCGCGCCTGATACGTCTCCAACGTATCTATAATTTTTGATTGTTCTATGATGTTATATTATCAATCTTAGATGTTTTATAATCATTTTATATCATTTTTTGGTACTAACCTATTGACATAGTGCCAAGTGCCAGTTCCTGTTTTTTCTGTGTTTTTACATCGCAGAAAATCAATATCAGACGGAGTCCAAATGCCATGAAACTTTACGGAGAATTTTTATGGGCCAAAAGGAACACAACGGGCCCTGGCTGCGCCTTGGGGGTGTCCCGAGGGGGGCACAACCCACTGGGGCGCGTCAGGAGGCCCAGGCGCGCCCTGGTGGGTTGTGAAGGAAATATGCCCTAGAGGCAATAATAAAGTTGTTATTTATATTTCCTTATATCATGATAAATGTTTATTATTCATGCTAGAATTGTATTAACCGGAAACTTAGTACATGTGTGAATACGTAGACAAACAAAGTGTCACTAGTATGCCTCTACCCGACTAGCTCTTTGATCAAAGATGGTTAAGTTTCCTAGCCATGGACAAAGATCATGATTAGGATTTGTTGAGTTTGCATAGATCAAGATTAGGATTTGTCACTCCGTGTATCGGAGAGGTATCTATGGGCCCTCTCGATAATGCACATCACTATAAGCCTTGCAAGCAATGTGACTAATGAGTTAGTTACGGGATGTTGCATTACGAAACGAGTAAAGAGACTTTCCGGCAATGAGATTGAACTAGTTATTGAGATACCGACGATCGAATCTCGGGCAAGTAACATACCGATGACAAAGGGAACAACTTATGTTGTTATGCGGTTTGACCGATAAAGATCTTCATAGAATATGTAGGAACCAATATGAGCATCCAGGTTCCGCTATTGGTTATTGACCAGAGATGAGTCTCGGTCATGTCTACATAGTTCTCGAACCCGTAGGGTCCGCAGGCTTAACGTTCGGTGACAATCGGTATTATGAGTTTATGTGTTTTGATGTATTGAAGGTAGTTCAGAGTCCCAGATATGATCACGGACATGACGAGGAGTCTCGGAATGGTCGAGACATAAAGGTCGATATATTGGAAGCCTATGTTTGGACATCGGAATGGTTCCGGGTGAGTTCGGGCATTTACTGGAGTACCGGGGGGGGGGGGGTTACCGGAACCCCCCGGGGAGTATGTGGGCCTTAGTGGAATAGAGGAGAGGAAGGCCAAGGTGGAGGGCGCGCCCCCTAGACCAATCCGAATTGGGTGGGGGGCCGGGCCCCACTTCCTTCCTTCTCACCCCCTTCCTTCTCTCCTACTCCTACTAGGGAAAGGGGGAATCCTACTCCCGGTGGGAGTAGGACTCCCCCTAGGGCGCGCCATAGAGAGGGTCGTCCCTCCCCTCCTCCACTACTTTATATACGGGGGAGGGGGCACCCCATAGACACACAAGTTGATCTCTTAGCTGTGTGCGGTGCCCCCCTCCACAGATTTCCACCTCGGTCATATCGTTGTAGTGCTTAGGCGAAGCCCTGCGTCGGTAACTTCATCATCACCGTCATCACGCTGTCATGCTGACGAAGCTCTCCCCCGACACTCAGCTGGATCTAGAGTTCGTGGGACATCACCGAGCTGAACGTGTGCAGATCGCGGAGGTGCCGTACCTTCGGTGCTAGGATCAGTCAGATCGTGAAGACGTACGACTACATCAACCGCGTTGTCATAACGCTTCCGCTTACGGTTTATGAGGGTACGTAGACAACACTCTCCCCTCTCGTTGCTATGCATCACCTAGATGGATCTTGCGTGTGCGTAGGATTTTTTTTGAAATTACTGTGTTCCCCAACAGTGGCATCTGAGCTAGGTCTATGCGTAGATGTTATATGCACGAGTAGAACACAAAGGAGTTGTGGGTGTCGGTGTCAAAACCGGCGGATCTCGGGTAGGGGGTCCCGAACTATGCGTCTAGGCGGATGGTAACAGGAGGCAGGGGACACGAAGTTTTACCCAGGTTCGGGCCCTCTTGATGGAGGTAAAACCCTACGTCCCGCTCGATTAATATTGATGATATGGGTAGTACAAGAGTAGATCTACCACGAGATCAGAGAGGCTAAACCCTAGAAGCTAGCCTATGATATGATTGTATGTTGTCCTATGGACTAAAACCCTCCGGTTTATATAGACACCAGAGAGGGCTAGGGTTACACAAGGTCAGTTACAAAGGAGGAGATATACATATCCGTATTGCCTAGCTTGCCTTCCACGCCAAGTAGAGTCCCATCCGGACACGAGACAAAGTCTTCAATCTTGTATCTTCATAGTCTAACAGTCCGGCTGTCCGGAGACCCCCTAATCCAGGACTCCCTCAGTAGCCCCCGAACTAGGCTTCAATGACGATGAGTCCGTCGCGCAGTGTTGTCTTCGGCATTGCAATGCGGGTTCTTCTCCAACTTTCAAGTGTTCGTAAGCAGTGTCTGTCTCCATAAGTGTTAAACCTCTTGGCTTCTGTGCCCAATAAGGGCTTTCTCCCACGCGTCGAACGAATACGAGGCGCCAGGGCGTTTTTACCTTCACCCCCCTAGCCAGATAAACAAATTGTCTATTAAAGGAATGGGGATTCTTAGATCTGATCCATACCATCCTCCCCCAGCAAGAATTCATCAGAGCGTGTTTCGGAAAGATCCATTCCAGCATGGCCGACCTCCGCAGCTCCTCCTCCCGCCCCCGTAGCCCTAAGCCCGGTGATTGGGAGAGGTGTTCAGTCCCGCACAGTCGATTAGTCGAGCTCCAGACTAAGGGGTTTCTCCCTCCGGCGTATATGGTGCCCGTTCGAGCCGGGCTTGCCACCTACAATGGCGGGGCGCAAGCAGAGAGCTTTCCTTGTCCCTTCATGGGGGAACGGGTCTACCTTGTTCCTTACTTACTAAGGGGACTCGGATTTCCAATTCATCCGTTCTTCCGCGGGCTCCTGGAGTTCTACGGCCTCCAATTACACAATCTCACCCCTGCCTCCATTCTACATATCGCCGGCTATGTTGCTCTCTGTGAGTTGTTCCTGGGCTGCGAGGCTCACTTTGAGTTGTGGAAAAGGCTATTCTGCCTTGTCCCTTGCACACAAAGGGAATCTCTTTATCAAGTGGGCGGAGCCGAAATATGGCGCATCGCCGATACCGGATACCTGTCCGGTACCCCGAAGAAGCCGTCCGAAGACTGGCCTTCAGAATGGTTTTATATGGAGGACGTCCCCCTTCTGGACCCTGTTCAGCAGGGTCTTCCTGAGTTCAACAATGCTCCTTTGAAGAAGCGCCGAAGTTGGCGCCCACGGAGCCCCCAGGCGGAAGACAACGGAGAAGTCCTCTATCTGATGAACCAGATCAAAGCACTGGCTCAATCAGGATTGACAATAATCGAAGTTATGTCGATTTGCATAATGCAGGGAGTGCAGCCACTTCAATATCGTGGGCACCCCTTATGGTGTTATAACGGGGCGGATGACGCACCCGCTGCGGGCGTAAGGGTCCGGACAATGCTGCCGCTCTAGCGAAAATTCTATCTGAACTGTTCAAGGGTGAGGAAGAGGAATTTGCCCACATCAAGCCACGGGATGGATTCTCCATGTACAATCCTCCAAGCTGGGTAAGTTATATCTCCTTGCCCCCATTTTTCCCGCATTCTTAGTCATAAGTATTCACCTTGCCACTTTGTGGCAGGAACTGCGAAAAGCCATAAAGGAGGTCAGCATCCCTTCTCCACAACCAGAGGACCCTGACCGGGCCCTCGATTCCAGACTCGAAGAAGATCCGGTTATCTCCGTGGAACTGATAGACCGACAGTTCTATTAGTTAAGCTGCGACGATGCCCTGGTGGCCATTACGGCTGACTATCCCGGACTGCTCCCTGCATCGCAGGTAAGAGAAATCAAAAAGTCCCAACTCCAAAACTAGGATCCCCTTTTTAGGCACTTGACCCACCATATACACATGGCATCTTTTATAGGGAAGGCATTCGGGACGCCCTGCCGAACCCGCAGCAACTCGTCAACAAGAGGTACCGAGGCCGGGTAGGCCAAAAAGGAAGGCGGTCAGGACGGAGACACCGGCGCAAAGGTATAGGAAAAACCCCGCTCCATGGTTGTCGTATTTCTCAAAATGTAATGACGCCCGCATTTTTTTAACAGAAAGAACGCTCGCAGGAATATGTCCGGCGATGCTGCCAATCAAGCTTCCACCAGTCGGGCGCCAGGACCGGACATGGAGGCGGAAGCCGATATGGGGCAGGCGCCGGATAATCCCCCTACAGAGGATGCGGATAGATTATCCGCTACAAACTCAGAAGTGGAAAGCGCCATGAATCATAGGTGCCGCCGGGCCGTACTCCGCGACGCTTGTTTCTCACCAGAGGCGTTCGACGCCTTCAATTCTGGAGAGGCGTACCTCCGTGCTGCTCAAGATGGTCTAGCCAGAGCCACGAATCAGTATGTAAAGGATGTACAGGTGAGTAAATCTGGCGTTTTATATGTATTAGTAGCCCCTGAGACTTGAAACAGTTAGGAGAACTGATTTAAGGATCATATGTAATGTGCAGGTTCTTACAGAGAAGAATACTAGGCTGTCCCAGGAGCTGGAGGAATGCAAGACCCAACTAGGGGCCGCTCTTGCCGCATTGCAGGAACAGAAAAAGCCTCCCACTGGTAACATTTACTTTAAAGAATGATGGTTACCATATAGTGTGCGGCGTAGCTGTGGTTCTAACAACAGATGTTGCAGATGAATTCGGGGAGAATCCGGAGGATCAACATGTTATACGACAGCTAGAAGCTGGCAAACGCGTGCTGACTGAGGTTAGGCGGGAGAAAAACAATCTCCAAGATGCCAATGTTAAGCTGAGGGTTGAACTAAAAGACGTTCGGGGCCAGCTTGCAGACTCCGAGAAGGAGAATAAGCGGCTTCGACGCGGCATTTTCAGTAAGTGCTTGAACGAATCCTGTTAAAGGAGTTCGGTGAAGAAGTCGACTAACAGCTTTATTTCTGTAGGTATGCTGACGGGTCATCCCGCGGAGGAAATGCCCGGGTCTGTGGCTGATCTTCTGTCTGAGCTGTCACATCTGCACGAACAAGTTCGGCAGGTGATGCAGGGTGTTGCCCAGGCCTTGTGGCCGTTCGTCTCCCTGCCAGAAGGCGTTGCAGAGCTTGTGGAGAAGCTGAAGGGAGCACGGTGGCACTTCCGATTATGGAAGATATCAGCCTGCTGACAGGGTACCAGAGAAGCCTGGGCCATGGTGAAGACGCGGTATACCAAGGCAGACCCAAATCACATGGCTGAGGTCGTACCTGTGGGGCCTGACGGAAAAGAAATCCCCGTTAGCTTAGTTTATGGGCAAGTAGAATTAGCCGCAAAGTATTCCCAACAGGATTGTAAGCTAGACCGCCTGTTGGATGGTATAGAGGAGTTTAGTCAGTCTGCATGACTATGTAATTAAAGTGACATGTATAATACCTTCTAGCCGGATTGTAGATCATTTGTCGTTGCGGACCTTTTCGCTTCAACCTCCGGGCCCAATAGTCCGGAGTGAATCCGAATACCCGCTCGGTTATATAAAACTGGGGTATGCGTGGAGACCAGGCGTAGGGTTCATTAGTGTTTTATCAGACAAGTGCCCAACTAGTTATGTTATATTACATGGGTAGTAAGAAACATCTTCCAGGGAGAATAGTTCCATTAAGGGTTCCTTTCCCTGGGTAAGCATTCCCTAAAGTGCATGTTCGGACTGCGATAGGAAACGCAGAAAAAACATCTGGGGGCAGATATGGATAATAAATAAAAATCATCTTTTGTTCACTGACCGAATATTCCCTTAAGAACGCTAGCTTTCGGCTTCACCCAGTCTGAGGTACACATTCGGCTGACCCGGCAGTAACAATCGCAGAGGTGCTCCCTTGCCCTAGCCGAATTAACGAGAACGTAGGGCATAAATACAAGAGCCAGGCAACCCAGCTTGGCCAAAACTTAAGTCATATCGATGCATATAATGGTGAAAAAAGGTACATACGGAAGTATAACACATGTGTTGGGCGTGAGGCCCAGATAAATAATTTAAGCTTCTGTGAAAGAAGCCCCCAGGTATGAAGTGTGCGGCTAGCGCATCTGTAATGTACAAGCGAGGCACAAGGTGACCCTTGAAGGCCTAGAGAAGTAATAAAAGAAAGAAAGAAAGGGAAACAAGACAGATGATGTATATGCAGAAAATGGACAAAGGAAGGGGACTAACATAGAGTCCAGTGCTAGGCGTAGAATCTTCAGAGCCTGGCCGCGTTCCATGGGTTCGGCTCGAGTCGACTAGTCGATGCATCCCGCAGTCGGTATGCTCCACTGGTCAGAACTTGGTCAATAATGAAGGGACCTTCCCATTTGGGCTCGAGCTTGTTCTTTTTCTTATCCGGCAGGCGTAGAACTAGTTCGCCAACGTTATAAGTTTTGGCCCGTACTTCTCTGCTTTGGTATCTGCGAGCCTGTTGCTGATAAAATGCGGAACGGGCTTTGGCTACGTCGCGCTCCTCCTCCAAGGTGTCCAGACTGTCCTGCCGATCGAGCTCGGCTTCTCTTTCTTTGTACATGCGCACTCGAGGTGAGTCATGAATTATGTCACAAGGCAAGACTGCCTCTGCGCCGTACACCATAAAGAAGGGTGTATATCCGGTACTACGATTCGGCATGGTCCGCAGCCCCCAGAGTACGGAGTCGAGCTCCTCTACCCAGTGCGTGTCAGACTCCGTTAAGGAACGCACTAATCTGGGTTTAATGCCGCTCATTATAAGACCGTTTGCTTGCTCGACTTGACCGTTGGTTTGTGGGTGATAGACTGAAGCATAATCGAGCTTGATGCCCATTTTGCTGCACCAGAGTTTTACGTCGTCGGCCGTGAAGTTCGTGCCATTGTCAGTGATGATGCTGTGGGGGACGCCATAACGGTGTACAACCCCGAATATGAAGTCTATCACCGGTCCGGATTCGGCTATTTTAACAGGTTTGGCCTCTATCCATTTGGTGAATTTATCCACCATGACCAGTAAGTATTTTTTCTTGTGGGTTCCCCCTTTAAGGGGTCCAACCATGTCAAGCCCCCAGACCGCAAAGGGCCATGTAATGGGGATTGTTTGGAGGGCGGTGGGTGGCATGTGGCTTTAATTTGCAAAGAGCTGGCAACCGGCGCAACGTTGGACCAAGTCCTGTGCGTCTGCCCGGGCTGTTGGCCAATAGAATCCTGTGCGGAAGGCCTTGCTTACAAGGGCCCGGGCTGCAGCGTGATGACCGCCGAGTCCGGCGTGAATTTCTACCAAAAGATTCCGCCCTTCCTCTTCGGAGATGCACCTTTGAAGGACTCCGGTAGTGCTTTTTTTGTACAATTCTCCCTCATGGACCCTGTAGGCCTTGGATCGCCGCACTATGCAGCGTGCCTCATTTTGGTCCTCTGGAAGTTCCTGTCTAGTTAGGTAGGCCAGGAATGGTTTTGTCCACGGGGCAATAATGGCCATGATTATGTGGGCTGAAGGTGTTATTTCGGTGACAGAGCCTCTGATTGTGTCAGAGTATTCGGTATCGGGCATTTTGGTCAGGTCCGGACTATTGTTACCGGTGTCTCCTTCCCATACTACGGATGGCTTGAACAACCTTTCCAGAAATATGTTGGGGGGACCGTATCGCGTTTTGCGCCGATGCAGGCGAGGACATCCGCCGCCTGATTGTTTTCCTGAGCCACATGGTGAAATTTGAGCCCCTCGAACCGAGCTGACATTTTTAGGACGGCGTTTCGATAGGCCGCCATTTTCGGATCCTTGGCGTCAAAGTCTCCATTTATTTGGGATATTGCAAGGTTTGAATCCCCACGCACCTCCAGGCGTTGAATGCCCATGGAGACTGCCATCCGAAGACCATGCAACAGAGCTTCGTATTCGGCTGCATTGTTGGAGTATGTATACAATATTTGTAGTATGTACTGAACGGTATCCCCGGTTGGGGATGTCAGGACGATGCCAGCCCCTAGACCGGCCAGCATTTTAGAACTGTCGAAGTGCATGATACAGTTGGAGTATGCGCCATACTCTTTAGGGAGTTCGGCCTCCGTCCATTCGGCGACGAAGTTGGCCAATACTTGCGATTTAATGGCTCGTCGAGGTTTGTATGTTATGTCGAACGGGAGGAGCTCAATGGCCCATTTGGCAATCCGGCCCGTAGCGTCGCGGTTGTTTATAATATCATTAAGTGGCACTTCCGAGGCTACCGTAATCGAACACTCTTGAAAGTAGTGTCGTAGCTTCCGGGACGCCATGAATACCGCATAGGCTATCTTTTGATAATGTGGGTACCGTGATTTTCATGGAGCGAGGACAGTGGATACATAGTATACCGACTTTTGAAGAGGGAATTTATGTCCGGCAGCTTCTCGTTCGACGATGAGCACTGCGCTTACAACTTGATGAGTTGTCGCAATGTACAACAACATTGTTTCGCCAATATTTGGCGCGGCCAGGATTGGGTTGGTTGCCAAAATGGCCTTTATTTCCTCCAATCCGGTTGTGGCAGCGTCCGTCCACTCGAAGTGTTCGGTGCGTCGAAGAAGGCGATAAAGGGGTAAAGCCTTTTCTCCTAAGCGGGAGATAAAGCGGCTTAGAGCCGCCACGCATCCAATTAACTTCTGGATTTGTTTGAGGTCTGTTGGTGTAGCCAACTGTGACAAAGCTCGGATTTTGGCCGGGTTAGCTTCGATACCTCTACTGGAGACAATGAAACCCAGGAGCTTTCTGGCTGGTACGCCGAAAACGCATTTTTCCGAATTGAGCTTGATGTCGTATGTTCGGAGGTTGTCGAATGTGAGCCTTAAGTCGTCTATCAAAGAGTCGACGTGTTTGGTTTTGACAACCACATCGTCTACGTATGCCTCTACTGTTTTGCCGATTTGTTTCTCCAGACATGTCTGAATCATGCGCTGATATGTTGCGCCGGCGTTCTTGAGCCCAAAAGGCATTGTGTTAAAACAGAAGGGACCGTATGGTGTGATGAATGCCGTTGCGGCTTGGTCAGACTCCGCCATCTTGATTTGGTGGTAACCGGAGTATGCGTCGAGGAAACACAATGACTCGTGTCCTGCGGTAGCATCAATGATTTGATCGATGCGTGGGAGGGGGAAGGGATCCTTTGGGCAAGCTTTATTGAGGTCTTTGAAATCGACACAAAGGCGCCAGGATTTGTCCTTCTTTGGTACCATCACCAGGTTTGCTAGCCAGTCCGGGTGTTTTATTTCTTTGATGAATCCAGCCTCCAATAACTTGGCTAGTTCCTCTCCCATGGCCTGTCTCTTAGGTTCGGAGAAACGCCGAAGAGCTTGCTTGACCGGCTTGCATCCCTTTAGGATATTGAGGCTATGCTCGGCCAGCCTGCGTGGGATTCCTGGCATGTCTGAGGGATGCCAGGCGAATATGTCCCAGTTCTCGCGCAGGAACTCTCATAGTGCGGCGTCCACAATGGGGCTTAGCTGTGCCCCAATGGAGGCTGTTTTTGTAGGGTCCGTTGGGTGGACTTGGAATTTGAGTATTTCATCCGCTGGTCTAAAAGAGGTGGACTTGTATCTCTTGTCGAGTATCACGTCATCCCTGTCCACTGTGGAGCGTATAATTCCTCGGCCGAGAGGGCTTCGGATAGTGCCTCGAGGGCCAATGCGGCTGTTTTGTTTTTGGCACGGAGTGCTGTGTCCGGATCGCTGGCGAGAGTGATGATTCCATTGGGCCCGGGCATTTTGAGCTTCATGTACCCGTAATGAGGTACGACTTGGAAGATTGTGAATGCCTCCCGTCCTAAAAGAGCGTGATAACCACTGTTGAACGGGGCCACTTGGAATGTAATTTCTTCGAACCTGTAATTATCCGGCGTGCCGAATACCACATCTAGTGTGATTTTCCCAGCACAGCGTGCTTCCCGACTAGGGATGATTCCTCTAAAGGTTGTGCTACTTTGCTCAATGCGGTTCCAGTCTATTTCCATCTTTTGAAGAGTTTCCTCATAGATGAGGTTTAATCCGTTGCTGCCGTCCATGAGTACTTTGCTGAGTCGAAAGCCGTCCACGATTGGACTGAGGACCAGTGCGGCTGGTGCTCGGGCTGTTCGGAATTTAGGTTCGTCACTGGCATTGAAGGTAATAGCCGTGTCACTCCATGGATTTATTGTTGCTACGTGGCAGATTTCGGCCATGCTGTGGAGTGTTCGCTTGCGTCTATTATTTGACGCGAAGGTCTCAAAGACCGTTAACACCGTACTGTTATCCATGGGATGGTGCTCTGTGGTATTTGGGAGAAGAAGATCCTCACCACTTTTGGCCACCTGCCGGAGTATCCAACATGCTCTAAGGCTGTGCGTTGGTATTGTATCTGCTGTACTATGAATTTTGCAGGGTCCGTTGAGCCATCCCTCCAGTATGGTTCCATACCCTATAGAGTGTTTTTGCTTTTTGGTAGTTGATCCTGGTGTATTGTGATAATGCACCCTTTTGTTTCGGACTGGGTTTGTATTCAGGGTCGGATTATCCCAAAAGTTTATTTCGGTTTTCCAGGCACTTTCCATCGCACAGTACTTTCGTACTATGGACGCCAAGTCAGCGAAGCGTGTTATCTCACGGTGATTTATGGCGTTAAGGATTCCCTTGTCCGTGCAATTATTTCAGAAAAATAGGATTGCATCTTCCTCCCGACAGTCCTTAACCTTGTTCATCGCAAGGAGGAATCTGGCCCAATAGTGATGTACTATTTCCTGGGGCTCTTGCCTGATGTGGGAAAGATCGCTCATGTTTGGGTGGTGGAATTGAATCCGAACCCTCACCTGATCTGGGATCCAGGGGCCGAGGAATTTTGGAAGTTCCGGTTCTGGGGTGTGACTCGATAATCCTGGCCCGCTGCCTGACTCTAAGTTCAGGGTTTGGATGTTGTCCTCCTGCGAACGGGCGTCTGACTCAGAGAGCTCGGGAATCTGGAAATAGTTGGTCCTCAAGATGGAGGAAAGGTCGCCGCATTGTTCCTCCACCACTGCAATATGATGGGTGACCGGTGGAGAGTTAATCTCCCTTTGATCGGGTTTAAGCCCAATCCGATCATAGTCCGTAGCGACTCCCAAGGCGGCGATGCAACCTAAGAGCTCGTTTAAGGAGGCGAGCTCCATTGGATCCATCTGTTTGGCGAGTGCCGATTTGAGTGGAGGCTGTTTCCGATGACCCGAGAAGTCATCGTCGGCGTTGCGGCCGAACAGGCGGTCATGATGAAACCGCCTAGCTGGAGAGTTTGGCCGACAACCAAAGCTTCCCCGACGGTAGTACCATCTTTAAAGACGAGACGAGACATCCTTCCTTCTGGCGACGACACAGAGGAACTCTCAATGAAAGCACCAATGTCGGTGTCAAAACCGGCGGATCTCGGGTAGGGGGACCCGAACTGTGCGTCTAGGCGGTTGGTAACAGGAGGCAGGGGACACGAAGTTTTACCCAGGTTTGGGCCCTCTTGATGGAGGTAAAACCCTACGTCCTGCTCAATTAATATTGATGATATGGGTAGTACAAGAGTAGATCTACCACGAGATCAGAGAGGCTAAACCCTAGAAGCTAGCCTATGATATGATTGTATGTTGTCCTACGGACTAAAACTCTCCGGTTTATATAGACACCTGAGAAGGCTAGGGTTATACAAGGTCGGTTAAAAAGGAGGAGATATACATATCCTTATTGCCTAGCTTGCCTTCCACGCCAAGTAGAGTCCCATCTGGACATGAGATGAAGTCTTCAATCTTGTATCTTCATAGTCTAACAGTCCGGCCAAAGGATATAGTCCGGCTGTCCGGAGACCCCCTAATCCAAGACTCCCTCAGTGGGCGTGGGTATATACATATTGCTTGCCATCACTAGTTGATTCTTGATTCGGCGGTATTGTTGGATGAAGTGGCTCAGACCGACATTACGCGTACGCTTACGCGAGACTGGTTCTACCGATGTGCTTCGCACACAGGTGGCTGGTGGGTGTCAGTTTCTCCAACTTTAGTTGAATCGGATTCAATGAACAGGGTTCTTTCTAAAGATCAAAAAGCAATCACTATACCGTGTTGTGGTTTTTGATGCGTAGGTAAGAACGGTTCTTGCTCAGCCCGTAGCAGCCACGTAAAACTTGCAACAACAAAGTAGAGGACGTCTAACTTGTTTTTGCAGGGCATGTTGTGATGTGATATGGTCAAGACATGATGCTAAATTTTATTGTATGAGATGATCATGTTTTATAACAGAGTTATCGGCAACTGTCAGGAGCCATATGGTTGTCGCTTTATTGTATGAAATGCAATTGCCATGTAATTGCTTTACTTTATCACTAAGCGGTAGCGATAGTCGTAGAAGCAATAGTTGGCGAGACAACAATGATGCTTCGATGGAGATCAAGGTGTCAAGCCAGTGACAATGGTGATCATGACGATGCTTTGGAGATGGAGATCAAAGGCACAAGATGATGATGGCCATATCATATCACTTATATTGATTGCATATGATGCTTATCCTTTATGCATCTTATTTTGCTTAGTTCGGCGGTAGCATTATAAGATGATCTCTCACTAAATTTCAAGGTATAAGTGTTCTCCCTGAGTATGCACCGTTGCTACAGTTCGTCGTGCCGAGACACCAAATGATGATCGGTTGTGATAAGCTCTACGTTCACATACAACGGGTGCAAGCCAGTTTTGCACATGCGGAATACTCTGGTTGAACTTGACGAGCCTAGCATATGCAGATATGGCCTCGGAACACTGAGACCGAAAGGTCGAGCATGAATCATATAGTAGATATGATCAAAATAGTGATGTTCACCATTGAAAACTACTCCATCTCACGTGATGATCGGACATGGTTTAGTTGATTTGGATCACGTAATCACTTAGATGATTAGAGGGATGTCTATCTAAGTGGGAGTTCTTTAGTAATTTGATTAAATGAACTTTAATCTATCATGAACTTAGTACCTGATAGTGTTCTGCATGTCTATGTTGTTGTAGATAGATGGCCCTTGCTGTTGTTCCGTTGAATTTTAATGCATTCCTGGAGAAAGCTAAGTTGAAAGATGATGGTAGCAATTACACGGACTGGGTCCGTAACTTGAGGATTATCCTCATTGTTGCACAGAAGAATTACGTCCTAGAAGCACCGCTAGGTGACAAACCTGCTGCAGGAGTGATACATCTCCAACATATCTATAATTTTTGATTGTTCCATGCTATTATATTATCTGTTTTGGATGTTTAATGGGCTTTATTATACACTTTTATATTATTTTTGGGACTAACCTACTAACCCAAGGCCTAGTGCAAATTGCTGTTTTTTGCCTATTTCAGTGTTTCACAGAAAAGGAATATCAAACGGAATAAAACCTTTGGGAGAGTTATTTTTGGAACAAACATGATCCATGGGACTTGGAGTAGACGTCAAGAAAGGAGCGAGGAGACCACGGAGCAGGGAGGCGCACCTGCCCCCTGGGCGCGCCCCCACCCTCGTGGGCCCCTCGCAGCTCCACCGATCTACTTCTTCCTCCTATATATATCCATATACCCCAAAAACATCCAGGAGCACCATGAAACCCTATTTCCACCGCCGCAGCCTTATGTACCCAAGAGATCCCATCTTGGGGCCTTTTCCGGAGCTTCACCGGAGGGGGAATCAATCACGGAGGGCTTCTACATCAACACCATAGCCTCTCCTATGATGTGTGAGTAGTTTACCACAAACCTTCGGGTCCATAGTTATTAGCTAGATGGCTTCTTCTCTCTCTTTGGATCTCAATACAAAGTTCTCGATCTTCTTGGAGATATATTCGATGTAATTCTTTTTGCGGTGTGTTTGTCGAGATCCGATGAATTGTGGGTTTATGATCAAGATTATCTATGAACAATATTTGATTCTTCTCTAAAATCTTTTATGTATGATTTGTTATCTTTGCAAGTCTCTTCGAATTATCAGTTTGGTTTGGCCTACTAGATTGATCTTTCTTGCAATGGGAGAAGTGCTTAGCTTTGGGTTCAATCTTGCGGTGTCCTTTCCCAGTGACAGCAGGGGAAGCAAGGCACGTATTGTATTGTTGCCATCGAGGATAAAAAGATGGGGTTTATATCATATTGCTTGAGTTTATCCCTCTACATCATGTCATCTTGCCTAATGCGTTACTCTGTTCTTATGAACTTAATACTCTAGATGCATGCTGGATAGCGGTTGGTGTGTGGAGTAATAGTAGTAGATGCAGAATCATTTCGGTCTACTTGTCGCGGACGTGATGCCTATATACATGATCATGCCTAGATATTCTCATAATTATGCACTTTTCTATCAATTGCTCGACAGTAATTTGTTTACCCACCGTAATACTTATGCTATATATTTTGAGAGAAACCACTAGTGAAACCTATGGCCCCCGGGTCTATCTTCCATCATATAAGTTTCCAATCTATTTTACTTTTCAATCTTTATTTTCCAATCTATATCATAAAAATACCAAAAATATTTATCTTATTATCTCTATCAGATCTCACTCTCGTAAGTGACCTTGAAGGGATTGACAACCCCTTTATCGTGTTGGTTGCGAGGTTCTTGTTTGTTTGTGCAGGTACGAGGTGGCTTGTGTGTAGTCTGCTACTGGATTCATACCTTGGTTCTCAAAAACTGAGGGCAATTGTCGGTGTCAAAACCGGCGGATCTCGGGTAGGGGGTCCCGAACTGTGCGTCTAGGCCGGATGGTAACAGGAGACAGGGGACACTTTGTTTTACCCAGGTTCGGGCCCTCTCGATGGAGGTAATACCCTACTCCTGCTTGATTAATATTGATGATATGGGTAGTACAAGAGTAGATCTACCACGAGATCAAGGAGGCTAAACCCTAGAAGCTAGCCTATGGTATGATTGTTGTGTATGGAGTTGATTGCCTACGGACTACAACCCTCCGGTTTATATAGACACCGGATAGGGTTAGGGTTACACAGAGTCGGTTACAATGGTAGGAGATCTTGAATATCCGCATCGCCAAGCTTGCCTTCCACGCCAAGGAAAGTCCCATCCGGACACGGGACGAAGTCTTCAATCTTGTATCTTCATAGTCCAGGAGTCCGGCTGAAGGTATAGTCCGGCTACCCGAACACCCCCTAATCCAGGACTCCCTCAGTAGCCCCTGAACTAGGCTTCAATGACGACGAGTCCGGCACGCAAATTGTCTTCGGCATTGCAAGGCGGGTTCCTTCTCCAAGTCCTTCATAGAAGATTTGTAAACACCAAGAGTAGTGTCCGGTTCTGCAAAATAAGTTTCCACATACTGCCTTAGAGAGAATAATATTGACACAAATCAAATCTGCTGACGTATTCTGCAGTGCGCTATCACACTACGTCCAAGTCCTTTACTCGAATCGTTTTTACTTTTCCACCTCAGCATGTCTTGCGAGGCGGTTTCCTTGGCACGTCTTGTCAAAGCAGAGATCGCGTGCCTTTTTACGGGTTTCTCATCAATACGGACGTGGGTAACCCTAACCGCGCCATTTACCACGGCGCTTGGGAGGCAAGCGAGTTTTATTAGGCAGGTGGGGATGCACAACCGCATCCGCCCATATAAGGAGATAAGGATCCACCTTTTTACCTACGCCTTCTTCCTCCTTTGCCTATCCATCTCCTGCGCACTCGAGCTCCAGCGCCCAAGCCCGCACTTCCCACTTCAACCTTCTCCAGCAATGTCCGGAGCGGGAGGCAAGTGGATGGTCTCCTCCGCCACGGAGGGCCATGTCAAAAAGCTAAGGAAGGCCGGATACTTATCCAAAGACATCGCGCACCGGCTTCCCGAGGAGGGGCAGCTTCTTCCCACCCCAAGGCCCCATGAGAGGGTAGTATTCCTTCCCCACTTCCTCCGCGGACTGGGTTTTCCACTCCACCCATTTGTCCGGGGGCTCATGTTCTACTACGACCTGGATTTCCACGATCTGGCCCCGAACTTCATCCTCAATATCTTGGCGTTTATCGTCGTATGTGAGGCTTTCCTCCGCGTCCGCCCTCATTTTGGCCTCTGGCTCAAGACCTTCAACGTCAAGCCCAAGGTGGTGTGCGGCAGCCAGGCGGAGTGCGGAGGCGCCATGGCGGGCAAGATGGCCAATGTCCTATGGCTCGAGGGCTCCTTCATGGAGACCCTAAAGGGGTGGCAATCCGGGTGGTTTTACATCACCGAGCCACGCGATCCGAAATGGACCGCAGCCCCCAAGTTCCGATCTGGACCCCCCACGCGGCTTATGTCCTGGAAAGAGACGGGCCTATCGTGGGGTGACAAAAAAGAGGTGACCGGATTGCAAACATGCATCCAGTCCCTGGTGAACAAGCCAATCTGGCTTGTTAATGTAATCCAGGTTATGCTCGTCCGCCGGATCCTCCCGTGCCAACAACGGGATTTTAATCTGTGGGTGTTCGTCCCGGCGCAGCACCAAACCCTTAACAGGCTCTTCGACACGACGTATGAAGACATCTGGAAGGTGCTAACCAAAGGCGCCGAGGCTCCCACATCCGCTTCCGAGGACCGCGGATACAGCTCGCAGCATCACGCCAGCGAGGTAAGCTATTTTCACCTTTTACAGGATGTTAAGTTTTTTCATAGTTTAACTCCATGCGGGATCTAAACTCCCTTACCTTTGACAGGCTTGGCGGGCGGTATCCGGACCGATTAACTGTCCAGCTCCGTTGCCCGAAGACCCAGCCCCAGCTCTACTAGTGAAGCTGCTGGCTCCGGCGCCTTATGTGGTGCCGGAAAAGAAGGCCAAGAAGAAGAAGACCACGGGGACTCAAAAGAGTACCCGCAACATGGTGTTGTCGGACTCGTCATCCGACGAGTCCGAGACGCCCTCCTCCCGTAAAAACGAGGAGGAGGAAGAAGAAAGCTCTCCCCCCCCCAGCGGAGGGAGGAAAGAAAAGGAAGGCCGCCCCAAGGGGGAAGGCCGAAGGGTCCAAGAAGAGGAAGACCCCTCCGCCGGACTACGCCCCCGACACCGACGAGGACGAAGAGGAGTGGCCGGACAGGGCCAGGCGTCCGGCGAAATCGTAAGTGTTCGGATACCAGAGTAACTCATGATATTCCTTTTGTTGCACAGCTTTCCCTAATGTCGAATATAATCATGCAGCCCGCCCCGGGCCGAACTCAACGAGTCGTCGAGCGGCTCCCTGGATTCATCGGACGTGAACTTAGTTCCGCCTGTTGTCTCCCCCCGCACTGCGGATGACGCCGAAGTGGCGTCACAACGAGCTCCGGGGCAGGAGGAGGTGGTCCTGGAGGAGCCGCAAGGCGACCTCCCGGACTCCAGGAGTAAAGGGGACAAGACCCCCCAGGGCTCCAAGTCCGGCTTTATGCCGGACACCGCGCTAGAATCTTCAACAGTTCCGGACTACGGTAGGCAAACTCCTTCCAAGAGGAGCAAGTCTTCTGAGCCGTCCGCCTCCGTCCAACCGGAGGCGCCGGACAATCTGCTGGAGGTGCTTGAAGGCGCCTCCATCGACGAGGAGCACCGTACTATTATGAGTACGGTGATCCAGAAGGTTCAGTCCGCCAAGAGCGGACTGACTGAAGCTTGCGCTAGCCTTCTAACAGGCTTCGAGGTAAGTAAAAATATGTAAAAATATTACCGCATAGACAGTAGCCCCTGATGCTCTGTTTGGCGTTCGGAAAGAAAAGCCGAATAGAGGATCTAGTAAATTTCGCAGGAGTCTAACAAAAAGAGTCAATATGCGTATGCAGGCTTCGCTGCTATCCACCACCGCACTGACTGCGGAGGTGGGTGTCCTGAAGCAGGACCTCGAGCGGACCGAGCAAGAGCTCGGCCTTGCCAAGCGGCAGCTCGAGGAGAAAGAAGGTAAGAAATACCTTACTGAAAATGGTGCCTATAGAGAGGCATGATTGCAAAAAATAACAGGATTGTACTGCTTATTGTAGGGGCCACGACTGAGGTGGCGACCCTCAAGCAGGCGCTATCTGAGGCCGAAAAGAAAACGGCCGCGGAGCGCACTGAGCGAGAGAAACTTGGGGCTCAGGTCGGCGAGGTGCAGCAAGAGCTTCAGGCTCTCATGAAAAAACATGAGAGTTTGGAGCTTGAGTCAAAGACCCAAGCATCCGAGCTCGCGACGGCCCTTGAGACTGCCAAGTCTGCCAAGGCTGAAGCCCAAAAGGCCCTCCAAGAGTTGGAGGAGGTGAAAAAGATAGCAGCGGGTAAGGCATTCTTCATGCAAAGCAGAAACATAAAAGTAAACTACTTGTTACTTACCCGAATCCGGAGCTCTCCAAGGGCATTCGCAGATCTTCCCCGCAGCGTATCCGACGCCGCCGCATTCTACCGAGCTGAAGAGGGAAGCTCAACGGAGAAGGTGTTCTGGTCTCAGTATGCTGAGGCCGGACACCCTGTGCCTTTGAGCGACCAGCTGAAACAGCTGGTCGAGCTCCACAAGGTGGCCGAACAGGCCATGAAGGGCTTCGTAGTTCGGCTGTGGCCCGGAGAGGCCTTGCCTGGGAGCTACTTCGGGCTGGTGCAGCGGCTGGTGGAGGCCTGTCCAAGGCTCGAGGTCATCAAGCGCTCCGTCTGTATCGAAGGTGCCCGTAGGGCCCTTGCCCGTGCAAAGGTGCACTGGGGTAAGCTGGACGGTGAGAAGCTTGTTAGGGACGGGCCACCGCCGGGGAAGGAGCATCGCAAGCCCGAGAACTACTATAAGGATGTTCTTGCGGGTGCCCGCCTTGTAGCGGATGAGTGCACCAAGGATGTAATTTTTGAATGAACTCGCTCGATTTTATCCTGTGCGCTAAAAACTTGTTCATATGCGCTAAGCAATGCTTATTGAATTTAAAATATTATTTTCTGTGCGGCCGTTTATCAAAAATTGAGAGATGGCCAGTCGTCGGCTTCTGCCCCCATGCCACTAGTGCTGGGGTGTTCGGTGATAAACCTGTGCGCTCTTTTTCCCATGTTTGGGTCCTTCGAGGGAGGCGCTCAGCACGACGAACCAGGCAATCGGACTATAATGCTTGAACACTCTCACTTAGCCATAGAACTTTATAATTTTAAATTTCGGCGAAGCCCCTAGTTCGGAAGACCGAGTTCGGGGCGCTATCCACGCCTTGGCTGGGGTTATCCAGCTCCTCGCTCGAAGCGGCATAAGTCTTTAGGGACCCGAAAAACCTCTTGAACAGCGACCGGTCTCTCGCCTCATCATGACAGTCAGTTTTAGCTTTCTCCACTGAGGTGCTTAACCCAGCTCAACTGGGGCACAATCGCAGTGGTTCTCCTAGTGCTACCTTAGCCGATATAGCGGAACGTAAGGCACCAAAACATAGGAGCCGGGCAAACCCAACTATTGACCCAAATCATGATTCGGAGCCGATGCATATAGTGCTATAAGTTCGGGGTGCCGCACTTGTGAAAGTGTACGGACTTCTCTCGCCATATTAAAGGGTACTGAAGCCCCTGGCGTACTTGCCGTACCATAGTGTACGGGTGCAACATCTCATTAATGAACATATATAAAAGAGAGTAATGCAAAAAAATAGACAAAAAGCTAAGCATTGTTTATAGAGAGGCTATTTATCAAAGCCGAACGATACAAATAGTGCGGTAAGCAAAATATATTTGACTATTTAGTATGTCCTGACCAGGGGCAGGCCGCGGAATTGTATTTAAAACAGGTATAACGCTCGTAACAGAGACCACCTGGGATTCCATAATGCGGCATTGCTTGTCTGCCTCCCTGGATCTTGCATCGTTTGTGCGGCAGTCGAATTGCCGAACAGGTCGTCCGAAGTATGGAGTCCTGAAAGTAAGAAAAAATTAAAAAAAGAATCCGGCAGCCCCTAGTGCGTTTTAAGCCGTATTTTGGGCGTGCCGTTATTGTGCCCCTTCCCCTGTGCCCATGGTATTTCAAGGGCGTAGTTATGTACGCGAGGTACTGGTTTCGCTATGTCGCGAGAGCTGGGGTTGGGGCCGCATTGCTACGCTTGCTCAGAGTGTGTCAGGCGGTCCTGCTGTAGGTTACTCCGGGCGTGCTTGGTAGTGTCTGGCTTTTTAATGGCCGGACTAGAGAATTGCCTGAGAAGGCTACTTTGTACCTCCGCCGCGAGAGCCGCCGTATGCTCCTCCGTACGGAGGGAGCGTTCGGTGTTTCCGTTGACCGTAATTACTCCTCGAGGGCCTGGCATCTTGAGCTTGAGATATGCGTAGTGCGGCACCGCATTGAACTTTGTGAATGCGGTTCGTCCGAGCAGGGCGTGATAGCCACTGCGAAACGAGACTATATCGAAGATTAACTCTTCGCTTCGAAAATTGTCCGGGGATCCGAAGACCACGTCAAGTGTTACTGAGCCTGTACAGTTGGCTTCTACACCTGGTATAACGCCTTTAAAGGTCGTTCTTGTGGGTTTAATCCTTGAGGGATCTATGCCCATTTTCCGCACTGTATCCTAATAAAGCAGGTTCAGGCTACTGCCGCCGTCCATGAGGACTCTTGTGAGATGAAATCGATCGATGATTGGGTCGAGAACCAATGCGGTGAAGCCGCCATGACGGATGCTAGTGGGATGGTCCCTTCGATCAAAAGTGATCGGGCAAGAGGACCATGGGTTGAACTTTGGGGCGACTGGCTCTATCGCGTATACGTCCCGTAGCGCACGCTTCCACTCCCGTTTGGGAATGTGGGTTGCGTATATCATGTTCACCGTCCGCACTTGTGGGGGAAAGCCCTTCTGTCCATTGTTGTTCGGCGGCTTGGGCTCCTCGTCGTCGCTGTGCAGCCCCTTGTCTCTGTTTTCAGCCCTTAACTTGCCTGCCTGCTTGAACACCCAACAATCCCTGTTAGTGTGATTGGCTGGCCTTTCAGGGGTGCCATGTATCTGGCACAAGCGATCGAGTATTCGGTCCAAACTGGACGGGCCCTGAGTATTCTTTTTGAATGGCTTTTTCCGCTGACCGGATTTATAGCCTTTGAATCCGGCATTGACTGCCGTGTCTTCATTGCTGTCGCTGTTTAACGCGGCGTTTTTGCTTATTCCGACGTGTCCTGCCAATTTTGTCCTTGGTATCCGAATTACCAGGGTTCTTTGATAAGTTGTTATTGCAAGCTAGCCAACTGTCTTCTCCCACGCAAAAGCGGGTCTTGAGTGTCGTGAGGGCTGCTATGGATTTCGGTTTTTCCTGTCCCAGGTGCCGGGCAAGCCACTCGTCACGGATGTTATGCTTGAAGGCTGCTAGGGCCTCTGCGTCCGGACAGTCGACTATCTGGTTTTTCTTTGTTAGGGACCATGTCCAGAATTGTTTGGACGATTCCTCTGGCTGCTGAATTATGTGGCTTAAGTCATCGGCATCCGGTGGTCGCACATAAGTGCCCTGGAAGTTGTCGAGGAATGCGGCTTCCAAGTCCTCCCAAGAACCGACCGAGTCTGCTGGCAAGCTGTTAAGCCAATGCCGGGCCGGTCCTTTAAGTTTGAGTGGGAGGTATTTGATGGCGTGTAGATCATCGCCGCGTGCCATGTGGATGTGAAGGAGATAATCCTCGATCCATACCGCCGGATCTGTTGTGCCATCGTATGATTCGATGTTTACGGTTTTGAAACCCTCTGGGATTTTATGATCCATTACTTCATTCATGAAGCATAGCGGGTGTGCGGCGCCTCTGTACTGGGCTATACCGCGACGCAGCTAGGAAGAGCTATGTCTGTTGTGTTCGGCCCGGCCGGATTTGTTGTATCCGGAGTGAAGATTATTGTCACATGCCGTAGGGCGCTTGCGCGATCCGTAGATCGATCTTGTTTGTCTTGCCTTATCCTCTAGTATGTCTCGCAGGTCGGGCACATTTTCCCGTGCCTTAGTTGAGTGGCGTCGGGGCATGGCTTGGGTGGAGGGCCGACAGGCCTCTCTGTCGCGACCGCGAGGTGGCCGGTCTACCATGTCATGCGCTGGTGATGTAGGTGCTTCCTCCTCTGATCGGGGTAACGGCCTGCGCTTCGGGTAACTCTTGGAGGGGCGTTCAAGTTCATACTTTTCGGCCGCAAGGTCTTCAGTCCATCTATCAGCTAGCAATTCTTGGGCAGCTCTAAGCTGTTGCTGCTTTTTCTTGAGTCTGCTTGCCGTAGCTAAAAGCATGCGTTTAAAACGCTCTTGTTCGGCTGGGTCTGATGGTATGATGAATTCATCGTCATCGAGGCTAGCCTCGTCTTCGGAGGGAGGCGTATAGTTATCATCCTCGACCTCTCGGTCTGCCACTCTTTCATGAGGGCTGGTTTCTCCATCTTCCTGTGCCGAATTTTGCTGAGGTGGGTGTTCTTCGGTGCTATCCGGGGTAGTATTATCTCCCGTGCCGGAATCACCGTTTTTGCTTTGGCGGGATTTAGAGCGGCGCCGCTAACGTCGGCGCTTTTGCTGTTTCTTGGGGGCGTCATCCCCCACTGTTCCATCGCCATCTCCATCTTTTGGAGTATCCACCATATATATGTCATATGACGAGGTGGCCTTCCAGCGCCCCACAGGTGCTGGTTCTTGTTCGTCTCCTGCATCGTCGTCCATGCCGTCGATGTCTTCGGAGTCGAAGTCAAGCGTGTCGGTTAAGTCGTCGACAGTGGCTACGAAGTGGGTGGTGGGTGGGTTTTGAATTTCTTCGTCGTCCGTATCCCAACCTTGCTGACCGTAGTCCGGCCAGGGCTCTCCTGATAAAGAGAGAGACTTTAGAGAATTCAGGATGTCGCCGAAGGGCGAGTGCTGAAAGATGTCCGCGGCGGTGAACTCCATGATTGGCGCCCAATCGGATTCGATCGGCAGGGGCGCGGGGGGCTCGGAGCTCGGAGAGGAATCCGGCTCTTCGGAGTCACGGGCCGTGCGGAGTGCGGGGCTGGAGTTCGGCTCAATCGCCTCTGAGATCGCAGCCCCTGAGGCAGCGTCTAACCGCTGATCCTCAATCGGTGCAGTGGGCTCCGAATCAATGGTCAGAACCGATGCGTGTGCGGCCTCCAAGGCGCTGTTCGGTGGCAGAGCTATATCATGCCCATCGAGACAGTGCGACACGCTTGGCTGTGGCTCGAATCCGTCGAAGATCAAGTCCCTGCGGATGTCAGCCGTGTAGTTTAGGCTTCCAAACCTGACCTGATGGCCAGGGGCATAGCTTTCGATCTGCTCAAGGAGGCCAAGCGAATTGGCCCGCAGTGCGAAGCCGCCGAAGACGAAGATCTGTCCGGGGAGAAAAGTCTCACCCTGGACTGCATCATTGTTGATGATCGAAGGAGCCATCGGGCCTAAAAGCGATGACACAGAGGAACTCTCAATGAAAGCACCAATGTCGGTGTCAAAACCGGCGGATCTCGGGTAGGGGGTCCCGAACTGTGCGTCTAGGCCGGATGGTAATAGGAGACAGGGGATACTTTGTTTTACCCAGGTTCGGGCCCTCTCGATGGAGGTAATACCCTACTCCCGCTTGATTAATATTGATGATATGGGTAGTACAAGAGTAGATCTACCACGAGATCAAGGAGGCTAAACCCTAGAAGCTAGCCTATGGTATGATTGTTGTGTATGGAGTTGATTGCCTATGGACTACAACCCTCCGGTTTATATAGACACCTGATAGGGTTAGGGTTACACAGAGTCGGTTACAATGGTAGGAGATCTTGAATATCCGCATCGCCAAGCTTGCCTTCCACGCCAAGGAAAGTCCCATCCGGACACGGGACGAAGTCTTCAATCTTGTATCTTCATAGTCCAGGAGTCCGGCTGAAGGTATAGTCCGGCTAGCCGAACACCCCCTAATCCAGGACTCCCTCAGCAATACTTACGCTACTTTGCTGCATCACCCTTTCCTCTTCAAGGGAAAACCAACGCAGTGCTCAAGAGGTAGCAAGAATGATTCCTGGCGCCGTTGCCGGGGAGATCTACGCACAAGTCAAGACATACCAAGTACCTATCACAAACTCTGATCCCTCGCATTACATTATTTGTCATTTGCCTCTCGTTTTCCTCTCCCCCACTTCACCCTTGTCGTTTTATTCCCCATTTGCCTCTTTTTCGCTCGCTTCTTGTGTGCTTGTGTGTTGGATTGTTTGTCACGATGGCTCAAGATAATACTAAATTGTGTGATTTTTCCAATACCGACAATAATGATTTTATTAGCACTCCGATTGCTCCTCTTACCGATGCTGAATCTTGTGAAATTAATACTGCTGTCATGAAAGATCCTTTTTCTGGCCTTCCTAGTGAAGATGTCGCTACCCATCTAAACAGCTTTGTTGATTTGTGTGATATGCAAAAGAAGAAAGATGTGGATAATGATATTGTTAAATTGAAGCTCTTTCCGTTTTCGCTTAGAGAGCATGCTAAAACTTGGTTTTCGTCTTTGCCTAAAAATAGTATTGATTCTTGGAACAAGTGCAAAGATGCTTTTATCTCTAAGTATTTTCCTCCTGCTAAAATCATCTCTCTTAGAAACGATATTATGAACTTTAAGCAACTAGATCATGAGCATGTTGCACAATCTTGGGAGAGGATGAAATTAATGATTCGTAATTGCCCTACACATGGTTTGAATTTGTGGATGATCATACAATTTTTTTTATGCTGGATTGAATTTTGCTTCTAGAAATCTTTTAGATTCTGCCGCGGGAGGCACTTTTATGGAAATCACTTTAGGAGAAGCTACCAAACTCCTAGATAATATTATGGTTAATTATTCTCAATGGCACACCGAAAGATCTACTAGTAAAAAGGTTCATGCTATAGAAGAAATTAATGTTTTGAGTGGAAAGATGGATGAACTTATAAAATTGTTTGATAATAAGAGTGTTTCTTCTGATCCTAATGATATGCCTTTGTCTACTTTGATCGAGAATAATAATGAATCTATGGATGTGAATTTTGTTGGTAGGAACAATTTTGGTAACAACGCGTATAGAGGAAACTTTAATCCTAGGCCGTATCCTAGTAATTCCTCTAATAATTATGGTAATTCCTACAAAAATTCTTACGGAAATTATAATAAGATTCCCTCTGATTTTGAATCTAGTATTAAAGAATTTATTAGTTCGCAAAAGAGTTTCAATGCTTTGATTGAAGAAAAATTGTCTAAGATTGATGAGTTAGCTAGGAACATGGATAGAATTTCTCTTGATGTTGATTCTTTGAAACTTAGATCTATTCCACCTAAGCATGATATCAATGAGTCTCTCAAAGCCATGAGAATTTCCATTGATGAGTGCAAAGAAAGAACCGCTAGGATGCGTGCAAAAAAGGATTGCTTTATAAAAGCGTGTTCTTCTAGTTTTGATGATAATAATGATGAAGATCTAAAAGTGATTGACGTGTCTCCTATTAAATCTTTGTTTTGCAATATGAATCTTGATAATGATGGGACTGGAGATGAGTCAACTTTAGTTAGAAGGCGTCCCAATGATTTGGAGTTTTTAGATCTTGATGCAAAAATTGGTAAAAGTGGGATTGGAGAGGTCAAAATTTTACATAGTAATGAACCCACTATTTTGGATTTCAAGGAATTTAATTATGATAATTGCTCTTCGATATATTGTATTTCCTTGTTGCAATCCGTGCTAAATTCTCCGCATGCTTATAGTCAAAATAAAAGCTTTTACCAAACATATCGTTGATGCTTTAATGCAATCTTATGAAGAAAAGTTTGACTTAGAAGTTTCTATCCCTAGAAAACTTCATGTTGAGTGGGAACCTACTATTAAACTTAAAATTAAATATCATGAATGCTATGCTTTATGTGATTTTGGGTGTTAGCGTTTCCACGATTCCAAAAACTTTGTGTGACGTGTTAGGTTTTCGTGAATTTGATGATTGTTCTTTAAATTCGCACCTCGCGGATTCCACTATTAAGAAACCTATGGAAAGGATTAATGATGTTCTTATTCTTGCAAATAGGAATTATGTGCCCGTAGATTTCATTGTTCTTGATATTGATTGCAATCCTACATGTCTCATTATTCTTGGTAGACCTTTCCTTAGAACGATTGGTGCAATTATTGATATGAAAGAAGGGAATATTAGATTGCAATTTCCGTTAAGGAAAGGCATGGAACACTTTCCTAGAAATAAAATCAAATTACCTTATGAATCTATTATGAGATCCACTTATGGATTGCATACCAAAGATGATAATACCTAGAACTATTCTTGCTTTTATGCCTAGCTAGGGGCGTTAAACGATAGCGCTTGTTGGGAGGCAACCCAATTTTATTTTTGTTTCTTGATTTTTGGTTCTGTTTAATAATAAATAATTCATCTAGCCTCTGTTTAGATGTGGTTTTATGCTTTTAATTAGTGTTTGTGCCAAGTAGACCTTTGGGAAGACTTGGGGGAAGTTTTTGTGATCTTGCTGTAAAAAAACAGAAACTTTAGCGCTCACGAGATTTGCTGCCATTGTTTACTGGAGAGTGCGATTAGGTTTATTCTTTTTGAAGATGATTAATAGACAAATTCCTGACGTCCACCAATTTATTTCAGTATTTTTGGGGTTACATAAGTATTAGAAACCTACAGATTACTATAGACTATTCTATTTTTGACAGATTCTGTTTTTCGTGTCTTGTTTGCTTATTTTGATGAATCTATGGCTAGTATCGGAGGGTATGAACCATAGAGAAGTTGGAATACAGTAGGTTTAACACTAATATAAATAAATAGTGAGTTCATTACAGTAACTTAAGGTGTGGTTTGTTTTCTTATACTAACGGAGCTCATGATATTTTCTGTTGAGTTTTGTGTTGTGAAGTTTTCAAGTTTTGGGTAAAGATTTGATGGATTATGGAATAAGGAGTGGCAAGAGCCTAAGCTTGGGGATGACCAAGGCACGCCAAGATAAAATTCAAGGACAACCAAAATCCTAAGCTTGGGGATGGCCCGGAAGGCATTCCCTCTTCCGTCTTCATCCATCGGTAACTTTACTTGAGGCTATATTTTTATTCACCACATGATATGTGTTTTGCTTGGAGCGTCTTGTATGATTTGAGTCTTTGCTTTTTAGTTTACCACAATCATCCTTGCTGTACACACCTTTTGGGAGAGACACACATGAATCGGAATTTATTAGAATACCCTATGTGCTTCACTTATATCTTTTGAGCTAGATAATTTTGCTCTAGTGCTTCACTTATATCTTTTAGAGCACGGTGGTGGTTTTATTTTATAGAAATTATTGATCTCTCATGCTTCACTTATATTATTTTGAGAGTCCTTTAGAATATCATGGTAATTTGCGTTGGCTATAAAATTGGTCCTAATATGATAGGCATCCAAGATTGGTATAATAAAAACTTTCATAAAAAGGTGCATTGAATACTATGAGAAGTTTGATACTTGATAATTGTTTTGAGATATAAAGATGGTGATATTAGATTTGTGCTAGTTTAGTAGTTGTGAATTTTAGAAATACTTGCGTTGAAGATTGCAAGTCCCATAGCATGCACGTATGGTAACCGTTGTGTAACAAATTTGAAACATGAGGTGTTCTTTGATTGTCTTCCTTATGAATGGCGGTCAGGGACGAGCGATGGTTTTTCCCTACCAATCTATCCCCCTAGGAGCATGCGCGTAATGCTTGGTTTTTGATGACTTGTAGATTTTTGTGATAAGTATGTGAGTTCTTTATGACTAATGTTGAGTCCATGGATTATACGCACTCTCACCTTTCCATCATTGCTAGCCTCTTCGGTACCGTGCATTGCCCTTTCTCACCTTGAGAGTTGGTGCAAACTTCGCCGGTGCATCCAAACCCCGTGATATGATACGCTCTATCACACATAAACCTCCTTATATCTTCCTCAAATCTTCATACATTTATACCTCTAGTGCATCCGTTGCATGGCAATCCCTACTCCTTGCATTGACATCAATTGATGGGCATCTCCCTAGCCCGTTAATTAGCCGCGTCAATGTGATACTTTCTCCTTTTTTGTCTTCTCCACATAACCCCCATCATTATATTCTATTCCACCCATAGTGCTATATCCATGGCTCACGCTCATGTGTTGCATGAAAATTGAAAAAAGTTTGAGATTACCTAAGTATGAAACAATTGCTTGGCTTGTCATCGGGGTTGTGCATGATGAGAGCATTCTTGTGTGACGAAAATGGAGCATGACAAAACTATATGATTTTGTAGGGATGAACTTTCTTTGGCCATGTTATTTTGAGAAGACATGATTGCTTAGTTAGTATGCTTGAAGTATTATTATTTTTATGTCAATATTAAACTTTTCTCTTGCATCCCTCAGATCTGAATATTCATGCAACAATAAAGGAAATTACATTGAGAATTATGCTAGGTAGCATTCCACATGAAAAATTCTGTTTTTATCATTTACCTACTCGAGGACGAGCAGGAATTAAGCTTGGGGATGCTTGATACGTCTCCAACCTATCTCTAATTTTTGATTGTTCCATGCTATTATATTATCTGTTTTGGATGTTTAATGGGCTTTATTATACACTTTTATATTATTTTTGGGACTAACCTACTAACCCAAGGCCCAGTGCAAATTGTTGTTTTTTTGCCTATTTCAGTGTTTTGCAGAAAAGGAATATCAAACGGAATAAAACCTTTGGGAGAGTTATTTTTGGAACAAACGTGATCTAGGGGACTTGGAGTAGACGTCAAGAAAGGAGCGAGGAGGCCACGAAGCAGGGAGGCACGCCTGCTCCCTGGGCGCGCCCCCACCCTCGTGGGCCCCTCGCAGCTCCACCGACCTACTTCTTCCTCCTATATATATATATCCATATACCCCCAAAACATCCAGGAGCACCACGAAACCCTATTTCCACCACCGCAACCTTCTGTACCCGAGAGATCCCATCTTGGGGCCTTTTCTGGAGCTCCGCCGGAGGGGGAATCAATCACGGAGGGCTTCTACATCAACACCATAGCCTCTCCGATGATGTGTGAGTAGTTTACCACAAACCTTCAGGTCCATAGTTATTAGCTAGATGGCTTCTTCTCTCTCTTTGGATCTCAATACAAAGTTCTCCTCGATCTTCTTGGAGATCTATTCGATGTAATTCTTTTTGCGGTGTGTTTGTCGAGATCCGATGAATTGTGGGTTCACGATCAAGATTATCTATGAACAATATTTGATTCTTCTCTAAAATCTTTTATGTATGATTTGTTATCTTTGCAAGTCTCTTCGAATTATCAGTTTGGTTTGGCCTACTAGATTGATCTTTCTTGCAATGGGAGAAGTGTTTAGCTTTAGGTTCAATCTTGCGGTGTCCTTTCCTAGTGACAGCAGGGGAAGCAAGGCACGTATTGTATTGTTGCCATCGAGGATAAAAAGATGGGGTCTATATCATATTGCTTGAGTTTATCCCTCTACATCATGTCATCTTGCCTAATGCGTTACTCTGTTCTTATGAACTTAATACTCTAGATGCATGCTGGATAGCGGTCGATGTGTGGAGTAATAGTAGTAGATGCAGAATCGTTTCGGTCTACTTGTCGCGGACGTGATGCCTATATACATGATCATGCCTAGCTATTCTCATAATTATGCGCTTTTCTATCAATTGCTCGACAGTAATTTGTTTACCCACCGTAATACTTATTTTATTTTGAGAGAAGCCACTAGTGAAACCTATGGCCCCTGGGTCTATCTTCTATCATATAAGTTTCCAATCTATTTTAATTTGCAATCATTATTTTCCAATCTATATCATAAAAATACCAAAAATATTTATCTTATTATCTCTATCAGATCTCACTCTCGTAAGTGACTGTGAAGGGATTGACAACCCCTTTATCGCGTTGGTTGCGAGGTTCTTGTTTGTTTGTGCAGGTACGAGGTGACTTGCGTGTAGTCTCCTACTGGATTGATACCTTGGTTCTCAAAATTGAGGGAAATACTTACGCTACTTTGCTGCATCACCCTTTCCACTTCAAGGGAAAACCAACGCAGTGCTCAAGAGGTAGCAAGGAGTAACACCAGATGTTATGAACGTCTGGTAGAGCAAAGCTGATGACTACTCGATAGTTCAGCGTGCCATGCTTTACGGCTTAGAACCGGGACTTCAACGACATTTTGAACGTCATGGAGCATATGAGATGTTCCAGGAGTTGAAGTTAATATTTCAAGCAAATGCCTGGATTGAGAGATATGAAGTCTCCAATAAGTTCTACATCTGCAAAATGGAGGAGAATAGTTCTGTCAGTGAACATATACTCAGAATGTCTGGGTACCACAACCACTTGACTCAGCTGGGAGTTAATCTTCCTGATGATAGTGTCATTGACAGAGTTCTTCAATCACTGCCACCAAGCTACAAGAGCTTCATGATGAACTATAATATGCAAGGGATGGATAATACTATTCCCGAGCTCTTCGCAATGCTAAAGGTTGCGGAAGTAGAAATCAAGAAGGAGCATCAAGTGTTGATGGCCAACAAGACCAGCAGTTTCAAGAAAAAGGGTAAAGGGAAGAAGGGGAACTTCAAGAAGAACGACAAGCAAGATGCTGCTCAAGTGAAGAAGACCAAATCTGGACCTAAGCCTGAGACTGAGTACTTCTACTGCAAAGGGACTGGTCGCTGGAAACGAAACTGCCCCAAGTATTTGGCGGAGAAGAAGGATGGCCAAGTGAAAGGTATATTTGATATACATGTTATTGATGTGTACCTTACTAATGCTCGCAGTAGCGCCTGGGTATTTGATACTGGTTCTGTTGCTAATATTTGCAACTTGAAATGGGGGCTACGGATTAAGCGAAGATTGGCTAAGGATGAAGTGGTGATGCGCGTGGGAAATGGTTCCAAAGTCGATGTGATCGCCGTCGGCACACTACCTCTACATCTACCTTCGGGATTAGTTTTAGACCTAAATAATTGTTATTTGGTGCCAGCATTGAGCATGAACATTATATCTAGATCTTGTTTGATGCGAGACGGTTATTCATTTAAATCAGAGAATAATGGTTGTTCTATTTATATGAGTATTATGTTTTATGGTCATGACCCTTGATGAGTGGTCTATTTTTTTACTAAATCTTGATAGTAGTGATATACATGTTCATAGTATTAAAGCCAAACGATATAAGTTCAATAATGATAGTGCAACTTATTTGTGGCACTGCCGTTTAGGTCATATTGGTGTAAAGAGCATGAAGAAACTCCATGTTGATGGACTTTTGGAATCACTTGATGCTTGCGAACCATGCCTCATGGGCAAGATGACTAAGACTCCGTTCTTCGAAACAATGGATCGAGCAATAGACTTGTTAGAAATAATACATACTGATGTATGAAGTCCGATGAGTGTTGATGCTCGCGGCGGGTATCGTTATTTTCTTACCTTCACAGATGATTTGAGCAGATATGGGTATATCTACTTGATGAAACACAAGTCTGAAACATTTGAAAAGTTCAAAGAATTTTAGAGTGAAGTGGAAAATCATCGTAACAAGAAAATTAAGTTTCTACGATCTGATCGTGGAGGAGAATATTTGAGTTACGAGTTGGTCTTCATTTGAAACAATGCGGAATAGTTTTGCAACTCAGGCCACCTGGAACACCACAGCGTAATGGTGTGTCCGAACGTCGTCACCACACTTTATTAGATATGGTGCGATCTACGATGTCTCTCATTGATTTACCGCTATCATTTTGGGGTTATGCTTTAGAGACGGCTGCATTCACATTAAATAGGGCACCATCAAAATCCGTTGAGACGACACCTTATGAACTGTGGTTTGGCAAGAAACCCAAGTTGTCGTTTCTTAAAGTTTGGGGTTACGATGCTTATGTGAAAAAGCTTCAACCTGATAAGCTCAAACCCAAATCGGAGAAATGTGTCTTCATAGGATACCCAAAGGAGACTGTTGGGTATATCTTCTATCACAGATCCGAAGGCAAGATATTCGTTGCTAAGAATGGATCCTTTCTAGAGAAGGAGTTTCTCTCGAAAGAAGTGAGTGGGAGGAAAGTAGAACTTGACGAGGTAATTGTACCTACTCCATTATTGGAAAGTAGTTCATCACAGAAATTAGTTCCAGTGATTCCTACACCAGTAAGTGAGGAAGCTAATGATGATGATCATGAAGCTTCTGATCAAGTTACTACCGAACCTCGTAGGTCAACCAGAGTAAGATCCACACCAGAGTGGTACGGTAATCCTGTTCTGGAGGTCATGTTACTTGACCATGACGAACCTACGAACTATGAGGAAGTGATGATGAGCCCAGATTCCGCAAAATGGATTGAGGCCATGAAATCTGAGATGGGATCCATGTATGAGAACAAAGTGTGGACTTTGGTTGACTTGCCCGATGATCGGCAGGCCATAGGGAATAAATGGATCTTCAAGAAGAAGACTGACGCTGACGGTAATGTTACTGTTTACAAAGCTCGACTTGTTGCAAAAGGTTTTCAACAAGTTCAAGGAGTTGACTACGATGAGACCTTCTCACCCGTAGCGATGCTTAAGTCCGTCCGAATCATGTTAGTAATTGCTGCATTTTATGATTATGAAATTTGGCAAATGGATGTCAAAACTGCATTCCTTAATAGATATCTTAAAGAAGAGTTGTATATGATGCAACCAGAAGGTTTTGTCGATCCAAAAGGTGCTAACAAAGTGTGCAAGCTCCAGCGATCCATTTATGGACTGGTGCAAGCCTATAAGAGTTGGAATATACGTTTTGATAGTGTGATTAAAGCATATGGTTTTATACAAACTTTTGGACAAGCATGTATTTACAAGAAAGTGAGTGGGAGCTCTGTAGCATTTCTGATATTATATGTGGATGACATATTGCTGATCAGAAATGATACTGAATTTTTGAATAGCATAAAAGGATACTTGAATAAGAATTTTTCAATGAAAGACCTTGGTTAAGCTGCTTATATATTGGGCATCAAGATCTATAGAGATAGATCAAGACACTTAATTGGAATTTCACAAAGCACATACCTTGATAAAGTTTTGAAGAAGTTCAAAATGGATCAAGCAAAGAAAGGGTTCTTGCCTGTGTTACAAGGTGTGAAATTGAGTCAAACTCAATGCTCGACCACTGCAGAAGATAGAGAGAAAATGAAAGTCATTCCCAATGCTTCAACCATAGGTTCTATCATGTATGCAATGTTGTGTACCAGACCTGATGTGTGCCTTGCTATTAGTTTAGCAGGGAGGTACTGAAAGTGCAACTATCCCTAGGTGGTTTTGGTAATTCCTAACAACATATAGCTCATTGAGCTAATGCCATTTCAAGATTAATATATCAGGAAAGCTCAATGATTGGCATGGCATGGATGAGAAAAGTGGACCCCTCAAAATGCTAAGGACAAAAGGATTGGCTCAAGCTCAAAGCTCAAGACTCTACATTTTCTATTTTAGTGATCCAAGATCACATTGAGTCTATAGGAAAAGCCAATACTATCAAGGAGGGATGAGGTGTTGCTTAATGAGGCTCTTGCTCAAAATGCTTAGTGATATGCTCCAAAGCCCTCAACTACTTTCTCACATCCACATATGACCTAAACCAAAAGTCAAACTCAGCCCCACCGATTCTTTCTATCCGGCGCCACCGAGTTCAGATATCATAGACACCGCCACAAACCCTAGGCAAAACGGTCTCACCGATAGGGATCTCGGTCTCACCGAGATGGGATTGTAATCTCTCTGTTTCCCTTCGTAACGTTTCGGTCCCACCGAGATGAGCGATCGGTCCCACCGAGATAGCAATGTAAACTCTTTGTTTCCCTTTTGTAACATTTCGGTCTCACCGAACTAAGCGAATCGGTCCCACCGAGTTTACCTGACCAACTCTCTGGTTAGCTTATTACCAAAATCGGTCTCACCAAGTTTGTGTAATCGGTCTCACCGAGATTACGTTATGCCCTAACCCTAACCATATCGGTCCTACCGAGTTGCATGTCAGTCCCACCGAAAATCCTAACGGTCACTAGCTTTGCTGAATCGGTCCGACCGAGTTTATCAATTCGGTCCCACCGAGATTGGCAAGTTGTGTGCAACGGTTAGATTTTGTGTGGAGGCTATAGATACCCCTCCACTTCTTCATTCATGGAGAGAGCCATCAGAACGAACCTACACTTCCAACTTACCTTTTTCTGAGAGAGAACCACCTACACTTGTGTTGAGGCCAAGATATTCCATTCTTACCATATGAATCTTGATCTCTAGCCTTCCCCAAGTTGCTTTCCACTCAAATCCTCTTTCCACCAAATCCATATCCTATGAGAGAGAGAGTTGAGTGTTGGGGAGACTATGATTTGAAGCACAAGAGCAAGGGGTTCATCATCAACACACCATTGGTTACTTCTTGGAGAGTGGTGTCTCCTAGATTGGCTAGGTGTCACTTGTTAGCCTCCGACAAGATTGTGGAGTTGAACCAAGGAGTTTGTAAGGGCAAGGAGATCGCCTACTTCATGAAGATCTACCGCTAGTGAGGCAAGTCCTTCGTGGGCGATGGCCATGGTGGGATAGACAAGGTTGCTTCTTTGTGGACCCTTCGTGGGTGGAGCCCTCCGTGGACTCGCGCAGCCGTTACCCTTCGTGGGTTGAAGTCTCCATCAACGTGGATGTACGATAGCACCACCTATCGGAACCACGGCAAAAACATCCGTGTCTCCTATTGCGTTTGAATCTTCCAAACCCCTCCCTTTACATTCTTGCAAGTTGCATGCTTTACTTTCCGCTGCTCATATACTCTTTGCATGCTTGCTTGAATTGTGTTAAGATTGCTTGACTTGTCCAAAGTTGCTAAAATCTGCCAAGAACTAAAATTGGGAAAAGGATAAGTTTTATTTGGTCAAGTAGTCTAATCACCCCCCCTCTAGACATACTTTCGATCCTATAAGTGGTATCAGAGCCTTGGTCTCCATTTGCTTTGATTTCCATAGCTTTTGGTAGTCATAGCCTTGGTTTCACAACCTAGGAGAGTATGGCGTCTAGCAAGGGAAATTACCACCGTAGAGGTCCTTACTTTGATGGTACTAATTTTGCTAGTTGGAAGCATAAGATGAAAATGCATATTCTTGGACATAACCCCGCCGTATGGGCTATTGTGTGTATTAGTTTGCAAGGTGAATTATTTGATGGGAGAGAACCGAACCGTGAAGCTACCGCAGAAGAGTTGAAGATGCTGCAATACAATGCTTAAGCTTGTGATATCCTCTTCAATGGATTGTGCCCCAAAGAATTCAACAAAATCAGCCGTCTTGAGAATGCAAAGGAAATTTGGGATACTTTGATTGATATGCATGAAGGTACCGACTCCGTCAAGGAATCCAAGTTGGATGTGCTTCAAAGTCAGCTTGACAAGTTCAAAATGAAGGATGGTGAAGGTGTCGCTGAAATGTACTCTAGGCTTGCTCTTATCACAAATGAGATCGCCGGCTTAGGAAGTGAAGAGATGACCGACAAATTCATCATCAAGAAGATCCTAAGAGCTTTGGACGGAAAATATGATACCGTATGCACATTGATCCAAATGATGCCTAATTACAAAGATCTCAAGACAACGGAAGTCATTGGAAGAATTGTTGCTCATGAGATGTCACTCAAGGATAAGGAGGAGCTCCATAACAAGTCAAGTGGTGCTTACAAAGCCTCATGTGAAGCTCCCACATCATCAAGTGAGAAACAAACCTTCAATGAAGAATTGAGCCTAATGGTGAAGAACTTCAACAAGTCCTACAAGAGTAGAAGCAAAGAGAGAAGTTCCAAGTCAAGGTCCTACAATGACAAAAGATCTTCTAGTCGAGAGCGAAATTGCTACAATTGTGGAAGACCCAGACACTATTCCAATGAGTGTACGTCACCCTACAAGAGAAGAGAAGATTCTCCAAAAAGAAGAAGTAGAAGAGAAGAATCACCATCAAGAGAGAGAAGGAGTAGAGATGATCGTTATGAACGAAGAACATCCCGGAGAAGCATGGATTCGGAAAGGAAGGACAAGTCATCAAGGAGCTACACAAAACAAAGACATCAAGCTCATGTTGGTGAATGGGTATCCGGCTCCGACTCCGACAATCACTCCGAGAGAAGCTATCACTCCGACTTCGAATATACTCAAGATGAAGGTGTTGCCGGTCTAGCACTTGTGTTAACCAACTCCTACGACATATTTGATTCACCAAATGAAGGACTTGGAAGATGCTTCATGGCTAAAGGCCCAAAGGTATCACACCCCGAGTATGTTGATTTCAATAGTGATGAAGATGACTTGTTAAGTGATGATGATTTACTTGTTGACAACTCTAGTGATGAATACTATGATGAAACGTCAATTAATCATGCTAATCAAGATAAAACGAATGACAATGATTAGGAGAAGATTGAGTTTCTAACTAAAGAACTAAACACTCTTAAGTTAGCTCATGAATTATCTTAGGAGATCATCGAGAAATTTTAAGGACTCATGAGAAATTACGTTTTGAAAAGCTCAACCTTGATCAAGAGCATGAGTTCTTAAAGGTAATCAATGATGATATTCGCAAGAAAAGTTCTTCTTACATTGCCAAGCGTTTACTCTTATCCACTTACATGCCTCAAGTCAAGTCTAGTAACAAGAACAAGAAAGATTCTTCCTCTAGTAGTAACAATAATCATGCTAAATCCAATGTTGTTGCTTCTAGTAGTTCTCTTGATTCCACTAATGATTCTCTTAGCCAAGTTACACTTGAGCAAGAAAATAGCTTATTGAAGGGAATTATAGAGAAAGGTGTTTACAAGAGCCTTGCCAGAAGTAAGCAATTCAAGGAAATTGTACGCAAGCAAGGAAGGCACCGGAAGAACCAAGGTGTTGGTTTTGAACGAAAGTTCAATGCCAATGGAGTTGAGTGGGAAGAAGATCAATACCCTAAGACAAAGTTTGTTCCTCAACAAAAGAAGTATGATCCTACTTCCTCCAAAGGGACACAAGCTCAAGATGATCTTCCACCACAAGACCACGAGCAAAAAGGCAATGATAGCTTCAAGAGGAAATTGATGGATTTGAAGAAGCACCTAAGACCTTGGTCAAGTGGGTTCCCAAGACTACATCAAGTTCTACTTCATCAAGTACGACTACAACTCCAAGGATCCCCATCAAGATGATGTGGATCCCGAAGAAGAAGAACTAGAGAGTTCTTGAGGGTGACTCCGCCAACATACTTCACTCTTATCATTTTGGCAAGAACAAGTGCAATCAACTTCCACATCTTGCACTAGTTCAAGGAGTCACAAACCCTATTGTTGGTAAGACAAGGAACAAGGTAACCTAATGCTTTCATATACATCATCTTGTGTGTGCATCACTCTATGTCTATGGATATCCTTGTTTGTTCCTTGTGGGACTAACCCGTGTAGGTATTGAAAGTGCAACTCACTCCAAAGGATTGCTCCAAATGATCTACATCAACATTGAGCATCCACATCTTCAACACCTACATGAAGTCATCATCGACAAAACCCAAGGTTAGTTCATCCCTCTTAGGGGGGATCTCACATCTAGCGGGAGCTTTACTCTAAGAATTGAGCTAAAAGCAACTCTAATGGTATGAACACAACAACGTTTTATGTAAAAGTGGTAACCCCACTTGTGCTTAAACGATGAGTATGACTGTGGGAGTCCTGGATTAGGGGGTCTCCGGACAGTCGGACTATCTCCATTGGCCGGATTGTTAGACTATGAAGATACAAGATTGAAGACTTCGTCTTGTGTCCGGATGGGACTCTACTTGGCGTGGAAGGCAAGCTAGGCAATACGTATATGGATATCTCCTCCTTTGTAACCGACCTTGTGTAACCCTAACCCTCTCCGGTGTCTATATAAACCGGAGGGTTTTAGTTCGTAGGACAACAATCACAACATACAATCATACCGTAGGCTAGCTTCTAGGGTTTAGCCTCTCTGATCTCGTGGTAGATCTACTCTTGTAACACCCATATCTTCAATATTAATCAAGCAGGACGTAGGGTTTTACCTCCATCAAGAGGGCCCGAACTTGGGTAAAACTTCGTGTCCCTTGCCTCCTGTTACCATCCGGCCTAGACGCACGGTTCGGGACCCCCTACCCGAGATCCGCCGGCTTTGACACCGACATTGGTGCTTTCATTGAGAGTTCCTCTGTGTCGTCGCCGTTAGGCTTAACGGCTCCTACTATCATCGGCAGCGATGTGGTCCAGGGTGAGACTTTTCTCCTCGGACAGATCTTCGTATTTGGCGGCTTTGCACTGCGAGCTAATTCGCTTGGCCATCTGGAGTAGATTGAAAGCTATGCCCCTGGCCATCAGGTCAGATTTGGAAGTTTGAACTACACGGCCGAAATCCGCGGAGACTTGATCTTCGACGGATTCGAGCCACAGCCGGGCGCGCCGCACTGTCTCGATGGGCATGACCTAGCTCTGCCACCAGACGGTATTCCAGAGGCCACGCCCACACCAGCTCCGACCCTTAGCTCGGAGCCAGCTGCACCAATCGAGGACGGGTGGCTAGACACCGCCTCAGGGGCTGCAGTCTCAACGACGATCGATCCGAACACCAGCATAATCCTCTACGCAGACGGTGACTCCAAGGTGCCGGACTCTCCTCCGGACCCCGAACCATCCGCGCTCCTGCCAATCGAATCCGACTGGGCGCCGATCATGGAATTCACCGCTGTGGATATCTTTCAGCACTCGCCCTTCGGCGACATTCTGAATTCACTAAGGTCTCTCTCTTTGTCAGGAGAGCCCCGGCCGGATTATGGCCAACAGGACTGGGATGCGGACGACGAAGAAATTCGACGCCCACCCACCACCCACTTTGTAGCCACTGTCGATGATTTAACCGACATGCTCGACTTCGACTCCGAAGACATCGATGGTATGGAGGACGATGTAGGAGACGAACATGAACCAGCACCTATAGGGCACTGGAAAGCCACCTCGTCGTATGACATATACATGGTGGATACACCCAATGAAGGCAACGACGACGAGATAGCGGAGGATGACCCCTCCAAGAAGCAACCCAAGCGCCGACGTCAGCGGTGCCGCTCTAAGTCCCGCCAAAGCAAAAGTGGTGATACCGGCACATGAGATAATAACACTCCGGATAGCGCCGAAGACAACGAAAACCCCCTCCAGCAAGAGTTAGATTAGGAGGACGAAGGAGCCAGCTCTCCTAAGAGAGCGGCTAGCGGAGAGGAGGAGGATTACAATTACATGCCCCCCTCCGAAGACGAGGCAAGCCTCGGCGACGATGAATTCGTTGTACCAGAGGATCCCGTTGAACAAGAGCGCTTCAAGCGCAGGCTTATGGCCACGACAAATAGCCTGAAGAAAAAGCAGCAGCAACTTCAAGCTGATCAAGATCTTCTAGCTGACAAATGGACTGAAGTCCTCGCAGTCGAGGAATATAAACTCGAGCGTCCCTCCAAGAGTTACCCAAGGCGCGGGTTACTACCCCGACTGGAGGAAGAAGCGTATGATACGGCTGATCGGCCACCTCGTGGCCGCGATAGAGAGGCATTCATGCCGAAAGCTCAGCCTCCACCCCAACGCCATCCAAATAAAAAGGCATGGGGAGATACGCCAGACCTGCGAGACATATTGGAGGACAAAGCAAAGCACTCAAGATCGATCTATGGATCACGAGGGCGCACCACTCTACGAGACGGTAAATGTCATGCCGGATACAGTAAAAGCAAATCCGGTTGGGCCGAACACAGCGGGCAGGACCCATACGAGCTGTGTCGCGATATAGCCCAATACTGAGGCGCTGCACACCCCTTATGCTTCACAGACGAAGTAATGGAACATCAATTCCCAGAAGGTTTCAAACCTGTAAACATTGAATCATACGACGGCACAACAGATCCCGCGGTATGGATTGAGGACTTCCTCCTCCACATCCACATGGCCCGCGGTGATGACTTACATGCCATCAAGTACCTCCCACTAAAACTCAAAGGACCAGCACGACATTGGCTTAATAGCTTGCCAGCGGACTCCATTAGCTGTTGGGAAGATCTGGAAGCCGCATTCCTCGACAACTTTCAGGGCACTTATGTGCGACCACCAGACGCCGATGACTTGAGCCACATAATTCAGCAGCCAGAAGAATCGACCAGGCAATTCTGGACTCGGTTCCTTACAAAGAAAAACCAAATCGTTGACTGTCCGGATGCGGAGGCCTTAGCGGCTTTCAAGCACAACATCCAAGACGAGTGGCTAGCCCGGCACCTTGGTCAGGAAAAGCCGAAATCTATGGCAGCCCTCACGACGCTCATGACCCGCTTTTGTGCGAGAGAAGACAGCTGGTTGGCTCGCAGTAACAACATATCAAAGAACCATGGTACCTCAGATACCAAGGACGGCAACAGCAGGTCACGTCGCAACAAGCATAAGCGCCGCATTAACGGTGAAAGTACTGAGGATACGGCAGTCAATGCCGGATTCAAAGGCTCTAAACCCGGTCAGCGGAAAAAGCCATTCAAACAAAGTACGCCGGGTCCGTCCAGCTTGGACCGTATACTCGATCGCTCGTGTCAAATACACGGCACCCCAGACAAGCCAGCCAATCACACCAACAGGGATTGTTGGGTGTTCAAGCAGGCCGGCAAGTTAATTGCCGAAAACAAGGACAAGGGGCCGCATAGCGATGACGAGGAAGAACCCCGGCAGCCGCACACTAGAGGACAGAAGAGGTTTCCCTCGCAAGTGAGGACGGTGAACATGATATACGCAACCCACATCCCCAAGAGGGAGCGGAAGCGTGCGCTCAGGGATGTATATGCGCTGGAGCCAGTCGCCCCGAAGTTCAACCCTTGGTCCTCCTGTCCGATCACCTTTGATCGCAGGGACCACCCCACTAGTATCCGTCACAGCGGATTCGCCGCACTGGTCCTAGACCCAATCATCGACGAATTTCACCTCACTCGAGTCCTCATGGACAGCGGTAGTAGCCTGAACCTGCTTTATCAGGACACAGTGTGCAAAATGGGTATAGACCCCTCAAGGATCAAACCCACAAAGACGACCTTTAAAGGCGTCATTCCAGGCGTAGAGGCCCACTGCACAGGCTCAATTACACTGGAAGTGGTCTTCGGATCCCCGGATAACTTCCGAAGCGAAGAATTAATCTTTGATATAGTCCCGTTCCGTAGTGGTTATCACACACTGCTCGGACGAACCGCATTCGCTAGATTCAATGCGGTACCACATTATGCATACCTCAAGCTCAAGATGCCAGGACCTCGCGGAGTTATTACAGTCAATGGAAATACAGAGCGCTCTCTCCGAACAGAGGAGCACACCGCGGCCCTCGCAGCAGAAGCGCAAAGCAGCCTTTCAAGGCAATCTACCAGTTCAGCATTTCAAAGCCCGGACACCTTCAAGCGCGCTCGGGGCAATCGGCAAAAAGACCACCTGGCACGACCTGAGCTCGCGTAGCAATACGGCGGCCACCCCAACCCTAGCCCAACGACGTTGTTCGTACCACGCGTACATCATTACGCATTAAAAATACCATGGGCACAGATGGGGAGGGGGAGGCACAACTACGGCACGTCCCAAAACGCGGCCTAAACCGCACCAGGGGCTTCCCGTTTGGTTATTTTTCTTTTTCTTTTAGGACTTCAATCTCTGGAAACACTGTCCGGTAGCTCTATTGCCGAACACATGATACAGCAACCAAGGAGGCCGACGACTACGGAATTCCCAGGTGGATTACAGATTTCACATAATTCCTCAGCTCGCCCTTGGATGGGACATAGTCCTACTCTTTTGCTCATTACACTATCTGTATCACTCTGCTTTAATGCAATTTTTTAATATACAATGCATGACATTACAACTATTATCGCATTTTTGTTATATGTATACATATCTATGTGTTAATTAATGACGCCTAGCAACCGTACACTCTGGTACGACCAATGCACCAGGGGCTTATGTACCCACAATATGGTGTGAAAAGTCCGAACACTTTCACAAGTGCGGCACCCCGAATTTATAGCATTATATGCATCAGCTCCGAATCATGTCTTTGGTCAAATGTTGGGTTTGCCCGGCTCCTATGTTTTGGTACCTTACGTTCCGCTCTATCGGCTAAGGTAGCGCTAGGAGAACTACTGCGATTGTGCCCCAGTTCTGCTAGGCCGAGCACCTCAGTAGAGAAAGCTAAAACTGACTGTCATGATAAGGCGAGAGACTAGTCGCTGTTCGGCGAGGTTTTTCGAGTCCCTAAAGACTTATGCCGCTTAGGGCGAGGGGCCGGCTCCGTCTGGCTTACAGGTGTGTATCGCGCCCCGAATTCGGCCTTCCGAATACCAGGGGCTTTGCCGAAATTTAAAATTATAGAATTCTATGGCTAAGTGAGAGTGATAAAGCATTATTAGTCCGGTTGCCTTGTTCGTTGTGCTGAGCACCTCCCTCGAAGGACCCAAACATGGGAACAAGAGTGCTCAGGTTTATCCCGAACACCCCGACACTTGTGGCATGGGGGCAGAAGCCAAGGACTAGCCATCTCTCAGATTAGATAAACAGCCAAACAGAAAGTAATATTTTAAATTCACACAAGCGTTGCATAGCGCATATGAAACAAGTTTTCATTACATAGGATAAAAAACGAGCAAGTCTCATTCAAATATTACATTTTGTGAACACTCATCCGCGATAAGACGGGCGCCCGGCAGAAGACCCTCGTAGTACATCTCGGGGTGGCAGTGCTCCTTGCCCTCCGGCGGCCCCTCCTTGATAAGCTTCACGATGTCTAGCTTGACCCACTGCGTTTTCACACGGGCGAAGGCCTGGCGTGCACCTTCAATGTAGACGGATCGCTTGACGACCTCCAGCCGTGGGCACGCATCCACAAGCCGCCTCACCAGGCCGAAGAAGCTGTTCGGAAGGGCGTTGCCAGGCCACAACCGGACTATGAAGCCCTTCATGGCCTGATCGGCCGCCTTATGTAGCTCGGCCATCTGCTTTAGCTGGTCGCTCATTGGCACCGGATGTTCGGCCTCAGCATACTGAGACCAGAACAACTTCTCCGTCGAGCTTCCGTCCTCGGCCTGGTAGAACAGTGCGGCACCGGACACACTGCGGGGCAAATCTGCGAATGCTCCTGAAGAGCTCCAGATTCGGGTAAGTAGTCGGTAATTCACCTTTACATGCTTGCTTTGCATATAGAAAGCCTTACCCGCCGCTATCTTCTTCATCGCGTCGATCTCCTGAAGGGCCTTCTGGGCCTCGGCCTTGGCACTCTTCGCGCTCTCATGGGCCGCGGCAAGCTCAGACTCTCTTGTCTTCAAGTCAAGCTCCAACGCCTCGTGCTTGGTCACGAGAGCCTAGAGCTCTTGCTGCACCTCGCCCACCCGAGCCTCGTGCCTCTCTCGCTCGGTGCGCTCCTGGGTTGCCTTTTCTTCGGCCTGGGACATCGCTTGCTTCAGGGTCGCCACCTCGGTCGTGGCCCCTGGCAAACATACAATGATCCTGTCATTTAGCAACCACGTCCTTTTTCTCATCTACAGACGGGGTATCACTTACCCTTGTTCTCCTCGAGCTGCCTCTTAGCAAGGCCGAGCTCTTTCTGGGACCCCTCGAGGGCCTCCTTCAGTACGGCGACCTCCGTAGTTAGTGCGGCGGACGCCAGCAGCGAAGCCTGCATATGCATATTGACATACTTATATTAGACTCCTACAATATTATTTGATCCTCTGTTCGGCTTTTCTTTGTGAACACTGAACAAAGCATCAGGGGCTACTGTCTATGCGGTAACACTTCTACTACATTTTAAACACTTACCTCGAAGCCTGTTAGAAGGCTAGTACAGGCTTCAGTCAATCCGCTCTTGGTGGACTGAACCTTCTGGATCACCGCACTCATGATAGTGCGGTGCTCCTCCTCGATGGAAGCGCTGCGAAGCGCTTCCAACATAGTGTCCGGTGCCTCTGGATGGACAGAGGTCACCAGCACAGGCGTTTCACCCTCCTTAGAAGGGGACCGCCTACCCGAGCTCGGAGCCGTTGGAGGGTCCTGCGCGGTGTTCGGCTGAGGGCCGAACTCGGAGCTCTCGGGGACCCCGTCCCCTCGGCTCTTGGAGTCGGGAAGGTCGCCTTGCGGCGCCTCCGAGACTGTCCCCCTCGATCCGGTGCCTCTTGAGACAGCACCTCGGTGTCGTTGGATGGATGAGGGGAGGTGGCCGTCCGGACTGGGTCGCTATCCATGTCCGACGAAGCCAGGGAGCCGTCCGAGGATACCTCGATATTGGCTCGGGGCGGCCTATACAATTGAGTTTGGCGTTAGGGAAAGCAATGCGACAAAGGAATCCTATGGGTTACTTTGGAATCCTAACACTTACAATCTCCCCTGGGGCTTGCCCCTGGGCAACCACTCGTCTTCACTATCGTCGGCGGCGGTGGAGCTGTCCGGAAGGAGCGTCCTTCCCTTCTTGGACCCTTCGGCGGAAGTGGTGGAGGAGGTCGACGGCGTTGGTGGTGCTAGTGGCGATGGGGGGCGGGGCGCTGCTCTCTTTAAGCTTTGGGAAGACGAGGGAGCGGCGGAGGTTTCCGAGATTGGAGTAGCAACCGGCGAATGGGCGAACTACCCCTGTTTCCCATGCTTATAAAGAGGGAGGGGGCAGACGTTCCGCCTTTCCGAATAAAGAAACCACCCACGATCTCTCCCACGACGCCGCATTCAACGCGTGCCGTTCGGGGAGGGCGTGGTGGATACGGGGAGAGATACGGCGTAACCCAGGCCGCGCGTGCCTGTGCCCTGTTTTGGGCCTGGCCCAACAGCGCTCGGCACCGTGTATGGCCCAGACCCGGGGGCTCCTGTCGGTGTACTAGAGTAGGGGTACCCTAGTATCCCGAACTTGTGCACGGGCAGTCGCAGCATCCCGCGGCAAGGCTTGCCGGGTGACCGCCAAGGTCCTGCGTGGTTCCTTTGGAGCCATTCAAGGACAAAGTATCCAAGCTAAGGAGACAAGACCCCGGCAAGAGGAGCTTGCCGGGAAGGCCAACCAAGGCATCTCAAGGAACTTGCCGCGACGCGCCACGCGTCCCGGCAAGGCCCGGTGAGCGACAAGCTCCCGGACGCGACAAGACAACGACCGCGGCAAGCCACCACTCTGTGCCCGCGCTCTAGCACATCCACCAACGTGTCGCTCTGGGACCCTTCCAGGCGTACGTGGCGGGAGGCTGTGCAGCTAGCGGTGCGCGGTGGCAAGTGGCGCTGACAAGATTGCCATCGTGACGAGCGGTGGCGTCCCTGACGGTCCCTTTTGCACTATTTAGGCGATGCAGACGGGCATTTAATGCCCTTGTCCCCTGCCGTCGGGGTTAGGTATGATACACTGTAGCAGGTAGCTGTACCAACCGCAACACCTTTCCATTTTTAACCTTGTCTACGTTGCCACCTGTCGGTGACCCCTTGAGCATATAAAAGGAGGCCCATGCGCAACGTAGGGAGAGAAGAAAAAGAGAACACTCACGCTCGGTCTCGTTAGCTGCTGGGGTGTACTGTAGCACTCCGCGCTCCCGAGCAAGAACTCAATACAAACCACAAAGCAGGAGTAGGGTTTTACGCATCCGTGCGGCCCGAACCTGGGTAAACCGCTCGTGTGCTTCGCCTCGATCCGCTCTTCGTGCGACCCTCGCCCCCGCCGAACCGAAAGGGACTCGGTCCGCCGGTTCCATAGGTGCTCGTGGATTAGTCCCCCGACACTTGGTTTTGAAAGCGGTTCTCCATTCGTCACCCTCTTGTATGCGGATTTGATAGTAACCACTCTTAAGATCAATTTTGGAAAATATAGTGGCACCACTAAGTTCATCTAGCATATCATCTAGGCGTGGAATGGGATATCGATAGCGAACGGTGATAGCATTGATAGGTCTACAATCGGAGCACATGCGAAAGCTACCGTCACGTTTTGGCACAAGAATGACCGGTACGGCACAAGGGCTCAAACTTTCACGCACATGTCCATGGTCTATGAGATGCTTTACTTGCCTTTGAATTTCTTTGGTTTCTTCGGGGTTGACACGGTAGGGAGCTTTGTTTGGAAGCGGTGCTCCGGGGATGAGGTCGATGCGGTGCTCAATGCCTCGTAGTGGAGGTAGTCCCGGAGGTAGCTCATCGGGGAAAACATCTTGAAATTCCTGCAATAGAGAAGATAACACCAAAACATCCTGAAACATCTTGAAAACATCTTCTCCGGCACCTTATAGGGGCCGGAGTCAGCATCTTCGTCAGAAGAGCGTCTGCGGGGCCTTCGGGGAAGGTAGCCGGACAATCGATCTGTCCGGCCATCTTCTGCCAGTCCTGTCAAAATTACGGGAGTTTAGATCCCGCATAGAGCCAATCTATATATATAAAACAAATATCCTGTAACAGGCAAAACAACTTACCGCACTGGCGTGGCGCTTCGCGCTGAATCCGCGATCCTCAGTAATGGGGGGAGGGACCGCGGTGCCCTTGAACAGCACCCTCCAGGCATCTTCATGAGTCGTGTCGAAGAGCCTGTTCAGAGTTCGGTGCTGCGCCGGATTGAACTCCCACAAGGTAAACTCCCGTTGTTGGCACGGGAGTATCCGGCGAACGAGCATAACCTGGACTATGTTGACAAGCTTGAGCTTCTTATCCACCATGTTCTGAATACATGACTGGAGTCCGGTCAACTCTTTTGAATTACCCCAGGACAGGCCCTTCTCTTTCCAGGAGGTGAGCCGCATGGGGATGCCAGATCGGAACTCGGGGGCCGCTACCCATGCGGGGTCGCGCGGCTCGGTGATATAGAACCACCCTGATTGCCACCCCTTTATGGTGTCCACGAAGGTGCCCTCGAGCCATGTGATGTTGGGCATCTTGCCCACCATGGCGCCTCCGCACTCCTCCTGGCGGCTGCTCACTACCTTCGGCTTGACATTGAAGGTCTTCAGCCATAAGCCGAAGTGGGGCTTGATGCGGAGGAAGGCCTCGCACACGACGGTAAACGCCGAGATGTTGAGGATGAAGTTTGGGGCTAGATCATGGAAATCCAGGCCGTAATAAAACATGAGCCCCCGGACGAAGGGATGGAGAGGGAATCCTAGTCCGCGGAGGAAATGGGTGAGGAATACCACCCTCTCATGGGGCTCGGGGGTGGGGATGAGCTGTCCCTCATTTGGGAGCCGGTGCACGATGTCGTCGTGCAGGTATCCGGCTCTCCTTAGTTTCTTGATGTCTCCCTCCGTGACGGAGGAGACCATCCACTTGCCTCCCGCTCCGGACATGGTTGGAGAAGGTTGAGATGGAAGTGAGGACTTGGGCGCTAGAGCTCGAGTATGCGGGAGCGGATGAGCAGAGGGGGAAGAAGGCGTGGATAGAAAGGTGAATCCTTATCCCTTTATATGGGCGGACGAAATTAAACGTCCCCACTTGCCTAGTAAAACTCGCTTATCCCCCAAGCGCCGCAATTGATGGCGCGGTTGGGTTACCCACGCCCGTATTGATGAGAATCCCGTAATAAGGGGACACGATCTCTGCTTTGACAAGACGTGTCAAAAAACTGCCTCGCGTTATGAGCGGGGCTGGTTAAAAGGAACGGTTCGAATAATCACCGGGCCATGACATAACGTCATGCTGTCAAAACAAGCCAGCAAATTAGATCTGCGAAAAAACATTATTCTCTCTACGGTGAAATGTGGGACTTATTTTGCAGGGTCGGACACTATCCTCGTATTCAACTTCTTCTGTAATGTATTCGGAGAAGGAACCCGCCTTGCAATGCCGAAGACAACTGTGCGCCGGACTCATCGTCATTGAAGCCTGGTTCAGGGGCTATTGTGGGAGTCCTGGATTAGGGGGTCTCCGGACTGTTAGACTATGAAGATACAAGATTGAAGACTTCGTCTCGTGTCCGGATGGGACTCTACTTGGCGTGGAAGGCAAGCTAGGCAATACGTATATGGATATCTCCTCCTTTGTAACCGACCTTGTGTAACCCTAACCCTGTTCGGTGTCTATATAAACCGGAGGGTTTTAGTCCATAGGACAACAATCACAACATACAATCATACCGTAGGCTAGCTTCTAGGGTTTAGCCTCTCTGATCTCGTGGTAGATCTACTCTTGTAACACCCATATCTTCAATATTAATCAAGAAGGACGTAGGGTTTTACCTCCATCAAGAGGGCCCGAACCTGGGTAAAACTTCGTGTCCCTTGCCTCCTGTTACCATCCGGCCTAGACGCACATTTCGGGACCCCCTACCCGAGATCCGCCGGTTTTGACACCGACAATGACCTACGATCAAATGTTCTCATTTGACTCCTAAGTCAATATACTCATATATAGATGACCTAGTCATCGCCAATTGCTTGATAGATGCTAGAATTGGTTGTGCATGCTTCGCCACATATTTCATTTGCCATTTTATTATGTGAGCATGTTGGTTGCATAATTTACTCATTCGAGGACATCCACTTGTTGTTTTGATTGTTTGGTTCCTTTTTATTTTGCCAAGTGGATGGACAAGAATGCATAAGAACCTTCTTTAGCTAACTATGCTTTTCTTGTCTCAAACTCTATTCATGCTACATCACAAAGTTTGATCAATTCAGATTCGAACCACTCTGAGTGAGGAGCACTCGGAGTCCCCGATTCGTCATAGACTTAAACTTCCAAAACTTCTTTGTGCGTTTCGGTCTGACCGATTCATCCATTTCGGTCATACCGAGATCACTAAGTTGATCTAGGTTTTCAATCTCAGTGCAACCGATTTGAACTTTTCGGTCACACCGACAGGGTCAGGCTATATATATCCCCGGGCGAAAATTTGAAAAAATTTCCGAACCCCTTCGCCCGCGCTCAGCCTGCTCTGCCTCCCTGGGTCTCCGGATCGTCCTCCTCATCGCCAGCTGCCTCCCAACGCTGGTCTCCACCGCCGTCAACGAAAATCGTCTCCGACGTTGCCGCCGTAGCAGGTCCATCGCCGCACTTAGGGTATGGACTTGATCCTTGTGCTAATCTCACTTAGATTCCTAGCACATTGTTTTGCCATGTATCTTGCCACGATTGAAATCATTCTATCCAGCGAAATCACTCCGTAGTTTAGTTGTGGATTGAAAATTTAGGGCTAGGTTTCCGCCGAAATCATCTCGGGCCAACCGAGTTGTTGAAATCGGTTCCACCGATTTGGCTAAGGCCATTGCACATGTGTTTCTCGGTCTGACCGAGAATTGCAAATCGGTGTGACCAAGTTCAATACTTTGTGAAACCCTAGCAGTCTCGGTGCCACCGACAGACCGAGTTCACTAGTTTAGGTTCCACAAGCTGCTTCGGTATCACCGAGTTTTCAAATCGGTAGATTCGAAATGCTTTCTGTGGAAAACTAAAACTAAGTTTTAACTTATTCTTTTGCAAAAACTTCTGTACTTTGTGATGCTCATCCAATCTACCTCATCTATAATCTATTCACAGGGTCTGCTGTCAGTATTTCCATCATGTTAGATCAGAGTGAGAGCCAGAACAAGTCTGAGGAGCAAGTCAACATGAGTGAGGGCACTAGTCCCTCTAGCAGCTTTGATGAGGGAAGCAGGAGTACACCCAGCAACTTGCCTAAGGCAGCCACCAGGACCAGAAAGAAGAGAACCTCGGATTCTGAGGATGAGGACTATGTGGCTGTTGAGGAAGAGGCCACCTCAAAGAAGAAAGTTCTGAAAAAGGAATATGACATAGCTGCTACCACTAAGCCAAGAATGAAGACAAAGATTCCTGCCAAGAGAGTTCCTATGTCAAAGGCCAGAGCATCCACTCCTGAAACCCCCAAGCCACCAGAAGAGGCAGTTGGAGAAGGCAAGAAAAGGAAGGAAAGGGTCAAGAAGACCACTGCCAGAGTTCTTGGCAGATCCTCAATTATGAGAGATTCTGAAGAAGAGGAAGAGGAAGAGAATGCAGCACGAATACCCAAAGCTCAAAAGCTTATGGGAGATGCTATAAGGGCAGGGGCTGCTCCATCTAAGCCCAAAACTGCTCCTAAGATTGCTGTTCCAGCTCCAAAGCCAAAACCCAAGAGGAGCACCAGGAACATCCCTACTGAGGAGAAGAACAAGGCCCCAGTGCCTCAAGCTACTGAAGAAGAAGATGATTCTGTTGTTTTGAGGAAGTTGAAGCCCAAAATTCTAGATCACAATGATGCTCATCAAGTAGCAGAGAATATGAAAATCAGGAAGGCTTCAGGATTGAGGCTATGGAGAGAGTCTGATCCATATGCCACCAGGAGAAGGACTGCTGTGGACTACAGGTTCCATACAAAGGAACATCAGGACTTCTATGAGACAGTGTTACTTGACAAGAAGCCCATAGTGTGTGACATGAGATGGGTTGATTGGAAATTCATTGAGGAAAATGAGGATCACTTCCATGGTGTATATGACAACTTCAAGGCATGTGGAGTCGATGAGTTTGTGGCTCAGAAGCTCACAAAGTGGAATGATGAGCTTATTATGCAGTTCTACTACACATCTCATTTCTACCCAGATGGAAGGATTGTCTGGATGTCTGAAGGTACTAGGTACCAGTCAACGGTTGAAGAATGGGCAAAATTGATCAATGCTCCTGAGGAGAATGAAGATGACTTGGATGTCTATGCCAATAAGAAGAAGGATCACAACACCATGGCACATATGTACAAAGAGATCCCAGATGCTGCTCTTGAGACACACAAGTTTGGATCAGTACATTACCTTCTGTCAGGCTTGCCAACAATCAACTGGATCCTCAGGCACACTCTCTTGCCAAAGTCAGGTGATCACAAGATGATCAGAGGCCATGCAATTAACCTGCTTCACATATTTGATGTGCCTCAAAAGTTCAAAGTCATGAGCCTAATTGTGGAAACCATAAAGAGAACAGCCGCGGATCAGAAGAGAAGTTGTGGGTATGCCCCACAGATCCAGGAGCTAATCAACTCCAAGATGGGCACTAACACATACCTCTTGGACAAGGAACACATGCCCATCTACCCAGACTTTGAGGACAACATTGTGGTGATGGATGAGAATGAACCATCTTCTGTGCAAGCAGAAGCAAAGAGGGAGAAGGCAAGGACTAAAAAGGCTGTAAAGATGCCAACCACTGATGAGGCATCTCAGTACCTTCTGAAGAGCAAGCAAGATCATCTTGGCTACTTTATTGCCTCCACTCTAAGGATTGAGAAGGGATTGGACACCCTGACTCAAAACCAGGAGAGCTTGGAGAGGATCGTGGAGCAGAAGTTCGATGATTTAGATGTGAAGGTCACCGAGATACAGTCAGTTGTTGAGCAACTTCAGGATGAAGTGCAGGAGAAGAAGGGCAAGTCTACCACTGATGCTTTTGCTAGAGTGCCCAGAGGACAGAGATCTGCTGCAGTGCCAGTTACAGACACCAGAGCAACTTCATCTGCACCAGCTACAGCTTCAGTGCCACCAGCTCCAGCACCCACTCCACCAGCTCCATCTACATCAACTGATGCCTTCGTCCTTGGAGTTTTATCTACACCACCACCTGAAGACCAAGCCTGAGAGTCGATCTAGCACTATGCATTTTTATGAACTTTTTGGAACTTGTTGCCAAAGGGTGAGAAAATGTATAGATCATAGGCTTCGAGAGAGAGAGAGTGTGTTGCTTTTTATTCTCTCTTATTGTTTGGTGGTTGAACTTTGTTTATTTGCTTGTTTGAGATACTTTATGCTTGTGTGTGATACTTGGATGATCATGTGTTTGATCATATGCTACCTTAATGCTTGTTGGATGACATTATCCTTTTATATCCCCATATGATCATTCACTTTGCTTGGTGATGAGTGCATGTATTTAATTATTATTATTTTGAGCGCTCCACCAAGATGTATGTGACGTGGAAGAGTAACCTAGATCCTAACTCATTGTGCATTGTAGTCCAAATCAAATCTTAAACTATGCACAAATTTAGGGGGAGCTCTTGCTTTTCACATACTTCTCAAAGCGACAATGTTTTTCATTCTTATTATCATTTGTCGAAGCTTTGATCTATATGTTGTCATCAATTACCAAAAAGGGGGAGATTGAAAGTGCAACTATCCCTAGGTGGTTTTGGTAATTCCTAACAACATATAGCTCATTGAGCTAATGCCATTTCAAGATTAATATCTCAGGAAAGCTCAATGATTGGCATGGTATGGATGAGAAAAGTGGACCCCTCAAAATGCTAAGGACAAAAGGATTGGCTCAAGCTCAAAGCTCAAGACTCTACTTTTTCTATTTTAGTGATCCAAGATCACATTGAGTCTATAGGAAAAGCCAATACTATCAAGGAGGGATGAGGTGTTGCTTAATGAGGCTCTTGCTCAAAATGCTTAGTGATATGCTCCAAAGCCCTCAACTACTTTCTCACATCCACATATGACCTAAACCAAAAGTCAAACTCGGCCCCACCGATTCTTTCTATCCAACGCCACCGAGTTCAGATATCATAGACACTGCCACAAACCCTAGGCAAATCGGTCTCACCGATAGGGATCTCGGTCTCACCGAGATGGGATTGTAATCTCTGTGTTTCCCTTCGTAACATTTCGGTCCCACCGAGATGAGTGATCGGTCCCACCGAGATTGCAATGTAAACTCTTTGTTTCCCTTTTGTAACATTTCGGTCTCACCGAAATGAGCGAATCGGTCCCACCAAGTTTACCTAACCAACTCTCTGGTTAGCTTATTACCAAAATCGGTCTCACCGAGATTACGTTATGCCCTAACCCTAACCATATCGGTCCTACCGAGTTGCATGTTGGTCCCACCGAAACTCCTAACAGTCACTAGCTTTGCTGAATGGGTCCGACCGAGTTTATCAATTCGGTCCCACCGAGATTGGCAAGTTGTGTGTAACGGTTAGATTTTGTGTGGAGGCTATATATACCCCTCCACCACCTCTTCATTCATGGAGAGAGCCATCAGAACGAACCTACACTTCCAACTTACCTTTTTCTGAGAGAGAACCACCTACACTTGTGTTGAGGCCAAGATATTCCATTCTTACCATATGAATCTTGATCTCTAGCCTTCCCCAAGTTGCTTTCCACTCAAATCCTCTTTCCACCAAATCCATATCCTGTGAGAGAGAGTTGAGTGTTGGGGAGACTATCATTTGAAGCACAAGAGCAAGGGGTTCATCATCAACACACCATTTGTTACTTCTTGGAGAGTGGTGTCTCCTAGATTGGCTAGGTGTCACTTGGGAGCCTCCGACAAGATTGTGGAGTTGAACCAAGGAGTTTGTAAGGGCAAGGAGATCGCCTACTTCGTGAAGATCTACCGCTAGTGAGGCAAGTCCTTTGTGGGCGATGGCCATGGTGGGATAGACAAGGTTGCTTCTTCGTGGACCCTTCGTGGGTGGAGCCCTCCGTGGACTCGCGCAACCGTTACCCTTCGTGGGTTGAAGTCTCCATCAACGTGGATGTACGATAGCACCACCTATCGGAACCACGACAAAAACATCCATGTCTCCTATTGCGTTTGAATCTTCCAAACCTGATATAGGATGAAATCCTAGAGGGGGATCTTTTCACACTTGGAGGGGGAAAAGGGCAAACTCTCAAGAACACAAAGAGGAAATCACTCAAACAATTCCCCAATTACACATCCACTAGGATAGCAACATAAGATCCACAAGTCACAAACACAATCAAAGGAAAGATACAATGGCAAAGTTCTTCCCACTCCTAGGAGATGAGGTCTTGAAGATAGTATTCTCCTAGAGAAGGTCTTGAAATACACTAGGATTCTTCCCAAAGGGGCCTTGATTCCACAAGTGGGAAGGTAGAAGGAGCAAAGCTCACAAATATCTCATCTCATACTTTGCTAACCCTAAAGATAGCCCTAGGTACGGTTTATATAGTCTTGGGGTCGAAGTAGATGAAGAGGGGCTCAGATTGGGGATCTTAGCCGTCCATCCTGGGAGGCCCGTGCGCACGGGGTAAGTTGGCCCCGTGCGCACGGGGGTCCCGTGGACATGGTACAGGCCCGTGCGCATGGGGTGCTCCAACGTCAACTCCCTGGATAGCCCGTGGGCACGGGGTCTCGGGGGCCCGTGCGCATGGGGTCACCTGGGACTTCCAGTTTTGCTGCTGTTGCACTCCGTCTTGGTCCGCGTGGCCTTGGGGTGGTTCCTCTTCTCCTTGGGGGTGCTCCTGAGCCCGTTGGTGGTGTTCCTCTTCGTACCTAATGAGACATAGCGTATCTTGGTGAGGTAGCAACAATGTTCCATTCGTATCCATATGCAAACTAAGTAGGAAGGAGCTCACCTCGGTTTCCAAAGCACGTGCTCTAGCTCTTGTTATAGGTCCACGTGGGGCTTGATGTGTCGGTGTAGAGTCCATGGGGATGATGGAAGGATGCTCCGCATCATCTCCCCCCCCTTGGGAGAGATCCGTCCACGGATCGTGATCTTCATCACCATGGTACTTGGCCAAGTCTTTGATGTTGAATGTGTCGCTCACATTGTACTTGTCTCGTGGGATGTCGACCTTGTAGGCTTTGTTGTTGTAGCGTGCGAGTACCTTGAATGGGCCATCGGCTCTTGGAAGTAGCTTGGACTTGCGCTCCTTGGGAAAACGATCCTTGCGTAGATGTACCCAAACTAGGTCACCCGGTTGGAACACCATTGGGGACTTGTTGGAGTTGCGCTTGGTTGCGAGTCGTTGTACTTGGCGCTCTATGGTGTGCCTTGTATCTTCATGCATCTTCTTGAGGTGGTTCACTCGGTCGCTCGCGTCCATGTTGATGCGCTCTTGTAGTGGTAGAGGAAGAATGTCCAATGGGGACAATGGGTTGAATCCATAGACGACCTCGAAAGGGGATTTGCCGGTAGTCGAATGTCTTGCACGGTTGTAGGCGAACTCGGCGATTGGGAGACACTCCTCCCGGTCCTTGATGTTCTTCTTGATCAAGACTTATAGTAGAGTGGAGAGTGTACGGTTCGTCACCTCCGTTTGGCCATCGGTTTGAGGGTGGTACGCCGTGGAGAAGAGTAACTTCATTCCGAGCTTGGCGCATAAGGTCTTCCAAAAGTAACTCAAGAACTTGACGTCGCGATCCGAGACAATTGTCCTTGACATTCCATGAAGACGTAATATTTCCCTACAAAACAAATTTGCAACATGTGAAGCATCGTCTATCTTGTTGCAAGGAATGAAATGAGACATTTTGGAGAAACGGTCCACAATGACAAATATGGAATCTTTCCCATTTCGAGTTCTAGGCAAACCAAGTACAAAGTCCATGCTAATGTCTTCCCAAGGTTGGTATGGAATTGGTAAAGGCATATAGAGACCATGAGATTGAGCTTTGGACTTAGCTTTGCGACATGTAGAACACCGGTTGGTGAAAGGATTGACGTCCCGAAACATCTTTGGCCAAAAGTAACTCTTCGAGAGCGTGGTGAACGCCTTGTCGCGTCCGAAGTGTCCCATTAAGCCTCCTCCATGGGATTCCTGCAAAAGCAACAAACGAAGGGATGACTCGGGGATGCAGAGTTTGTTAGCTCTCATAAGATAGCCATCGTTGATGTAATAGCGTTCCCAAGATGTATTCGACAAACACTTGGCATAAGGAGTAGCAAAAGTTGCATCATGCTCATACAAGTCTTTGATATGCTCGAAGCCAATGACATCTAACTCAAGTTGCGTGACAAGCATGCATATGCGGGAAAGAGCATCTGCTACGATGTTTTCTTTACCCTTGATGTACTTGATGACATAGGGAAAAGACTCAATAAATTCACTCCATTTAGCATGACGCTTGTTCAACTTAGTTTGACCCTTAAGATACTTGAGGGTCTCATGATCGGTATGAATGATAAACTCATGGGGACGAAGGTAATGTTCCCATTCATGCAAGACACGGACTAAAGCATATAACTCTTTGTCATAGATAGGGTAATTGAGTTGCGCTCCGGAAAGTTTCTCACTAAAGTAAGCTATGGGGCGCTTCTCTTGCGTTAACACACCTCCTATGCCATTACCACTAGCATCACAATGAATTTCAAAAGGTTTATCAAAGTTGGGTAAAGCAAGCACGGGAGCATGTGTAAGCAAATTCTTAAGCTCATTGAATGCGATATCTTGGGATGGTCCCCAAATAAAAGGCACATTCCTCTTGCTCAAAGCATGCAAAGGCGAAGCAATGGTGCTAAAATCCTTCACAAAGCGACGATAGAAACCCGCAAGACCAAGGAAACTATGCACTTGATGCAAGTTGGTTGGTTGCGGCCAAGTCTTAATAGCATTGATCTTGGACTCATCTACATGAAACACCCTTAGAAGAAACCACAAAACCCAAGAGAACGAGCTTATCAACACCAGAAAGGCATTTCTCCATATTAGCATAGAGGCGCTCTTTTCTAAGAGTTTGCAAAATGGTGCGGACATGGGTGACATGCTCTTTGATAGATTTGATAAACACAAGGATGTCATCAAAGTAAACCACAACAAACTCACCAATATAAGGGTGAAAGACATGATGCATAAGGTGCATAAAAGTGCCCGGTGCTTCCGAAAGACCCATAGGCATGACTAACCACTCATACAAACCAAACTTGGTGTCGGTGTACTAGAGTAGGGGTACCGTAGTATCCCGAACTTGTGCATGGGCAGTCGCAGCATCCCGCGGCAAGGCTTGCCGGGTGACCGCCAAGGTCCTCCGTGGTTCCTTTGGAGCCATTCAACGACAAAGTATCCAAGCTAAGGAGACAAGACCCCGGCAAGAGGAGCTTGCCGGGAAGGCCAACCAAGGCATCTCAAGGAACTTGCCGCGACGCGCCACGCGTCCCGGCAAGGCCCGGTGAGCGACAAGCTCCCGGACGCGATAAGACAACGACCGCGGCAAGGCGCTTGCCGCGGCAAGCCACCACTCTGTGCCCGCGCTCCAGCACATCCACCAACGTGTCCCTCTGGGACCCTTCCAGGCGTACGTGGCGGGAGGCTGTGCAGCCAGCGGTGCGCGGTGGCAAGCGGCGCTGACAAGATTGCCATCGTGGCGAGCGGTGGCGTCCCTGATGGTCCCTTTTGCACTATTTAGGCAACGCAGACGGGCATTTAATGCCCTTGTCCCCTGCCGTCAGGGTTAGGTATGATACACTGTAGCAGGTAGCTGTACCAACCGCAACACCTTTCCATTTTTACCCTTGTCTACGTTGTCACCTGTCGGTGACCCCTTGAGCATATAAAAGGAGGCCCATGCGCAACGTTGGGAGAGAAGAAAAAGAGAACACTCACGCTCGGTCTCGTTAGCTGCTGGGGTGTACTGTAGCACTCCGCGCTCCCGAGAAAGAACTCAATACAAACCACAAAGCAGGAGTAGGGTTTTACGCATCCGTGCGGCCCGAACCTGGGTAAACCGCTCGTGTGCTTCGCCTCGATCCGCTCTTCGTGCGACCCTCGCCCCCGCCGAACCGAAAGGGACTCGGTCCGCCGGTCCCATAGGTGCTCGTGGATTAGTCCCCCGACATCTTTGGCGCGCCAGGTAGGGGGGGGGGGAGGAGGAGGACACTCACGCTCGGTCTCGTTAGCTGCTGGGGTGTACTGTAGCACTCCGCGCTCCCGAGCAAGAACTTAATACAAACCACAAAGCAGGAGTAGGGTTTTACGCATCCGTGTGGCCCGAACCTGGGTAAACTGCTGGTGTGCTTCGCCTCGATCCGCTCTTCGTGCGACCCTCGCCCCCGCCGAACCGAAAGGGACTCGGTCCGTCGGTCCCATAGGTGTTCATGGATTAGTCCCCCGACATCTTTGGCGCGCCAGGTAGGGGAGTCGAGGTGGTGTGAACCAGATCCGGCGTTCACACAAGCTAGATCTTCATCATCTTCATCGACATGCCGCCGAAGAAGAAGGCTTCGGAGGCGGCTGCTCCGTCCGCGCCGAACCCACCACCACCGGAGCAAATGGCTGATGGGGCAGACGCCGGCGGAAGAACGGGCGTCGACGAGGGAGCTCACAGTGCTGCCAGGTCCAAGGACAAGGCTGCGCTGCCCATCGGCGGCGTAGCCGGCTCCCACAACGACCGGGCGCACTCCAAGACCTTAGCGTCCGTACATGCACCGCGCCCATCTCAGGAGGCGCGGGACCGGCAGCGTCATGGTACTCACGGTACCATGCGTTTGCTGGACCAAGATCGAGCTGGTGGATCTCGGAGTGCTCAAGACCAGCATGCACACCAACATGCTGGCACGAGCGAGGCACGGTCGCCTGGACGGGATACTGCTCCTTCTAACAAAATTAGAAGTCCGAGCATATCCCGCTCCTCGCACCGTTCGCCACCGCCACCCGCCACTACAGCAGAAGCTTTGGCGCGAGCTCAACTGCTCCTGGACTACCCTCCAATGGCAGACAAGATCGACGACTGGAGGGCCACCATTCAGAGTCTCATCGGCTTCGCCAACGGCGACACTCAACGGCAGCCGAGCACGTCGCAGCCGCGGCAAGTCAGCCAGGCACGAGCCGGTGGTGACAAGACCGGTGGGGGTGCAACCACTGTGCACTCTCCGCCCCGAAGGCCAAGATCGCCGACTCGCCGGATCCACCTCGACAGTGACTCCACCGCGTCATCAGATCCACGAGCTCATCGCGATCAGTGCCAAGTTCTTCACGAACGACAGCAAGAAGACGCTCGTACTCGCATCGAGCGCCGAAGAGAAGCGCGACGTCAATCGGACCAGCGCGCTGGGCCCTCTGTCGACATGCATGCGCCAGGGGAACCAGGCGACTTGCCGTACGCGGTAGGTTGCCCTGCGTTTACTCTTGAGTCGCGGCAAGTCCAGTGGCCCAGCACGAAGAATTTCAAGCCAGACGTACCAGAGAAGTACGACGGCAAGTCGCATTCGTCGGAGTTCCTCAGCATCTACACCATCGCGGTGCAGGCTGCCGGGGGGCGGGACGACAAGATCCTTGCCAACTAGTTCCCGCTGGTGCTCAAGCCCAACGTCAGGTCCTGGCTCATGCACTTGCCGGACGACTCCATATCCTCCTGGGCAGACCTATGCCATCAGTTTGTCGGCGCCTTTACAGGCGGCCACAAACCTCATGGCCAAGAGAGTGACCTTCATCTGCTCGCCCAGAAGGAAGGAGAGCCCCTGCGCAAGTACATTCAGAGATTTAGCCGTGTACAGCACAACATCCCAGATGTCCACCCTGCCGCGGTCATCAGCGCGTTCCATCAGAACGTGCGTAACCGCAGGATGCGGGAGGAGATGGCGATGTGCAAGATCAGAGACGTCAGTGAGCTGTATGCCCTGGCCGACAAGTGTGCACGTGCTGAGGAAGGGAGGAAACTCCCCGGAGAGAATACAGGAGCAGGAGGATCTGACAGCGAGGATGCTGCCCCGGCAAAGAAAAACCGGCGGTGGAAGAACAGGAAGAAGAAAGGCAAAGATGTGCTAGTCGTTGAGCAGTCCGGCAACGAAGATGGCGCCAAGAAAGCCAAAGCTGGTAGCTCCGGCAAGGAGATTGCCGCATGCACCACCTGCCAGACTGTGGCGGTCGCCGACAAGCAGGACGGCACCGACAAGCAGTACTGCAAGATCCACCGCACCAAGGGCCATGACCTCCAGAGCTGCAAGAAGGTCGAGCAGCTTGTCCAGCAGCAAAAGGCTGAATACGAGCGACGCGACAAGGAGAGGGCCCAAGGAGGCGCTGGAGAATCCGGCAAGAAGCGCGCCGGCCGGGGAGGACGCCGCGGCAAGGCCAAGCAGCGGCAAGGAGACAGACCTCCCCGCGGCCGCGACAAGGATGAAGATGACGACGACGACGAAGACATGGATGGTGTCGAGACCAGTGAGCAGGAGTTCCAGAAAGCCACAGAGGTCTTGTGCGTTGACGGCGGTGCTTCTCTGCATACTTCGCACCGCCAACTCAAGCAGTGGGTGCGGGAAGTCAATGCGGCGGAACCACCTGTCGAGTCACGCAAGCTTCTGAAATGGTCCAGCACGCCTATCATCTTTGATACTGAGGACCACCCTGATCGCACAACTGCGGTCGGGTGCTTGCCGATGTTGGTTTCACCAACTATCCGCAACCTCAAGGTCACTAAGATGCTAGTTGACGGCGGGGCCGGCTTGAACCTGATCTCCTCCGCTGTACTCTAGAAACTCCAGATCCCTGACAGCGAGCTTGAAGAGACCGGCACATTCCAAGGAATCAACCCGGGAAGGAGCAAGCCGAAGGGGAAGGTCACGTTGCCAGTAACATTTGGCAGCGAGGTGAACTTCAGGACTGAGAGGGTCACTTTTGACGTTGCCGATTTTCCATTGCCTTACAATGGGATACTCGGCCGTCCAGCACTCGCCAAGTTCATGGCAGCCTCTCACTACGCATACAACATGCTGAAGATGCCAGGCCCGATAAGCGTCATCTCTGTCCCTGGCGACAAGAAGGATGCTCTTATCTGCGCCGACAAGATCTACCGGGAAGCGGCAGCCGCAACAGATCGCAAGTCACCTGCCGTTGAAGCTCCTGGGGGGAAGAAGAAGACCAAGTCCGGCAAGAGTTCTGATGCCCACTCCGGCAAGCGCACCTCTTCGGAGTGCTGCGCTGCCGTCGAGGACGCACCATCGAGCTCCACCGGCAAGTGTAAGAAGACAATGGCAGCTCCGCCAGAGACCAAGAAGGTGTCCGCCAAGGAGGACGGCACTGGTGGTACCTTCACCATCAGTGCCACTCTCGACCCTAAATAGGAAAGCGCGCTCATTGCTTTCCTGCGGGCGAACGTCGACGTGTTTGCGTGGCAACCGTCTGACATCCCCGGTGTACCCAGGAAAGTAATTGAGCACCATCTTGCCGTTTGTCCTCATGCGCGTCCCGTCAAGCAGAAGGTCAGGAAGCAAGCAGTGGAGCGCCAAGAATTCATCGCAGAAGAGATCAAGAAGTTGGAAGCAGCAGGCCTTGTCAGAGGAGTGCTCCATCCTACGTGGTTGGCCAATCCTGTAGTCGTGCGCAAGGCGAACGGGAAATGGAGACTTTGTATCGACTTTACCGATGTTAACAAAGCTTGTCCCAAAGACCCATTTCCTTTGCCGCACATTGACCAGATTGTTGACTCCACGGCCAGATGTGACTTGCTTTCATTTCTTGACGCATACTCAGGATACCATCAGATCTTCATGGCAGAAGAGGATGAGGAGAAGACCGCATTCATCAGTCCATGTGGCACGTACTGTTTCATACGGATGCCTTTTGGTTTAAAAAATGCTGGTTCAACATTTGCAAGGGTAGTCCATGTCGCTCTTGAGCCACAAATACACAGAAATGTGGAAGCCTACATGGATGACATAGTGGTCAAGAGCAAGGACAAGGCAACTCTGATTCAAGATTTAGATGAGACCTTTGCAAATCTGCGCAAGATCAGCCTCAAGCTCAACCCCGAGAAGTGTGTGTTTGGAGTCCCCTCTGGCAAGCTTCTCGGGTTCTTCGTGTCTCAGCGGGGAATCGAAGCCAATCCCGACAAGATCAAGGCCATTGAGCAGATTGAAGCACCAAAGCGCGTCAAGGATGTACAAAGACTTGCCGGTTGCGTAGCTGCTCTCAGCAGGTTTATCTCTAGGTATGCTGAGCGCGCCCTGCCGTTTTTCAAAATATTGAAAAAGGCAGGTCCAATGAAATGGACTCCGGAAGCGGAGGCCGCGCTGCAAGACTTGAAGAGATACCTGTCCTCCACTCCAACACTTGTCGCACCTAAGCCACAAGAGAAGTTGCTGCTGTATATAGCGGCAACCAATCAAGTGGTTAGTGCTGCGTTAGTAGCAGAGAGGGAGGCAGATGACGAGCCAGCAACCACGGCAGGCACATCCAGCGACAAGAAGGGGGCTTCCCCGACAAGCTCTGGTCCCGACAAGGATGGATCTGCGCAGACGCGCGAGGAGATACAGAAGAGAATGGTACAGCGCCCAGTTTACTTTGTCAGTTCCCTTCTGCAGGGGGCTAGGTCAAGGTACTCTGACGTGCAGAAATTGCTTTTCGGCCTTCTCATGGCCTCGAGAAAGCTGCGCCATTACTTCCAAGCACATGAGATCACAGTTGTCACTCGTTTTCTGCTGAAGAGGATACTACAGAATCCAGAAGCGACAGACAGGATTGTTGAGTGGGCACTGGAACTGTCAAGCTTTGGCCTCAAGTTTGAGAGTACTTCAACTATCCAAAGCAGAGCATTGGCAGAATTCATAGCAGAATGGACGCCAACACCAGATGAAGAAATTCCAGAAACAAGCATCCGCGTCGAGGAAGCAAGCAAAGAGTGGTTGATGTACTTTGATGGTGCCTTTTCGCTGCAAGGCGCCGGCGCTGGCGTGCTGCTTGTCGCACCCACCGGAGAGCACCTCAAGTACGTAGTCCAGATGCACTTTCCCAAGGAGCAAGCAACAAACAATACTGCAGAGTATGAAGGCTTGCTTGCCGGTCTCAGGATCGCGGCAGACCTTGGGATCAAGAAGCTCATTGTCAGGGGTGACTCGCAGCTTGTCGTCCGCCAAGTGAACAAGAGCTATCAGAGTCCGTTGATGGAAGCCTACGTCGACGAAGTGAGAAAGCTAGAAGAGCACTTTGACGGCCTACAGATGGAGCATGTTCCAAGAGCTCAGAACGCCATTGCCGATGGCCTATCAAAGTGCGCCTCACTTAAGTTACCTGTGGAACCAGGGATCTTTGTGCTCAAGCTGACTCAACCGTCTGTAACGCCATCAACTAGACAGAGCAAGAAGAGGAAGTTGATTTCTGGTGACTATTTTCCGGCAGAGCTTCCCGAAGCCGCCGCCAAGAAGGTCCCCAAGATCAACGCCAAGAGCGCTGAGGAGCAGTCTGCTCCGGCAAGCCCTAGGGTTTGTTCCGTTGAAGCAGAAGCTCCCGACAAGTTTTGCTCCGGCAAGCTTGCCGGGGAACGTCAAGCTCCGGCAGAGCCACAGGTTCTCGCCGTAGAAGCAGATGTTCCCGCAGCGGCAGATTTGCCTTTAGTCCTTGTTGTCGAGCCACAAGCTCCAGCATGGACACAGCAGATTGTCCGTTTCCTTCAGACAGGAGAACTTCCCGAAGAGCAAGAAGAAGCGGAAAGAGTAGCCCGGCAGTCAAGTATGTACCAGTTTGTCGACAACACACTGTACAGAAGAAGACTCAACGGTGTGAAATTGAAGTGTATTCACCGGGAAGACGGACAAAAGCTGTTGGCAGAGATACATGAGGCATATGTGGTCACCACATTGGCGCAAGAGCACTTGCCGGCAAAGCATTCCGGCAAGGTTTCTTTTGGCCGACAGCCCTCCAGGATGCAACTGCACAAGTAACTAAGTGTGAAGCGTGCCAGTTCCATTCCAAGCAGATACACCAACCAGCTCAAACTCTCCAGACGATCCCTTTATCCTAGTTTCGGTCTGGGGGCTCGACATCCTCGGCCCCTTTCCCCGAGCAGTCGGGGGCTTTGAGTACTTGTACGTTGCAATCGACAAGTTCACAAAGTGGCCGGAAGTGGAAGCAGTGAGGAAGGTGACAGCACAGTCAGCAGTCAAGTTCTTCAGGTCGATTGTTTGCCGCTTCGGGATCCCTAACAGGATAATCACCGACAACAGTACGCAATTCACGAGCCGCACCTTCATGCAGTACGTCCAAGATCTTGGCGCCAAGGTCTGCTTCGCTTCTGTTGCTCACCCGAGAAGCAACGGTCAAGCGGAGAGGGCAAATGCTGAAGTGCTGCGTGGGCTCAAGACCAGGACTTTCGACAGGCTGCACAAGTGCGGAAGAAACTGGATCGAGGAGCTGCCAGTGGTTCTTTGGTCGATCAGGACGACGCCAAATCGAGCCACTGGCCAGACACCTTTCGCTCTAGTCTATGGAGCAGAGGCAGTTCTCCCCACGGAACTCGTATACGGGTCACCTCGAGTGCTCGCTTATGATGAGCTTGAGCAAGAGCAGCTGCGACAAGATGACACGCTACTCCTTGAGGAAGACCGTCTTCAGGCTGCTGTACGAGCTGCTCGCTACCAGCAAGCTTTGCGCCGCTACCATAGCCGCAAAGTTAACGCCAGAAGTCTCGAGGAAGGCGACCTTGTTCTTCGGCGTGTTCAGTCCGCCAAGAATTCCAACAAGTTGACGCCGAAGTGGGAAGGCCCTTACCGGGTGAAATGAGTCACTAGGCCTGGCGCTGTCCGCCTTGAGACCGAAGATAGCATTCCGGTGAGCAATTCCTGGAACATTGAGCATCTTCGTAAGTTTTACCCGTAAGGCGCGGTTGCCGGAACCTGTTCCGGCAACCACCTTTTGTACAAGTCTTGCCGCTGCTGCATGTAATCCTTTGTACAAAGCCGGGCGCAGACCCCGTGCATAAGTAAAGCTCATATGCTCCGCACATCTTGTCAATTTCATGCTTTCTATTTTTTGCATATGTGATCTGACACTTTGTGCAGCACCTACTCCCCGGTAAGCAATAACGAGCCGTAAGGCTCCATATCTTTATTTTCTCCTCTTTCTTTTTTCTCAAGGAAAGGAAGGTTCCCTCGCCCACAAGTTTGCCGGGGGGGAAAGGAGAAGATACTGGTATGGACCAGGCGTCGTTCAAGAAAGTTTCGCCTTACCGGGAAGCAAACAACAGAAAAGCTAAGTTGCCAAAGTTTGAGCAATCAGATTTTTAAAATTTTTAAGTTATCTCCCTTGAACGACCGCACTTTGTATGGAAAACCTGTGCGCGGAGGAACCAACTCGTAGCTAGTTGCGCCCTTACTTTGTTTCGAGTCCGCTCAATAACTTAAGTGAGCTGCGACTAGTTGCGACAAGGTTTCTTGTCGGTAGCGGCACTGCCAGCAGGCTGCTGACGTCCCGCACTCAGCGCTCGCGGCTAAGGTGCCCGCACCGGCAAGTTCCCTGAAAGCGTAGGGCAAAAACTTACAAAGGGAGGAATCAAGTAAAGGGAATAACATTGCAATCATTACCCGTAATAGAGTTATATTACAAGGTAGCTTGTCGCGGCTCTAACAGATTGTTCTCATAACATGACCAGCAGCGACAAGAAAAGAAGAAAACGGGCGGCCTAGTCTACGCGATCGCCCTCAATCCTCTTGATCCCGCTCACCTTGTCCACAATGGGTGCGACAAGGGTCTTGAGCGCCTCCAGATCAGCATCCGGTGGCAGGGTCTTGAGGACGTTGGTGAGGTTGAGGCCCGGGTTGCGAAAGGCCACCTCCACCAACACCTTTTGAAGAGCTCCCGCGCAGATCTTGCGCGACCCATCGGCCAGCTGCTTTGGGATCCTCTCCCGGAGTCGCTGGAGGGCCGTCGCCATGCCTTTGAAGAACAAGATGAGCTTGGCGCTGGGTTGGAGGTTCTCGTCGGAGGGATACCCGAGATCCTCCATCCCCAGCTGCGCCAGCTCCCTGTCAATGTCTGCGGCAACATTCACGAGACCCTCCGTCCAGTGCTCCACATTCTCCCTAAAAGTGTTCTGGGTGGCAGCGGCACTCGCCAGCAGCGCCTTGTCGGCCTTGACCTCCTCCTTCAAGGCCGCCTCCTGCTCCCTGGCGCCGTCCAGCGTCTTGATCAAAGTAGTCAGCTTCAAATCAAGATCTGCGTTGGAGTCCTTGGCGGCGCTGAGCTCCTTGCCCTTCTCGGCGAGACGAGCCTGCAGCTCTGAGTGGCTGTAGGCGTCCTTCTCCTGCTCACGCTTGAGCGTGGCAAGCTCCTCACCGCTCGCCTTGAGATCGGCCTCCTGCTGCGCCACCTTCGTCTCCAGCTCCTTCTTGGCAGCCTCGGCGGCTGCGGCAGCATCCTCCGCTTGCTTGAGGGCTCCGCCGAATGTTCGCTCGCGCGCGGCAAGCTCCTCCTCGTGGGCGTCAAGGTTGACCTTCCGCTGCACCAGCTCGCCCTCCTGCGCAGACAGCTTTTCAGCGGCAAGCCGCTGTTGCTCTTCGAATTCAGCCTTCTTGAGGAGGAAGGCCTTCTGCTCCTCGGCGAGTTGCTCCCGCTCCTCTGCCAGGGACCGGAGAGCTTCCTGGTTGAGACCCCGGAGCTCCTCCACGTGCTTTTTGATGTCCACTCCCGCCTTCGCAACAAGCGCCTCGCGGGATTCCAGCTTGGCTTGCCGGGCACGATAGAGCGACACCAGCTTTCGCAGTAGCCGCTCCTCCTCAGGCTCGCTGCTGCTGCTGCTCGGCGCGTCAACTAGCGTCAGCCCAGCGGAGGCGAGCACCTCTCCGTCGAAGCTCTCTCCTTCGACCGGCGCCCTGGAGCTCGACGCCCAGGGGAGGTTGATGAAGATGCCATCGCCGACCTTCAAGTAGACGCTTGGCTGGGGCTCTTCAGAGCCTGACGCTGCGGTAGCGGCGGAGGGATCGGCGGTCGGCGTAGCGCCTGGCGCTCCTGCGGCCTCAGGGCCGTCAGTGCGATCGCCAGACCCCCCGCCTGCTTCTGCGGTGGCAGCTTTGGCGGCCTCTGCGCCGGCGGGATCGTTAGCACCGGCTGCTTCTTCGGTGGCAGTGGCGTCGTCGGCGGCAACCTCGGTCTCCATCGGCTCCGCAGCAGATGGGTCTGATGGCCGGAAAAGGGAGAAGAGTCAAGCAAATATCCAAAAAAAAGAAGAAGATCAAAAGAAGAAGAACCCAAGGGAAGTTTTGAAGCGAGAGGATTACCTGTACCGGGTTCTGCAGTCGTGGTCTCCGCCGCCGGGGGGCCGCTGGTGCTGTCCCTTGCCGGAGAACTCTCCCTTGCCGGAGACTTCTCCCTTGCCGGAGAACTCTCCCTTGCCGGAGGACTCTCCCTTGGCATTTCGGGGGCGGCCTCCGGGCGCTCCTGGTGGGGCTGCTCTGCTCCTACACAAACCAACAGTCAGATTTCAGCAAAGAAAGAGTATCCATGCGTGCCTAACAGCGGAAAGTGAACCATATACTTACGCTGGGGGATGCTCTGGAGAACAGTTGCCGGGTCCGGCAAGGTTGTCTCGGACGCACCCCCTACTGTCGCGGTGGGTTCGTCCTCGATGATAATCACCGGGACCTTGGCCCTCTTCGCTGCTCTCTGGGCCAGAGTCCTAAAAAGGAATAAGTTCAGAGTAAAGCAAATGAGATACAAGACAAAACAGCAAGAATTGAAGAACTACAAGTACAACAAGAGAATCTTACTCCTCTTCTTCCTCGTCGGAGCTGAACGCGGAGAAGTCGAAGTCCGGCTCACGTCCGGCGCGAGGAGGCGGAGGAGTAGTTTCCCTTGGCCGCTTGGCGGGAACAGTGGCGGTGGTCTGAGACGACCCCGCTCCGGCTGCCGCCGCGGCGTGAGAAGCAGCAGGAGCAGAAGCGGTGGTCCGGGTGGACCCCGCTCCAGTTGCCGCAGCAGCGTGAGGTGCTCCCGCGGCAACAGTGCTTGCCGCGGTGGAGCGTGTCGCGCGGCGCGGCGACTGTTGACTCGCCCGCCGCCCCGCTACGTCCCCGGCCTTGCGGAGACGCCTTCTTGGTGGGGATGGAGGCTCTGCTTGCGGCGAGCTGCCTGAAGATGAGGAGGAAGAGGAGTTGATCTCCAGCGAGCCGCTCGTATCCTCAGCGGGCTCGCTCGACTCGACGTCATGCCCGGCAAGCTCTTTCTCGTCGATGAGCTCCTCTCGCTCGGCACGGCTTGCCGCCTCTGCTGCCTCTGCCTCCTCCACGGTGAATCCAAATTCGCCCGCGGCTGCGGCTGCCGCCGCCTCTTCCAGCCTAGTGGCGATGCGTGTCATCTCCGCATCGGTGGTGTCGCGGGTGAGGCTATTCTTTTCGTCGGAGCGGACCGGCACTTCTACCAAGCCGTCAAAGAACTCCTGCACGACGTCGTCTGCAGGCTCTTGCCAAGTTGGGACAATTCCATGCGAATCGCACAGCGGCATCATTGCACGGATGCGGTCGAGCGCGGAGTTGTTGCACAGCGGAACGACACCCTTCGGCAACCTGAACACTTCGGGATGTTGAGGGTCGTACTTGAACAGCTCCTGGAGCATCGTGTTAAGCTCCATAACAGTGAAGTTGAAGTTGAGGCCTGGACGCAGCCTCATGATATCCGCCACATTCTTGAATTCCCAGGCAGGTCTCCTTCGTTCCTGCAGGGGGGCGATGCGGCAGCGAAGAAAATCTGCGTCAACAGCGCCTACAGTGAGCCCGGCAAGCCTGAGGCATAGGATCCGGGTGACGGCAATCTTCAGCCTATCGTCTTCCGGGGCCACGTCACTCCAATCGCTGCCGCGTGCTACTGGGGCTTGGCGCCGGGCGGTAAACGGCTGCGGGTTCTCCTCGACAATCCAGCACCAGTCTGCTCTCCATTCCTCCCACTTACCGCGTAACTCTCCCTCCAGATAAGTGTCCTTCTTGCCGGCCCTCGAGATCCAGGCGATTCCGCCGGATAAAGGCTCTCCTCTCTCTACTCGGGGCATAAAGAAGTGGCGAAAAAGGGCTACATTGGGATAGACTCCGACAAAGTTTTCGCAGAGATGTGCGAAAACTGCCATGGTCAGAACAGCATTGGGGGTGAAGTCAAGGAGGCGGAACCCGTAGGTGTTCGTAATATCGCAGAAAAACTCAGAGAAGGGCGGGCAGAGCCCGCAGTAGAAGAACAAGGCGAAGAAAGGACATCTGTTTGGAGCCATTTTCCAAGCGGCGGCTGGAAGTACCTTCGTGCGCGGATGCGCTCGCGTCTCCGTCGACCAGAAGAGGTAGTAATTCTCCCTCAGCTCCCTCGCGGCGAGCTTGGGGGGGAAGATTGCCCGCTCCTTTCGCAGCGCCGCAAGCCGCTGTGCCTCGGTCGACTTCACAACCTTCCCTTTGTCGGCTCTCGGAGCCATGGCGGAAGTGGTGGAGGAGGTCGACGGCGTTGGTGGTGCTGGTGGCGATGGGGGGCGGGGCGCTGCTCTCTTTCAGCTTTGGGAAGACGAGGGAGCGGCGGAGGTTTCCGAGATTGGAGTAGCAACCGGCGAATGGGCGAACTACCCCTATTTCCCATTCTTATAAAGAGGGAGGGGGC